>NW_022436970.1:1441807-1691867 GCF_009761245.1 Sapajus apella | reverse complement strand
GCAGTTGCGCAATCTTGGCTTACTGCAACCTTTGCCTTCCGGGTTCAAGTCATTATCTTGCCTCAGCCTCCTAGGTAGCTGGGACTTACAGGTGCCTGTCACCAAGCCTGACATTCAATTGATTTTTATATATTGATTTTCATATTCAGCCATGTTGCTTAGTTCTTTTATTAGTTCTAAAAATGTCTGTGTTTTCCTTAGAGTTCTTCCTGTAGATTTGTCACATCATGTGTGATTCAAGACAGTTTTATTATTTTTCCTTTCAAACTCCAATACGTGGCCTTTTTTTTTTTTTTTTTTTTTTTTTGGTCTTTGCTATGTATGACCTTAAGTACACTGTTAAATGTAAATGGCAATATGATAATATGATTATCTTGTCTTATTCCTGATAGTCACCATGAATAGTGATGTTGATGTTGATAGATACTTGATTAAGAAAGTTTAATTCTTTTTTTGTTTTTGAGATGGAGTCTTGCTCTGTTGCCCAGGCTGGAGTGCAGTGGCATGATCTCAGCTCACTGCAACCTCTGCCTCCCAGGTTCAAGCAATTCTCTGCCTCAGCTTCCCGAGTAGCTGGGATTATAGGCACCTGCCACCATGCCTGGCTACTTTTTTTTTTTTTATTTTTAGTAGAGATGGGGTTTCACCATCTTGGCCAGGCTGGTCTTGAACTCCTGACTTCATGATCCACCTGCCTCAGCCTCCCAAAGTGCTGGGATTACAGGAATGAGCCACCTCGCCTGGCCAGAAAGTTTAATTCTATTCATATTTCGTGAAGAGTTTTTATCGTGAATACGTATTGAATCTTATCAAATACTTTTTCTACATAAAATTAAATGATGGCTTCTTTGTTTCCTTTCATCTGTTAATGTTGTGAGTGACATCTGTATATTTTCCTGTGGTAAGCTACCTTTGCATTTTTGGGATACAATTAATGATGTAGCTTCATTACTCTTTTAAAAATATTGTCCTCGAGTTTCAAAGGTTTTCTTCAGTAGTTTTACATCTATGTTTACAACTAAGATTGGCATATAATGTTTTTTTTGCTCTTACTTTCCTAGTCTAGTTTGATCCACAAAGTTAGAGCTGTAGAATGAATAAGAAAGTGTTCTCAGTCGGTCTTCTCTGGAAGAGTCTAAATAAAGGTGAAAAAAGTATGTTCTTTCAAGTTAGGTCAAACTTATCTGTATCATTGGTCCTAGTATAAGAAGATTTTAAACCTCTGATATAATTTTTAAATATAATAATATTGAGAGTGAGAGCTTTACTTTTTCTGCAGATACTTTAACAATTATATATATATGTATAGATATATGTATATATATATATGTATATATATATATAAACATATGTATGTGTATGTGTGCATAGGTGTGTGTATACATATATATGGAATATATGTCACTTTTTTCTCTATTTCATTTACATTTTAAAATTTATTACCATAAAGTTATTCATGGTATTGTCTTGCTTTTTAATCTCTGCTGACTCCATAATTAAGTTTCATTTTTCATTCCTAATTTTATTTATGTATTCCTTCTTTTTTCTTCATCAAGCTAATTAGAAGTTTTTCTTATTTATTATTCTTTTCAAAGAACCAACTTTTGGCTTTGTGGATTATTTTTCTTGTGTGTTTGTTTTCTACTTCATTAATTTTAATCTTTGTTATTTCCTTCTTTCTGTGTACTTAGGCTTATTTTTTTTTTCTAAATTGAGTTGACTACATATTGCACTAAAGTATCATCGTTTCTTTTATAGTATAAGAATTTAAGGCTATAGAATGTGCGCTGAGTGCTGTGGTGACTATATTGTATAGGTTTTAATTTATTACATTTTCATCATCTTATAAGTATTTTAATACTTCCAGTGTGATTTCTTCTTTGATACTTGCAACGCTTTTTGGTGTCTTCAAAATTATACAAATGAATTTATTATTTATCTTTTTATTATTGACCTCTATTACAATTTAATTGTTGTCAGAACTGTTCTGTATGGCAAAAATTCTTTGACATTTGTTGATACTTGCTTTATTGCCAGTTTTGTTAATCAGTTAAGTTCCATTGTGTGCTTCAGAAGAATGTGTATTCTGTGAGTTGAAGGATCTATATTTGTCCAGAAATTAAAACTTGTTGTTTGTGTCCTTTTTTTTTTTTTTCAAGACAGAGTCTTTCTCTGTTTCCCAGGCTGGAGTGCAGTGGCACAATCTTGGCTAACTGCAACCTCTGCCTTCTAGGTTCATGCAGTTCTTCTGCTGCAGCCTCCCAAGTAGCTGGGATTACAGGTGTGTGCCAACATGTCCAGCTAATTTTTGTATTTTTAGTAGAGATGGGATTTCTCCATGTTAGCCAGGCTAGTCTTGAACTCCTGACCTCAAGTGACCCACTCGCCTTTGTTGATGGTGTCTTAAAGTCATCTCTACGTTTGGTAATATTCAGAATCTGCCTGACATATTTGTTATTGAGAAAAGTAGATTGAAATAGTTCGCTATGATGATGAATTTACAAATTTTTCCCTGTATTTCTGTTTTTACTTTATACATATTGAAATCATATTATTATATGCATTCATTTTGAGAATCACTGTATCTTCCTGGTTGACAAAACCCTTTACTCAGTTTGTATGTGGCTATTCTCTTTCTGCCCTTTTATTGTAAATTCTGTTTTGTCTCATATTGGTATAGTTATTGCAGTTCCTTTTTGGCTAGTATTTGTCTAATATATCTAATTTTTAATTTTTTGTTTTCAATTATTCCATGTTGCTATATTTTAAGTAGGGAGAGTAGCATTTTATTTCTCTCAATCTCCTGGTGGTTTTATTCTACTGGTTTCTGAATTTCTTGATGGCTCATAAGAAATTTGGTGCCTTTCTAATTGACATTCTTTTCTAGCAGATCTACCCTCTTCCCTGACTTCTTTTTGGTATTTAGCAGTTTTACTGTATTGTATCTACTTGTGAATTTTAAAATTTTATTTGGTCTACATTGTTCTTCATAAATCTGAGGCTTTATGTCTTTTTCCAATTCAGAAAGATTATCAGCCATTTCTTCAGATATTCTGACTCCTTTATTCATTCTCTTCTCTTCTTTGGGGGTTCTGATTACATGTGTGCTTAACATTTTCTGTCCTTCATTTCTCTTAACTTTTCTCTTATATTTTCAGCCCCCTTGTATCTGCTGCATTCTGGGTAATTTCTTTAGACCCATCTTCTAGTTCACGAATTCTCCCTTCAGCTTTCTCTAATGTGTTATCTATTGCAATGATTAATTTTTTTATTTCATTGCTTATGTTTTCATTTTTAAAAGTTCTATTTGGTTCTCTCTAAATTATGCCTACTAATTTTTAAATACCTTCTTATTTCTTGTTCATTTTTGTGATTCTGTCTTTAAGTTCTTCTTGTATTTATAACAGTTTTGTATTATATGTGTTTACTTATGTGTATAAATTTATAGTGTACACGTACAAAATGGGACATGCATAGATTGTGTAGTCGTCAAGTCAGGGATACATTGTACCCATTAAGTAATTTCTTAGCCACCCCTCTCCTCACCCTCTACCTTTCTGGGTCTCCGTTGTCTATAAACCCACTGAACAGACTTCATCCATGTCTATACATTTTTTACCACCCACTTATGAGTGAGAATATGTAACATTTGCCTTTCTGTGTCTGGTTTGTTTCACTTAAGATAATTACCTCCAGTTTCATCCATGTTGCTACAAAAGACATTATTTTATTTTGTTTTTTGGCTGTATAGTATTCCATTGTGTATATACACCACATTTTCTTTAATAATTGTAAAATAGAATATGCAATTTTATATAGATATTTTCTAACAAATCCAATGCCTACATTTTATGGGCTCAAGGTAGTCTTATTATTTCTACTAACCCTCACTTATGCTTGTTTTCCTTTTGTGTGATGCTTATGAATTCACATCTCGTGGGTATTGAATCTGTGAAAATCTGGGAGTCTAAAGTGAGAATACTTTCCTCCAGAGAGGAATTGCCTTTGCCTCACAGTCTCCTTCCTACTCTGGGACACCCTTGTTAAGTTAGCTCTCCCTTGTGGCCAGTCGTCCAGTGGTTAGTCTTCTTATCACAGTGCTAATATTGGCATTTGCCCTCAGAGCATCCCTGTTTCCGTACCTACCTTTCAGTATTGAAAACTCAGGTTTTTTTTTATTTTTGATACCTTCAAGATTTACTTATTTCTTGTGTTTATACTTTCGGAGAATTTTCTTTTTTAATGTTGAACATTGGATCTTTTGTAGTGTGAGAGGTCTTAGGTATATTGCCATATTTTTGGAAGCAGAATTCTGATTTACTCTTTGACCTTTTTCAGTCTGACTTCTGTCACTACTTATTCCATTGAAACTAGTTTTGCTGAGATTACCTGTAACTTCCATTCTTCTCAGCATCTTTAGAGAAAATGTTCTTTTTTTAAAAATGGAAATTCTATGCTTCTAGGTTCTCCACAACACAGCGTTCTCCCCTCGTATTCTTTCTGCCTTTCTTTTGTAGGATGAGGAAATCTTGGGGATCTTACCTGGGCCTTCTTTTTCTCTTTCTTCTTGAGAGACAGTTTGGTGCAGTGCCTCAATCTGGTATCAGATTGACTTGTTATCATCTGGTTATTGGCAATATGGCCTTGTTTTCTCATTGTGAAATGGATAGAAACAGGGTTGTTGGGAGAATTCAATATGATAGTACTTGCCATGCACTCAGCCCATGTCTAACACACAGTAGGCATCCAGTACATGTCTACTTTTATTCTCTGGTACTTTTTCTTCTTAAGTCATCTCTGTTTCCAAGATGATAGCTCATATATATGTTGCGCTAGGGTGATCTGTGCATCTCAGAGTCAGTTTCTAGAGCCAGCTGTCTATTTGATTTTCTCATGTCTCCTTAATATACAGCTGACCTAGGTTTCTGCATGTAAGAAATGGCACTCCCATGCACCTAGATGATTAAACCAGTTCTGGACACTTTGGCCTTTTCCTTTGTGGTACTGTCTCACTTGATAATTGTGCAGTTCTGCTGTTCACATCTGCTTTCACCAGTTGAGATCAAGACACCATCATTTCTTGCCTGGTCTACTCTAGTAGCCTCCTAAGTACTTCCTGCACCTTCACTCCTTCTCTGTTGAATCCATATTCCACAGCAGCCAGAGTGATTTTTCAAGTAAGAAAGGCAAACAGAGCATCTTTCCCCCAATTCAATGTTTTTCTCATAGTGCCTGGAATAACTTCTGTCCTCCTTAATACAGACTTGATGTACCTCTACAGCCTCATTTGGTTTCCTTCTCCTGTTGCTGTACACTGTTTGGCTACACTGGGATTCTTCTAGGCTTTGGACTTTGCCAAGCTTTTTCATGATTCAGGGCCTTTGCACATGCTGTGGAACACGTCCTTTCTCACTCTGCGTGCCTGATTCCATTCTGAGCTCATCTGAAATGCCATTTTCTCAAGGTGACTTTCTTTTATTTCCTAGTTTAATCAAAGCTCTTTGGTTCAATACATGCTGAATTTGTTTAATAAATAATTCAATAAACATATGTATTTAGAATAGACTCTGCTGATTAGTAGGAGTGGTAGTTTTGTGAGTTCATGCTCATTTTACATTTAGTCATAGTGTCATTGGAAACCACTAAGTGTTTTTTCCGTTCATTTAATGAATTTTCAAGGTCATAAAAATTTCTGATGATGTTATAATTTTTGCATTTGCAAATACGCTTTGCATAGTATTTATTACCAGATAAAATACTGGCCCAAATCAGGAGTTGGAGAACTGATGGTCACTGAGTACCATATGTCAGATTCTCTTACTTACCATAATATCGTATGTTACTTACCATAAAATCTAGTTATCCCCAGGTCACTGAAGAGGAGCTGAGATTCAGAGAGTCCCCTGAGTTGGCTGAGGCCATACCTAGTGGAGGGCACTAGGTTTAGTGTAGGAGTTTGAACTCTAAGAATAGGGCTCTTTCCATATCCTGTACCTTATTTCTTCTCTAAGCAGACTCCTTACGTATTGTGTTGCTAAGTTCACAAAGTTCTTTCATGTGTGTTACTCATATAATATGTATGTCAGGTTCTAGAGAGGGCAGGGCATTTTTGACATTTTATTTTGGATCAAGCTGTTCATTCATTAATTTTTAATTGCTCTGAGCATCCCTTTGAGGTTCTTGAATTTACAGATGAGAAAAATTAAGCAATCAGTGATTAAGTGGACTCTCTGTGAAGTTACACAATGGAATATTGAATTGTTGATGATATTTTTTATTAGCTGGAGAAGGAAAAAATGCAGACACTTTTTTTTTTTTTTTTTTTAAATGAGACAGGGTCTCACTCTGTTGTCCAGGCTGGAGTGCAGTGGCATGATCATGGCTCACTGCAGCCTCCATCTCCTGGACTCAGGTGATTCTCTTACCTTAACCTCCCAAGTAACTTCAGCCACAGGTGGGCACCACCACACCTGACTAATTTTTGTATCATTATAAAGAAAGGATTTTGCAGTGTTGCCCAGGCTGGTCTGTAACTCGTAGGCTCAAGTGATCTGCCTTCCTTGGCCCCCCAAAGTGTTGGGATTACAGGCGTGAGCCATTGTACCTAGCTCAAAACATTTTTTATTCCAATAGTTGTGTCAGTCTGTTTTCTTTCTGTCTGTGTGTAATTTATATATTCATGTATCTATCTGTCTATCTCTGGTTAAATGTTTCGGAAAAAATGTAACTAGCACAATTAGGCCTGGACTTGCAGATATTACTTATGGTAGAAGGCTAAGTTGATTATTTTTTTAAGTTAATCATTCATAAAGAAAAATATTAACTATATACAAGATTATTTAGTACTTAGTTATGGCAAAAATCAAGAAGATGAAATAGGTATGGAAAATGTGATTGAGTGAGTTGGTTTTATTAGACTGGTAGGGTGTGCCCTTGGGCAGACCAAAGAAGGCCGGAGGGTACAGGAAGGCAGGAGGACACACTGCTGGGGAGGTGGGAGGGGGGCTGTCCAGTTTCCAGGGGAACTAACTTCCTGCCCAGAACTTCCCTAGGGCCCTCCCTGGCTCTTGGCTCCTTTGCTAAATATTTTGGTTGCTGGCAAGGCACTCTAGTTCAAATATACATTTCTACGTTTTGATTTTATAAAGCTAAAAAAGCCGCATGCTAATATTCAGTCTCTTATGTTATGGATGTCACCATTTTACCTCTTCCCTATCTAGGCATCTATAAAGGACATTTTTTAGAAACAAAAATCATCCTTCCTCACTAAAGAACTAGAGAGTAGTTCTGAACTATCACATGTTTCTGAACGAGTGATGTGGACTAGCGCAGGGGTCGCAAACTTTCTCTGAAAGGGGCCAAACGGTAAATCTTTTTGACTTTGTAACCGCAGATTGTCTGTTGCAACCACTAAATTCTGCCCTTGCAGCATGAAGCCAGTTATAGACAGCAAGGAAACCAATGAGCATTACTGTATTTTAATAAAACTTTATTTCCAAAAAGACAGTAGTTGTATTTTGCCCAGGGGGCTGTAGTTTGTAGACCCCTAGATGAAAGAACTGTACCTTAGGGCCTCCCCTCCCAGCCCTCTCCATCATCTGCGATGTGATCTTGGACAGTGTACTTTTTAAGTCTTAGAGAGTGAATTTATTCATTTGAAACACTAACATTTTATTTTGGATTCAAGCTTTTCATTCACTAATTTTTTATTTCTTTGAGCATCCGTTTGAGGTCCTTGAATTTACAGATGAGAAAAATTAAACAATGAGTGCGGACAGTTTTCTTATCTGGGCAATTTTGGTTTTCTTCATATTTTTAATGTGTTTAATATGTTGGAGCGAGCATGTCTTACTCTTGTTAACAGACAAGCTATGTAAAAAAACAAACTAAAAGTAGAAGAAGGCCGGGTGTGGTGGCTCACGCCTGTAATCCCAGCACTTTGGGAGGCTGAGGTGGGCAGATGACAAGGTCAGGAGATCGAGACCATCCTGGCCGACATGGTGAAACCTCGTCTGTACTAAAATACAAAGTATTAGCTGGGTGTGGTGGCCTGCGCCTGTAGTCCCAGCTACTTGGAAGGTTGAGGCAGGGGAATCACTTGAACCTGGGAGGCGGAGGCTGCAGTGAGCCAAGATCGCGCCACTGCACTGTAGTCTGGCGACAGAGCAAGACTCCATCTCAAAAAAAAAAAAAAGAAGATTATTGTGAGAGAAATGTCATGTAAGTGAAATAAATTTTATAAGGAGCATATTAGATTCTTTATGGAACCAGAATGGGTATAAATAAATCACTAAATAAATATTAGGTAGGAAGATCATTATGGACAAAGATTGTTTTTTAGGAGTTTTGTGTCATATAGCACTCTATTAGAGTCCCTAACTGATTATGCTTGTAGCATTTGTTTATACATTCACTTATTAATTAATTTTGCCAATGTATTGAGCCATCTATAGAGGTGTGTGGAAGTCTCTGTTGAAAGCTTGAGATAGAAAAAATGATAGATAAAATAGTTTTGAATCTTAAGGAGCTCACATTGAAGGAGATAAATATATATATAAACATCTTCTACTGTCTGTCAAGTTCTCAAAAGGAGCATGGATGTCTATTGGCACCACTAGGAAATCTGAATCGTTGGAGTAGAGGGAAGCTAGGTAAGAGACCTGCCCAGAGATTGAGCAGTTGGGCCTTGAAGGATGAGTGGGGATTCTTAGACAAAAGAAGACTGAAAGGCAGCTTGAGCTGAGGAAAATGTACAATTGTGAACTTTACAAATCGTGGGGAGTTCTCTAGGATTAGAACTGGAATCATGAGAACAGGTGAAGGATGGGATACTGAAAGCTTGGCCAGGGCCAGGCAGTGAAGGCCAGGGAATTTGAACATACCCAGAACCATGGAATGCTTTGGGAATCTAATGAAAGATATGAAACATTTTATAGGAAAATCATCTTACATAAACATTTCAATGTTTTGCTTACAATTTTGGGAATAAGGGCGTAGTGATCACTTTATGAACGTTATAGACTTTTCACTAAAACAAAAAAAGGGAATTCACAGATAGGTATGTACTTCATTGCCCTGCTTGATGGCGGGAGCAGATGCTCTGGATGTGCTTACTTGAGGTTTATTATGACTTTATTAAGGGCCTGGGAGTACATGAGATTGTGCCCAAACTGTTATTTATAATTTTCTCAAAGAGATGGGTAGGCATGATCAGAAAAGCTTTCTTACTGGCCTTCTTACTGGTAGATACCCACATATGTCAGTTGCCTAAATGCTGGAGAAATTGTATGGCTTTCACTAGAATTTCCTCATTTGTAAGATGGTGCTCCTCAAAGGACCTGCCTACTTACTAGAGTGATAAAGATTGACTTAACTCATCCAGCTACAGCACTGAACCTTCATTATGGCACATAGTAAGAGTTAGATAAATGTCAGCAGTTAATACCCTTATTAGAATTATGAAAGTCAGTAATTTCATTCATGTATGTTCATATATGGAGTGCTCACAAGTACCTGAATATCCCTTTATTGAACATGTGAGTAGTCTTGCATTACTCACTGCATATATGTCCATGAGGGCCCATGTATTCCTGGATCTTCATGGGTCATTTGTTTGGAATAAAACTTCCTTTACGGAAATGCTCTGCGCAGAGCTGGTTAATTTCTTCTCTGTCATGGGTTGCATTCCATATTTTCTATATAAAACAGCAATGGTGTAGATAAGTTAACTAATGAATATTATTATGTGCTTTTATTTTACAGCTTCTGATATTCAGTGGGGAAATTTTCCTTGTTAAGAGACAGTGGCAAGGCCAGTTGGCCTAAAATTAGTTCCAGCAGCTGTGTTTTGAATCAAGGCCCCACATGTGCATTTCACACTTTTCCCCCCCTACTGTGCTTGTCTGCTTCTTTCTCTTGCTTCAGGAAGCAGCCTTTTTGGATGAATGTTACCATCCATGGTTTTTCTGATACAGCCAGAAAGGTGCTTCTGTCTAATTGTATAGTAGGTTTATTTACATGTATGGAATGGAAAAACCCATACATTTTTAAGAAAGATTTATTTATTTATTCATTTTACAAAACCACCCTTTAGTGCCAAGCATAAAACTTTGGAGCCCAAATCAAGGCACTAGGTCACTTATATATTTAATTTCTACCAAAATAAACTTTTTTTTTTAAAGTATAAAAACGCTATCATAATTTTTAACATTTTTGACAGCTAGAAGTAATTTAAGTTGTGTTTTATCAGTTTATATTCAGAAGCCAATGTTAGCTGGTGTTAATTTTATGGGTCCTAGTTTCTTTGTATTTCTCACCCTACTGTTTGGTTAATAAACGTTTTTTAAAGAATATATTCATGTACACAACATTATCATGATTCGGTTTAAGTATCCGTGTTTATAAGTGCACTTCATTTCACCTAATTACGTTATTTAGTCATTTACACATTAGCAACGTACTACATATTCCACTTTTACAGAAACTTATTTTAATTATACCTACAGTTCTGTTCTGCTCCATTATATCATAGATTGAGCTGAATAATAGCAGCCTTAAAAGGCATACGCTAAAACTGATTATTGGTCATTAAGGCCAAATTAAGGTAACATTTCTGATAGCCACAAGCGGAAGTCTAACTTACAATTACCTTTTTTTTTTTTTTTTTTTTGCTTTGGGGAATGTGTTCTATATAAAATGTGTTCGCTTTGATGTTGACAGTCTCATGGTTGAATGCCTAATGGGTGGTATGTGTTGATGATTGCCTTGATGAGACTGATTTTTTTTTAGGGTGGAGATATATACAAGCCATACTTTTTATTTATTCAGAAATCTATATTTATCCAGAAATAGTCTATTCAATGACTTTACTGCCATATTTCTCAAAAATTATGCTTTTTGTTTAGCCCTTTCATCCTACCTGCTATTAAGAGTAACACAGACAATCAGTCTCCCCAACTAGGAAAGTGAGTACCAGAATGCGTTAAAGTTACTTTTATAAAAATTGATAATTAGAATAAAGCCTCATTGTGTCATTGAAGGGTGACCTACATAAGTATATCACATTCTTTCAAAGAGAAATGCTCCATGGAAACCTACCTGAAAACAACAACAGTAACAAACAGAATCTGGCTTTTAATTAGTTGATTTTTAATTCTTGTTTTGGTTGGCTTAAAACAATTTATTAAGAAATTAAAGGGCATCTTTGAAGCTTATCCATATATTTTTATAACCTCAGGATGTGTGATTCTAGTATTGTTAATTTTCTCTTTGAAAAATACTTAGATTTCGTATGGGCGTAAGTAATTCAAAATTATTTTGTTCATTTTATAGACATTTTAGTAGGGAGATCTATTGTTGTTACTTATTTTCTAGTTTCATAGTTGCTGATTAAAATTAATAAAATTCAAACGGGAAAATGACAGTGGAAATATTCCGGTTTAGACTTAGTAGGTTGGCTTAGTTTTTGCTGGATTAATGACGATTTTCCTTCATACTCAGATTTGGAAGATAGAGCGCCATAAAGTAAACTGTGGTTTATGTGGAACCTTTACATTTTGGCTGGAAATACAAGTTTCTACCAGCTCAAAACATTTTTCTTTTAGTTTTTTATTTTTTTTTAGAGAGAGTCTCACTCTGTAGCCAGGCTGTTACAGTGGTATGATTCTAGCTCACTGTAGCTTCGAACTGCTAGGTTCAAGTGATCCTCCCACCTCGGCCTCCTGAGTAGCTGGGAATACAGGTGTGTGCCACCATGCCCAGCTAGTTTTTCATTTTTAAATTTTTTGTAGAAATGGAATCAAACTATGTTGCCCAGGCTGGTCTGGAACTCCTGGCCTCAAACGGTCCTCCCACCTTGGCCTCCCAAAGTTCTGGCATTAAAGAATTCAGCCCAGCTCATGTAATTTTTAAAGATTCCCACTCAGTGTGATTAGTTCAGTCTGGATATGTCAGACGCAACTATCATTTCAATTTACATGTCAACCTGTCTTTTATGTAAAAAGGGGGAAAATAGGAATATATGCTTATATTTTGTTGCATTTAAAAAAACACAGGAAACAAAAGTGGTTACCTGAGTAGGGATGGAAAGGGAATAAAGAATAGTGTGGTGGGGATGAGACTTCCAAATATATAACTTTTTGTGTTATTTTGAGTCTTGAACCGTGTGAATATATTTTCTCTCAATATATTTAAATTTGTTTTTGAACAAGAAAAAAAATGATGGCAGTTGCACACATTTTTTTTTTCATTTTAAGTTACATTTTAAATGTCTTTTGGATTGTTTTCTTCAGAATTTTAATCATAAAATAAATGAAATAATAAACACAGTTAAGAGTACAATCACCATTCCATTCCTGTTAGTAATTTCTATTAGTGTGGTTATTGTGTGTGTATATTTGTTTTTGTCATTTAGCAGTGACATCTCACTATATTACCCAGGCTGGACTTCAGCTCTGGGCTCACTCTTGCATCACTTCCTAAGTAGCTGGGACTGCAGGTGTACACCACTGCATCCTACTTGTGTGTATGTGTGTCTGTGTTTGGGCAACTTAAACATATTAGATGCTCTGAAGCATAGATTCGGATATAGAAGCAGCATCGAAAATCTAAATGATGCCATACTTTATGGAAGAAAATTGTTACGCTAAATAGGAATTACACGTGCAGATATGAATTAGTAGATCCAATGGTCCTTTGAGATGGAAGATACATTTTTAGGAGATGGGTGTAAGAAAGGCAGAGGTGTTTTTGGATGATGAGCAATAAATAGAGGCTTGTTCCTGGATTCCCAGAGACTTACATAAAATTGGGAATGGGAGAAGTAAGTGATGGGGACAAGCTAAAATTTTAATTAGTCTTAAAGTATTAACCTGTTAATGTGACTAAAATGTCAACAAAATTCTCTTAAGTTTTATAGATTTGTGTAGATGCTAAATGCTCATGAACTGAACTGAATAACAGTAATGAGGTGTGATGATTCAGTAATTTTATTTTAATTAGTAACATGAGTAACTTTAACCTTTATTTAAGAAAAAAAAGGTAATATACATATGTGTATTTATTATACGACGGGAAAAATCCCCTTTGAAATTCTCAGTGTGGTCTGGTGTGGTGGCTTACGCCTATAATCCCAGTACTTTGGGAAGTCATGGTGGGCGGATGGCTTGAGTCCAGGAGTTTGAAACCAGCCTGGGCAACAGGTGAAATCCCATCTCTGTAGAAGAAGGAAAGAGAGAGAGGGGAGGGGTGATGGGAGGGAGGTAGCGAGGCAGAAAGGAAGGAAGGAAGAGAGAGAGGGAAGGAAGGAAGGAAAAAATGAAAGAAGGAAATTCTCAGTGCAACAGACCTTTAATTGTGAAACTGTTCAGTTGGAGAATTTGCATTTGCTTATTGATAGCTGAATATGTACTATTGTTAATATCTTATTTATTTGCATTTATTAATACTCTTGAGAAATTAGGCTCTATTCTTTGTACAGTGGCATTTTTACTGATTGACCTAGTCTCATAAAATATAACTGAGATGTTGAACCCATTATTATAGTTCTTAAACACTATGACTCTTGAACAGGGGATGTGAGATACAGAGCATTGTGGAAAAAATGCTGCTCTGGAAAACCACTCAGTCTTTTTAAAGTCAAAGAGATTAAACAATTTGGAATTTGAAAAAAAAAATCACACTGAAAGATAAAGGTATATAAGCTCACTTAACTATTAATGATACAAATTAATCTGCAAAGAATTAAAAGCAGCTTTGTTAATGACAGAAGACACATGCAGTTCATAAGAACATTACTCCTCATTTGGGGTTAGATTGGCTTCTCGTTTATTAATATCTGTTTAAACTACAAATAGAAAGAACTCCATTTTTACCAGACTTCTTGTCACAAGACCCAGTCTCTAAAGAGAAATATCATTGATAGAAAACCAGAAAGACTAAATGGATGTATTTGGTCTCACAGGCAGTCCATTAATTTGCTCAAATTAAATATTATCTTTAAATATTGAAAGGTTAAATGTACACTGATAATGGATTTAGACAGCTATTAAGCTGTAATTGCTTTCTAATGCAGTTACTAAAAGACATTTGATATAACATATTGAGAAGGAAGGATTAGAGACTTCTCTACCTCAGCTTTAGCCGAGAGTTTTATAGCTTTAATTCTGGCGGTTGTAGGAATTGGACAACAGTTTTTATGAGAACACATACAATATGCATAAAATATTCAGCAGGCAGATTGTTGGGGGAAGGCATTATGTACAGTGTATTTATGTTCATAGTTTTTGCAAATCTGTACCAGCAGTACTATCAGATCAACCGTTCACCCTAAATATTTTTCTATTAGTTGAAAGTCAAATTTCTGAAAATGTTACTGTGTTCTAGTTTGTACCCCACTAAGCTGAATTACTATGTTTTGTGCCCTGGATATATCGTTACAGTAGTGACCAAATTAATTGGAAAACTTCTCAGCCTGTTGGAAAGTCACATCTAGCTCAGGTAGTCAAACTGATGGCTTTCCTGCCTGGGTAGGCAGCTTTCTTTTTAGTATTCGCATTGTTTGAATGTGTAGTAGGAGATTTTTCAGTTTTACAGGTTGCGTTTTGTGAGTTGAGTATCTAGCTGTGACAAATTATTGTTAACCCAAGAACATATAGTGGTTGATTCAGTCAGCCACTTGCCTCCAGCGTTCAGTGGAAGGACAGAAAATTTTTGGAAAGGAAACATGAATGAGAGCTAGGTTCTTCAAAACATCTTTTCCTTGTGAATTATTTAAACATCATCTAAGTGTGTGTATGTCAGGAAAAAAAAAATTACCTGCAGTTAAGATATCAAGCCAAAGTATGTTTTGAATTGAATAAAGAAAGGGAAGGAAAAAGCCTGTTGTTGATGATCCCTGTCACTCATGTTTTTGTATTAACAGGCAGCCTCTGCTATTTATTCTGTTAATGTTTTATATTAACGTTTTTGTTTCGTTTCCTTTTTAAAACTGTGAAGTTACAGAATTCACTTTGGATTCACAATCCTTATGGAGAAATAAATGTGTATGAAGATTTATTCTGGGACCTGGGCAAAGTATTTAAATTCTAGGTGGTGCTAGGGCCATTGCACGACACCCCCTGGGTTGTACATGCACATTGCACTTGGCAGCCCTGCTTGCTGCTTCCTTCAAAGAAGAGTGTGATCATATCCATGCTTTCTGTTGAACTTTCTGAGTACTTCCACAAATACATTTCTAATACTTTTAAATCCTCAGAAATAATTTGCTTATTTCTGTTTTATACATGAGAAGTCATGTTCAGAGAAGTACACATGAACATAAGGCAGAAAATTAAAAAAAAATAAGAATTTCAAATGGATTACAAAGAAACTACTACTTCCATTCACTGTAAACCAGGAAAGAATATATAGGGAAGTTAGAATTCAGTGTGTACCCTTATTAATAAAACTGGTATTATACCCTTAAAATTTTTTTCTGCTTTCTCAATACATGCTCTCCTGTTCCACCCTAAAATTAAAATAGAAAATATATTTCCAAATTTTACTGAGATAGTTAAGCACAGAATGGAATGACATTACCCACAAGAGTCTACTATATAACATTTATAATCCTTTAAAAGTAGAATTAAGGTTCTCCCATCTCAGTATACTATACTGACTTTGAGTTTTCTTTTAGTCATTAAATCTGTTCTGCAAATCTTTTTTGTAAAAAATTCTGAGTGACTTCATGTTTTGTTTTAGATAGTTTTATCATTATTTAGCATCTAACTGTAATTTTTCTTTATATATTTTCAAAAATTTATTTAATAATGAATATGATTGCAGTATGCTTTGGGACCAGGACAGATGCTTGATTGTTCTTTTTTCTTTTCTTTTAGACTATTATCTCTTATTTATCTCTCTCTTTCTCTTAAAATAAGTGGAAAAATTTGATTCATTGGATTGGGCTTGATATTATCCAGGGTTACAACATCCTAATAGTCTGTGAGTCTTATTTTGGGACTTGCATATTTAATAGAGTTTTTAAGTCTTTGATCTCCTAAATATACATAGAGCAGCCGCTACCTTCACCACACCCAAATCCTTGACTGTTATGATGTATTATATACTCATGCTGGTTATTTGCTGATCTGCCGTGTGAAAGACAGACTGCTGAGCTTCGTAAACTTTTCCGCCCAAACTAAAGACAGAGAGTAAATACGTATAAACACAGTGAGTTGGGAACTTGGCTGAAAATTGCCACCCAATGCTTGAAATTTGTTTGCATGCTGGAACAAAGAATATCCATGAACTTGAAACTCAGGATGATGTATGTTTGATGTTTATCCTGTATCATTATGTATTCTAGGGCACCACTTCTGTATACCCAGATGGAAATCCCAATTTTAAAGCAATGCTCTTGGGTATTGAAGGGTATATTTGCAGAAGTCACAGTCATCATTTGTTCCATACTCCCTTGCCTTCTTTTCTGCTAAGTACCCTGAGAGTCTTGATCTTAAGGATTTACTGGAAGCAAACATTGTTGCCTAAATGAAGTCTGGTGAACAAAACCACCAAAAGAGGACATTAAGTGACTGCTATGTATGTATATGTGATATATTTTCTTCAAAATTATCTAAATGCTTTGTCGATTGCAAATGTGGAATTTTTCTGTTTGTCTCTAAGTCGCTCTTACAAAAGCAATCTCATAGGATATGCTTCCGTTGGCCTCTTGAGTAGTGGGAATATATACCTGAAACAGTGTTTGACACTTACCTGTTTTTCCTTCCTCTGTGGTTTGTGTTCTTAGTATAATGTACACAAGTGCAAATATGAACAGTGAACGAGTAGAGAGAATACTCTGGAAGTTTTGTGCTCTACTTTAGGTGTACTGTGATTGCTTCTCTTGCTGTGCCATTCATTTCTGATTTAAATGTCTAATGACTCTCATCAAACAACATTTAAACTTTCTATGAGATCCTGTAAATGTTCCTTTAGATCATATTATGAGTGACAATGGATGAAACGAGCTTTAATGGGGAGGCTGTGGTTCAGTCCGGGGGTTCTGCAGCTGTTGGCGATGGCAGAACACGTCAATTGAACTGCAGCCATGCGTTCAGTGGCATTTTGCCCATTAAGCGATGTATAAAAACAGTATTACTGGTACAGTTAAATTTCATTTCTGCAGCGTTTTCATAGTCAGCACTGGTGAGTCTCGTGGCCTGGCATTTTCTCCTCTTGGTGATTAAAAAAATAAAACCTCAGTGCTTTAAGGTGCTGTTGCTAAGCATGAATGAAATCGCTCAAAACATGTCTTGTTAGCATTGAAAAAATTGGTCACAAGCCAGTAATTAATTTATTTTTGAAGTAAGTTCATCTTGGGGCTGACAAGGAAGTGTAGTAGCTAATTTTAAAAGATGAGTGTAAAATCTTTCCCGTGTCATACATGTCAAGATTAAACTTAAATTATGTATAATATATTAATGACCTTATTAATAAACGACTGTAAGTGTAACTGAAATTAATTTAGTTTCATTTTAGCCATCATTTCTGAGTGTGAACTTCTAGTTTCTGTAAGGAATAAAGAGATAGGCATGAACTAGTTAGTGCCTGACCTCATGAGGCATACAACGTAGTTGGAGATGCAGCATAAAGAGCGATACTAGATGGAATGGGTTAAGATATTTGAATGCGCTGACTAGAGGATTGCTTTGCACTTACAGAACCCTCAGTAAATGAGTGTTGAAAGAAAGTGTGTTAAAGCATTGCCTTTGAATTTTAGATATTTGTATGTCACTGTGGACTTCTTGGGAGCTGTCTGAAAATGGCAATTGTCATTGTCATTTGTCGTTTTTTAGTTTTCCACTCTAGGGCTTAATTCAGCATTGAAAATAGTTTTTCCTGTTTTACCAGAAAAAGTAGAAGCCAGTAGTTGGTTGTTTCTCTTTTCCTTGTGCTCTTTTAAATCTTGTTTCCCTCACAGTTGAGCAGGAGGAGGAAAAGAAAGATCCTATTTCCTTCTTCTTCTTTTCCACTAGGATTTTGAGGAGGAGGAGGTATTCTGAATCATATTTGAAATAAATTGAGGAAGGTCACTTGGCAAGTATGAGGTACAGGAATGATCCATGTGCAGGAGAGACGGTGAAAGATTGCTCAGAGGTACAGAACCATGAGAGTCAGAGGGAACACTGGAAGTTTCTTGTGGAGATGGAAACCTGAGAGCTGTGACTGTGCTTGGGACACGTTGGAGGTGTCCTAGGTGGTGGTGAAGAGACTCGGGGCCAGAGTCAGACCGTCACGTTTGAAGCCTGGCTCTGCCATTCGCTAACAGTGTGACCTTGGAAAAGCTTACCTACCTCTCTGAGTCTCAGTTTTGCTCATCTGTAAAATGGCAAGAGTGTCCACCTCGTGGATTTGTGAGGGGTAAATAAACGAATCCATGTGAAGTGCTGACTGCAGTGATGATGCATAGATAAAGCACCTGAGGTATTAGCTGTGATTGATTGTGTGAGCCACAGCATGAAGCAGGAGAACGGTTTTTGAGGTCTTTGAAGAATAACGTAAAGAGGGCTGGGTGTGGTGGCTCACACCTATAATCCCAGCACTTTGGGAGGCTGAGGTGCATAGATCATGTGAGGCTAGGAGTTGGAGACCAGTCTGGCCAACATGGCAAAAACTGCATCTCTACTAAACATAGAAAAATTGGCTGAGTGTGGTGGCGTGTGCCTGTAATCCCAGCTACTCCGAAGGCTGAGGCAGGAGAATCGCATGAACCTGGGAGGCAGAAATTGCAGTGAACCGAGATCACACCACTGCACTCCAGCCTGGGTGTCAGAGTGAGACTTTGAGTCAAAAAAAAATAATAATAATAATAATAACTTGACTGTGTTTTTGGTGTTGGCATTTTGGTCACATTGAAGCAGGGAGGGAATGGACATCTCATTGAGAACCATGCAGACCTAAACATTAAACAGAGAGGCTTTTGGGTATAAGCCTGATGATTTTGATGTTGTTATTTTAGAAGGTTGGACATAACAGCCGATTCAGTTCTTTTTTATTGCAATCAATGAAAAGGGCTACATAAAGATTTAAGAAGAGGAGGACATTCTTTTCTCCACAGCTGGTCATGCGCCCAGTGTAGTTGGCAGGAAAATGGATTGCTTGGAATGTGTCCCTAAAATCCTGTAATTTAATTTTCATTATTTATGTAACGCAGTCCGTATACTTGGTGCAGTACTACAGGCACACAAGACCAAATTTCTGGCCAGTGTAATTTTACCAAAGAAGAGACTGTAACTGAAATATTTGCACCTACTAAATTAACTGCAGCTTGGTAACTCACCGCTAAGGAGTCATGTGATCCCAATCAACAAGCAGGGCTTGGAGGAACGCATTGTTGGCGGGTGAAATAAGGGATCAGGAACTAGAATAAATAGTGCTGGGACGGTAAACGGGCCCATGCTATACTAAATATAATAAATATAAAGTCACTGACTTTGAGGAGTCCAGAAAAACAAGTTTGTAAATATTGACATTAAGGTAGCAACCAATTTACATGCTACTGTGTAAACGGAAACTATTGAAATAATTAAATTAAGGCTGGGTGCAGTGGCTCATACCTGTAATCCCAGCACTTTGGGAGGCTGAGGCAGGCAGATCACCTGAGGTCAGGAGTTCAAGACCAGCCTGGCCAACATGGTGAAACCCCGTCTCTACTAAAATTATAAAAATGAGTTGGGTGTGGTGTTGGGTGCCTGTAATCCCAGCTACTCGGAAGGCTGAGGCAGGAGAATTGCTTGAACCTGGGTGGCGGAGGTTGCAATCAGCCGAGATCATGCCACTGCACTCCATCCTGGGCGACAGAGCGAGACTCTGCCTCAAAATAAAATAATTATTAAAGTAGTTTTTCACTTGTAGCACTTAATTCATTCTGTTTACTTTTAGAAACACAAATTAGAAAGGAGTGATTCTCTTGAGCTGTGTCTAAGAGAAGTTAGAGTAAGATTTCCAGAAATCACTAGATACGTAACTTGGATAACTTACAGATTCCTGCAAGTGTTTTGAGTTAAAGTTGCTACATTAGTGGCCTCTCAATGAATAGTATTTACCTCTGGAATCCAGGAGATATATCCACAGTTACTATATTGGCCATGCTAGACAAGGGCATGATTTATTGGGCTTGATATTATCTGTATAAAGTTCTTGCTTTTCCAGACAGTCATCTGGACCAGGAGTAAGCTAATGTCGCCATGCACCGCATAATGACGTTTCGGTCAGTGATGGACCGCATGTACCACTTTGGTCCCATAAGACTAAAATGGGGCTGAAAAATTTCTATCTGTATTTTTTATCATTATTTACAGTGTACTGATTCTACTTCCAGGAAAAAAAGTTAACTGTAAACAGCCTCAGGCAGGTCCTTCAGGAGGGATTCCAGAAGAAGGCCTTGTTATCATAGGAGATGACAGCTCCATGCTGCTGTGTCTCTGAAGACCTTCCATTGGGACAAGATGGGGAAGACTGATAGTGATGATCCCAGGCCTAGAGTAATGTGTGTGTTTACATCTTTGTTTTGTGACAAAAAAGTTTAAAAAATAAAAAATTTAAAAAATTGTAGAAAAAAAGCTTATAAAATAAGGATGTAAAGAAAAATGTTTTGTATAACAGTACAGTATGTTTCGTTTTAAGCTAAGTTTTATTACAAAAAGTCAAAAAGTTAAAAATTAAGCTTATAAGGCAAAAAAGTTAGAGTAAGCTAAGGTCAATTTTTTATTAAAGAAAAATATTTTTTCTGTTTTTGAGACAGGGTCACTCCGTCACCCAGGTGGAGTGTAGTGGTGCCATCTTGGCTCACTGCAACCTCCATCTCCTGGGCTCAGGTCATCCTCCTACCTCAGCCTCCTGAGTGTGGTGCATGCCATCACCTGCAGCTCATTTTTGTATTTTTTGTAGGGACGGAGTTTTGCCATGTTACCCAGGCTGGTCTTAGACTCCTGAGCTCAAGTGATCCACCTGCCTTGGCATCCTAAAGTGCTGAGATTACAGGCATGAGCCATTGTGCCTGGCCAAAGAAAGAATATAAATAAATAAATAAATAAATAAATAAAATAAATGGCTGGGCGCGGTGGCTCACACCTGTAATCCCAGCACTTTGGGAGGCCGAGGCGGGCAGATCATGAGGTCGAGAGATCGAGACCATCCTGGCCAACATGGTGAAACCCTGTCTCTGTTAAAAATACAAAAATTAGCTGAGCGTGGTGGCGTGCGCCTGTAGTCCCAGCTACTCCGGAGGCTGAAGCAGGAGAATTGCTTAAACCCGGGAGGTGGAGGAGGTTGCAGTGAGCTGAGATTGCGCCACTGCACTCCAGCCTGGTGCCTGGTGACAGAGTGAGATTCTGTCTCAAAAAAAAAAAAAAAAAAAAAAAAAAAAAAACCAACTGTAAATTTAGTGTACCTTTAGTGTACAATGTTTATAAAGTCTGCAGTAGTGTATAAGCATGTCCTAGGCCTTTACATTCATTCACTATTCACTCATGACTCACCTAGAGCAGCTTCCAGTCCTACAAGCTCCATTCAGGGTAAGCGCCCTATATAGGTGTACAGTCTTTGATCTTTTGTACTATATTTTAAGTGTATCTTTTTGTATGTTTAGATATGCTCAGATTCACAAATACCATTGTGATACCGTTGCCTGTGGTTGTTTAGTATAGTCACATGCTGTACAGGTTTGTAGCCTAGGAGCAGTAGGCTATGCCATATGGTCTTGATGTGTCGTAGGTTACTCCATCTAGGTTGGTATAAGTACACTCCTTAATGTTCTCACAATGATGACATCACCTAATGCATTTCTCAGAATGTATCCACATCACTAAGTAACACATAACTAATGTATTGCAAGGGGCAGAATGTAAACCATTGATTTAGTAGTTTTAAATTGAGTAAAAGAAAGATATCCTTGAGATTTGTTAGAGGAATCAAAATCAGGGGACAGTGTTAGCATTTGGGGTCAAAATTTATTCAGCATATGCTAGCATGCCACCAGGAACCAGAAGGAATAAATTATTCTGACTCCATTCTTGGCAATCTTTGTGGCTACAATACGTAATTATTTTGCAAATCATTTAAGTTGCTGATCACAGCTAGGAGATGACCACCTGAGTGAAGATTACCACCTTGATGGAGTGTGATTCCTCCCTGGGATTCCCTTTCAGAATTGTCAGAAAACAAAGCAGTAAATCCACATGTTAATCATTAAAATAAACGAAGTGCAACATGCCCAGCAAATCATTTCACACATTTTCTATTTCAAGGAATTGGGATTCAAATCTTAACCTAAATTTTACATATTCACATTTTAAAGCACCACTCAGACTCCTTCAGATTACTGAGCAGAGTAAGAGTTTCATCTGAACACAGAAGCTGGCTGGGTTCTTGAAATGGGGAGGATGGGGTTGGTGAGGTCACAAAACCTCTTCTCAGCTCCGGGTTGCATGGCAAAGAATATGAGTGCTACGACATTAGATGGGAATTCAGGTTCTGGTCTAAATTGATAAAACAGAGTTGTTATTTTATGTCCTCATCTTTGTTTTTATATATCACTGAATCACTGCAAAAATGGCAATTTGTCTTCTAAAGAGGCCTGGGACCAGAGCAGCAGGTCACAAAGCGAGCATTTTATAGTGCCGTCAGTGAGCCTGTTTGACTGAGCTGAATTTCCCAGGGCAAGTTTCCTTACAACTTTCAAATAAGGCCTCAGAAAGATGGTCTAGGAAACATTCAATGTCTTAGAAAATGCAAGTGTAGACAGGGCTTTGTGAGGAAAGTTTGCACCTGTTTATTTATTGACTTATTTGTCATAATAGCCTTTCGAGCAGTTTTCCTAATCCTTAAATTCTTCACACAATGAGTGTAATAGGCACCAGTCGTAGTTGTAGGTGACTAGCTACAGAGATCTTCAAGATGTCAAAACAACTAGAAATTTTAATAAACATTTTCAAACAAGTGACCAGTTCCATCTAACCCATCAGAATGTTTTATTGTAAATAGAAGCATGGCTGTCAGTTTGACAGAAATTGTCTTCCCAGAATAATTTATAGTATGATTTCAAAATGCATCCAGTCACAGCCTTTTAGGAATCCTGTCATAGAATATTATTTTATGCCATCATATTTTAAAAAGACACAGTGATAACATTGAGTAGCAATAGTGCAGTGACATTGAAGTGCATTTTTAGATGGGAAGAGAAGTCTGCCTTGCTTCAGCAAATCAGGTGTTTGAAGTTGAAAAACTGCTTAAGTGGATTTGTAGTAAAGCTCTGTTTTAAAGTACTGGTGACTCAACAGCTGCAGGGAATCTGTCTGGAATCGGCGCAAAACTTTGGAGAATGTTTTCTCCTCAGGAGCTGGAACTCCACTCTTCCTCAGCCCACACAATGCAGGATCTGTGGTTTTCTGTCCCTGTTTTCTTTTTTCTCCATTTTTCTCCCCTTCACTTACTCTGATTGATGGAAACACGTGCTGGGAGCTTTCCCTGACATTCTTTCCAAACACTGAAAGTATGAAATGTTATGGTGGTGCTATGTCTATTTTTGAAAGTAAGTCTGTTAATGTAAAGCCTGTGTTGATATATTGGGATGAATTATAATGGTGATATTATTACAGCCTTCAAAGCTGAAAATATTATTTTTCTCACCTACTTTTGGTTGCTGATACTTGATCATAGGAACATGCTGTGCATCTGGTTAATTTTGGGGAACTTATTTGTAGATGTTCAAAAGTTAAACTTCATCCTTCTTTGTATCTTTTCTAGGCTCTCTTTTTTTGTTATTGAAAAACAAATAGAAATACAATCCACTACAACTTGGCTGCTTCATGTTTTCCGGTCACTCTCATTATTATTAATGCTTAGAATGAAGATATGTTTGGAAACACTGATTTATCATTGATTTTGCAGATACAGTAAAAATAACATTGTTGGAACTGCTCATTGTGATTCTTTTTTACTTGAAAATATTTCATAATTATTTTCATTTCTACATTTGTATTTTCGTTTTTGTTTTAGTTTTGAAGACAGGGTCTCTCTCTGTCGCCCAGGCTGGAGTGCAGAGGCACCATCATAGCTCACTACAGCCTCAAATTTCCAGGCTCAAGCCATCCTCCCACCTCAGCCTCCTGAGTAGCTGGGACTACAGGCCTGTGCCACCATGGCCAGCTGATTTTTAATTTTTTTTTGTGGAGACAAGGTCTCACTATGTTATCCAGGCTGGTCTCCTATTCCTGGACTCAAATCATTCTCCTGTCCCGGACTCCTAAAGTGCTGAGATTTACAGGCATGAACCACTGCACCCTGCACTTGTCTTTATATATAGGAGGTCATGTTGGATTTAGAAAGCCAACAGAAATTGATAGTAAGCAGTGTGCAGCCCTGAATGAAGCTCTTTTTTTTTGAGATGGAGTCTTGCTTTGTCACCCAGGCTGGAATACAGTGGCATGATCTTGGCTCACTGCAACCTCCGCCTCCTGGGTTCAAGTGAGTCTCCTGCCTCAGCCTCCTGAGTACCTGGGACTACAGGCACATGCCACCACGTCTGGCTAATTTTTTGTATTTTTAGTAGAGACAAGGTTTCACCGTCTTGGCCAGGATGGTCTCGATCTCCTGAACTCGATCTGCCTGTCTCAGCCTCCCAAAGTGCTGGGGATTACAGGGCCTGAAATTCTTAAATTATGGGAAAAAATGCCAAAACCTATGAGTGAAATTATTTTTTAAAGTCTCGTCTTGCTGTTGCACAGGTTCCTTAGAGACAGGGACCCCATCTTCTTTAATCTTTCCTGCATCCCTTGTTCCTGGCATATTGTCTGGCCAAAATATTTGATACATTAAATGGGTGAATAAAAAGTGAATTGGGTTAGGCGTGGTGGCACACACCTGTAATCCAAATACTTTGGGAGGCCAAGGCAGGCGGATCACTTGAGGTCAGGAGTTTGAGACCAGCGTGGCCAACATGGCAAAAACTCATTTCTACTAAAAATTACAAAAATTAGCCAAGTGTGGACGCGGGTGCCTATAATCCCAGGTATTTGGGAGGCTGAGGCAGGAGAATCGCTAGAACCCGGGAGGTGGAGGTTGCGGTGAGCTGAGATCGCTCCACTGCAATCCAGTCTGGGTGACACAGTGAGACCCTTTCAAAAAAAAAAAAGGAGAAGAAAAAAAGTGAATGGGATAACTCGGTGCTGAGTTTAAGAGCAAAGGTTCATTTCCTTGGTACCTATTGCTTGACTAGAAGACAAATCTGTTTGTCATTTCCTTGGTACCCATTGCTTGACTAGAAGACAAATCTGTTTGTCATAAATGATCAAAAACGTGTACATAGGTAGATGTGGAAAATTCTATATATGCATACACACAGAATACTAAGTGGCATTTTTTGCGTGACAGGTTCAGTTCCATGCATATTTCATGTTGTAGCTCAGCCTTCACAGCTATTTTGTGAAGTAACAGATCCCTATTTTGCAGATGAGGAAACTGAGGCATACATAGCTTAGGTTCACCTTTCCAAAGTCCTGAGGTTTTTATTTGGCAGAGCCAGGATTTGAATGTCAGCAGTTAGTCTTTAGACATTCTGTGTGCAATCACTACTCTCTACTGTCTCTAGCAGTATATCACGTGCACACTTGTACATAACGCCTGGCTGTGCATGATGTACACCTACAGGTAGACGCTTCATGTACTTGCTGTGGAAGTATTCTAGAAACACTGTCAAGTTCATATGTTATCAAAGAAACTTCTGTATCAGCGCTCCAAGTGCTGATCTGGTCATTTTTTGCTTGATGGTGCCAGTCTTTTGAGTTCACTGGGAGGTGTGCATGTTGGTTTCTTTAAAGCGTTAGATTATGGGCCATAGGGCAGCAGGTGATTAATTTCTGCTTCAGAAGAATTCAGCTACCGTTTTTAGGAATTTGCTTATAAACCATCAAGTTTGCTTCTTATAGAGTCTTACAGAGTTTTGTCCTTATTTGTGGTATTGTAATGTATAATAATTAGTATCAGACCCCGAGAGCCTTACAGTGAGGCCACGGAGACAAACATAATTTCGAGAAGTCAGAATGAAAAATGGTCCTCAAAAGAGAAAGGATGGAATCTTGGGATTTTACTCCTGTGAGGGATGTTAGAAATTATCTTGTCTAAGTATTGGGGAGAGAATTTAGCAAAATCCTTAAGGAGGAGGGGAGTCCACTCTAGTGTGAGTTATTTAACTTCTCTGTGATTTGTTTACTTTTCTTCGAAAATGGAATGATAATAATACTCAGCTCCCTAGTATGTTGTGAAGATTAAATGAGGGAATAAACATACACGGAGTACTTAAAACAGCTCTTACACACAGGAAGTGCATAACAAATATTATCATTGAAATTATCATTTTACAATTGAGGAAATTGAATCCCAGAGAAATTAAATTACTTACTCAAGGTTAATCCAGCTAGCTAATGACTAAGCCAGGGCTGGAATCTTGACACACATGTAGTCAGCACTCTTGCAATATTCAACAGAATTGCTGTAAAGCAAGCCTCTATTTGACAAGTAATAATACATAATCTCCCGCATTTACTTGGGATGCTGAATATATACTGAACTTCTTGCTGTTCTTTATTTTTTCTTCTGGGAACTATATATTGGGTGATTTCTTTTAAAAAAATGTGGTTATATGCCAACATTATGGGAAAGGAAAAAAAAAAAACTTACCAGACTTTTCTTCCATACATAATCCAAATTTCAAATGTATTAATTTTGCCGAATGCCATGGCAACATACATAACTGTTTTTCAGTTCATGAAAGGTATTTTGGGAATTATTGGCTCATGCATGCTTGAGCGTTTTCGTCTTTCAGCTATAGAAATACACTATGTGTCCTCTTCATTTTGTGTTTGTGCTTCTATTCAAGATGAGAATAAAAGCAGTTAGTTTCTGGGTTGTAATATTCTTCAGTGAACAGTGGCTTTCTAAAACAGTCACACCTTGACTGAAATGAAAACTCTGCCGTATCATAAAAGATATTCTAATTACTGCATCTAGTTAAAAGGAGAATAAATCACTGGGAGATTATTTTAAGTGCCTTAAATATAATAAAAAAGAATAATGGACGTTGAACAGCTTGACAAGTTTGATGAATGCAGACTATGGCTGATTTCTGCTGCTTTCTAATGGAAAAGGAGAGCATTTTACTTTCTTGGTGTATTGTCAAAGCAAATTTTTGTTAGGGAAGATAAGGAGAAGCCTTATCTTTGTTGAGCACTTGCCTTGTACCAGGCATTAGCCAAGGCAGTGTATTATCTCATTTAATCTCATTTAATCCTCCCCGGCCTTGTAGATAACGTTATCCCCATTTCACATCTAAGAAAAATGAGGCTCAGAGAATTTGAATAACTTGCCTCAGGGTATGTAGCTGCTAAGTAGGATCTGGAGTGCAAGCCAGTAGGCTCTGGCTTGGAGCCTAGGCTCTTTGACTTTATTTCATTACCCCAGTGGGGTTGTGACTATGATGTAAATGTAAATGTAAATGTAATTGTCTCCATTGTTACAAAGATACTAATTTCATCCCCTTTAATTTAGAATGGTTGTGTCCAAAAGAATTTAACTTCTCTGAGCCTCTGTAAAATGGGAACAGTCAGGTCACCGTGAGCATAAAAGGAGAAAGTATGTGCAGACCTCTTTGCTTAGTGCTTGACACAGCAAATGGAGAGTGTCTGGGAGATTAGTTTTTGGTATCACCAACTGACTGATGTGTGTCCCCAACTGATTCTAAGTTAAGAGTTTTAGGATATGTTTAACTAATAAACTCATTAATTGTGCCTGTAAATTTGAAATGATGTCTGTTGAGTTTTTCTAAATGTGTTTTACATATTAGATGGTGATAGATTTTCTTAAAAAGTCTTTTCCATTGGATTTGTCTTCATGAATGTATGAAAATCTATTTAGTTAGTGTGCACATAACAGTGCTAATGCATGGCAGATTGTGTGTACATATATGTGTGTGTGTTGGTCATTGGTCTATCTGTAGGAGGGTAAAAATCTAAATGGTGGGCAAATAAAATAAGAAAATCTTCCTTAATTTTTGGATTATGTTGTCTCTAAAAGAATGTTGTTACTGGTAAGTGTTTTGCAAAGTTTTTAATCCATGTAGTGAATATGAAACATGTCTTCTTGGTTGACTTATTTGTATCTTTTACAGTACATTTTGGAATGCTAGTTTGTAGATTCTTTTCCTAAAATCTATAAGTAAAAGTTAGCATTCAGTATCTAAGATACAGAGATTGTGTTACTTCAACACCCTTGTGAAGATCTGTGTTTTAAATGAGTCAAAAAAATTAACTTTTAGGATTTGATGTGGATATGTGAATTTATTCATATTCAACATTCAATTGATGGCATTTATGGGAGCTATGCTCATGGAAACTCTTATAAACAAAGTAACTTTTATTTGCTGCTATATTCACAGACTTCAGTATTTCTTTCCTAAATCTCTTTTGAAGTAAAGAATACTATAAAATCATGTAATTTTGTGTTCATAGTTTTAAACCTAATTTTACACATTCACATTCATAGATACGCACAGTTCCTGGACTTACCCTTTCTTTGTATTCAAATATAAAATCTTACAGAGTCTTTTACCAACTATCAACACAGTCATCCAAATGTATTCTGGGTTTCTCCACTGCTGCTGTGGTAGTAAATATAAATCTACATTAACAGTGGTATTAGTTGTTCTTAGTCAAGCATGAGAGGAACAGTCTATGAGTGTTATTATCTAATGATTTTTCTGTGTTAAATAATGTCTTATTCTCCCTTCCTTTGCCATGTTGAATTAGCTGAAGAGACAAATCAGTACAAAACGGATGAGTGTGACTTCATAATCAGGGCTGAACATGTTGTGATCCATCTTGATCCAATAAGCAGATGAATATTTCACAATTGCATTATTTTGTAAGTGAGGATACTGTGAGTTTTGTTGCAAAGGTTCTGGTAGATAAGTTTGTCTTTCTTGATCTTTTATAACTAAATTTTATTATAAGTAATATAACTGCATTCTCTGAAAAATGTACATTTGTATCAGAGAAATGTGCTTAGAATATATATGTGTAAGCATTTAAAGGGCAGATTTAATATTGGACCAATATCTAATGTTGTAACATTAATGTGATTTTTTATTAAGAAAAGATTATTTGATGTTGAGAGTTTTTAATTCATACACAGAATAAGAAAACCTCATCCTAAAAAGTACACTTATTACTGGTATCTGTGTTTTTAAATGTTGTATGGATATTTCATCAAAATGAGATCATGATATCCTACTTTATAGTGATTGTGATTATTTAAAACTAGCTGAACTAGAATAACATGAATAGTAGAAAAAGGAAATCCTTCTACAATTGTGATTACTGTATTAAAAATGCAATTTGCAATGTAAAATGCCACATAAAGGTTAAATGATGTTAAAGATAATAATGTGTATAATAAAATCAAGAAAAGAGCATTTAACAGGAATTTATCACTTTATGCTCGTAGAAGGCAAGGGAGATCCTTAGATCCTTACATTGTCGTTGTTACGTGTTTGGTAGTATTTTCTAATTCTGTGGTCTTCAAATTGTCTACCATGGAACTCACTATATGAAAGAGAGAATTTTTTTTTTTTATATAAGCACAAACTCACAATTACTTTAGCAATGGCTGAGATCTTACTGTTAAAATATACTTTGTTTTGTTGTTTATTTTTTTCTAAAATAATTTGAACAAAATAAATATGAGAGTATCTTTTTCAAAGTAATAGTCAATAATTGAATTTTTGAAGTGGAAAGGATGAATGAAGTCTCATGGATAGAGATGGAATCCTGAAAGATCAAAAATGATAGTTTATTCACAAAATAGATGTTTGTGAAATAAAAGTTGTGCCGTTTGCTGTCTCAGTTGTGTCATTTTCATACTTCTCAGTGTTAATGCTTGTGGAATATGGACTTCATATTTGTTAACTGTATACAACGGCCTGCTTTTATGAAGAATAGTAAATTTATATGCCAGGAATTTCTCTTAATTTTTTGCAAATATGTGATAATAAATAATGTTTTTGTATAATTTCTCAGAAATTATGATCAACTCTTGCTTAGGCACACTGTGGGAGGAGTATCAGATTATACAACCTGCCAAAAAACATTAATTATATTTCTCTGTAACGAAGACCTGCAAATAAGTAAAGATGTTGTAAGCAGTCAAAGTAGATATCATCAAGTTCATGTGTTAAATTCGTTTTGGGCAGATAGTGAATATCCATTTACTCTGTTAGACAAAATATCATAGTGAAAAAATATTTTCTTTGTTTTGAGATTTTTTTTTTGGTTTGTTTTGGGAGTTCTGCAGATTTCCTGTGATATGTCTGCATCTGTTTTTGTTTGTTTATTCTGCTTCTTCAATGTGCTGATTTTATACCTTGCAAAAATTCGGAAATCTCAACTGCTGTTTTGTGTATGGCCTTTTCCTTATTCCTTCCCTATTTTTAAATGAAACATCTCTTAGAAGGTTTTGAACAATTCTCATTCTATATATTACATCTCTTTATGTCTACTTAATATGTTCTATCTATTTTTTTGTGTGTGTGCTTCCCTGCTTCATTCACTAGAATATAAGCTCTCTGAGGGCTAAAGTCTGTATTTTGTTCAATAATGTCTGGTGAGCATTTGTAAGTGACTCAGAATAGATGTCTAGTGCACAGTGTAAGCATTTTTTGAATAAATGAATGATTTCTGTATAATTTCTTCTGATCTGTTTTTCACTTAGCTTTCATTGTGTCTCATGTATTATATAATTCAAACTCTGTGTTTCGGTGGCTATATTTGTAATTTATTGGTGTTCTGTTTGGTTCCATTCAAACTTGTCTTTTCATTATGATTTACATTATTTTTGTTGTCTGTATTAACATTTTAAATATGGTCCTTTAAAAAAATTCTCTTCACCTTATTCTATTTGTCAAGATCTTAGGGGCACTAATCCTCCTTTGTGTGTCTACTGACTTGTCTACAGTGGATAAGTTTGTTTGTGCTTCTAATTTTTGATTGTGAGCTCATCTTCACCTGGGGTGTTTGTCTTCTGTGGAAGTTTGTGTTCTAGGTCATGGGACAGTTCTTACAAAGTGGTTTTATGTTAGTTTCTGCCAATTTCTCAGGAATTTCATTGGTTTGGCATTCGTTTTTACATTAATTTTATGGCTTGTGGTTCCCAAACTAAACAAATAGTATAAATTTAGATTCTGCAACTGCATATGGAAAAGGTTTATGGGTTTGATTACTCATAGGCAGTTCTTTCTTTGCCTACCAGAGCCCTTGCGAGACCATGTTTTCTGGCCATTTCCCTGAATCAGTGGCATAAGACTCGGTAGCCTTTCCAAATCTCTGGCCTTGTGCAGGGGTCTTAGGACCTGTCCCTCTGTGGGTGTAAAAACTCCAGCCTCTATCCCTTAGGCCCATAGATCTGCTGATGTTTCCAGTTCTGTGTTTTTTTGTTCTGTCTGTGAATTTCCTCTCAGAATTCCATTTCTTTTGAATCTGGGTATGTGTTTAACTTTTTCCTCATCATGTTTTATCCAGGTTTTTAAAAAAATGGTGTGTGTGTGTACGTGCACACATGTGAGTGTGTGTTTGGAGGACTGCATTATTTGAACCATCATATTGCAGAGACTAGAAATCCCCTGTCATTTCTAAGATCAGTTATTAGGTGGATATTTGCTTTCTTTTTCTGAGTGTAATATTAAATACTAAATGGGCTCATGAACGTGGAGAATGTCTGTCAGAAATACTGAACCTTCATTCTTTGATTTTCACTGTGAAATCTTACTTTTTTTTTTTAAAGAGAGAGACAGGCAACCATCTAGAGAATATACAGAAAAGTGATTTGGTGTCCATCTTTGTATCTGCTGTTTGCTGAAGGATCACTGCCTGAGATACATCTGACATTGCTATAATTGTTCTATTTCCCTTTGAATTGGATATTTAGGGTAAGGCACTGATATGTCAGTAGGATGGCCAACACTAAAAGGCCAGTGTCTTGGGAAACCTCTGTTATGGGTATACCTGGATTGCCACCTTAGCCTTGGATCCCTTCCAGAAACTGAAGAAATCCTTTAAAAACTTTCCTATTGTGGAGTCTTCTGGCTCAAGCCCCAACTACAGTGTTATATTCAGACTTCTTTGTTAGAACAAAGTTTTAAATATATTCAAATAGTAAAGATAAATATTTATCTGTTTAGAAAGAGAGCCTTAAAAGGATCCTAGTCCTTTTGCATAGGAAAAATGTCCTCAACCAATGAGAAAGTTGAGGAGTATGAACAAGACTTATTTTATGTAGTTTGTCTTTTAGAGGGTACTGGTGGATTATACTTTTAGAGTTATATTCAATATTATTGTGGCTGGGCTAAAAAACCCTCAACAATACATTTCACACTGATTTTGTTATAGACATCTGTCAAGCAAAGCAGAGGCAAATGATAGCATACTCATTTACTAGTAATGCAAATCAAATGAGCTAGTGGCAACAAAATCACTCCTGACACCTTTGCTCTTTTCTTCTTGATTTCAACTAATGACACATATATGTATTCTAAATCCAGACTAGCAAACAAGGGCGAATGACAGGATAACCTTCATACCTGGGTCACTCACTGTGTACTGTAGGAGCAGTGCATTCTCTCGTGAATTAAAAATCTATTTATCCTTCCTGACTGCATAAGTCCCATAGAAGGCTGGGAGGGGAAGTGGAACTGTTTTTATAGAAGGGGCTTAGACCTCAATAACCAGTCCTTTGAGTGACAAAACCCGCCAGCCTTGCCACAAATAGCTTCTGAAAATAAGAAAACATTTTTTAATTCTTAAAATCCTTGATCACTGCAACTAATGTAAAGACATACTCCTCAACAAACTTATACACACACGTACACACACATTTTATTCTGTTTTATAGAGATGAAAATCATTAGCAGTGCATAATTTTATTATTGCTTTGTTTGAGATGGGGTGTCACTCTGTCACTCAGGCTGGTGTGCAGTGGCGTGAACATGGCTCACTGAAGCCTTGACATCCTCTTGGACTCAAACGATCCTCCCACTTCAGTGTTTTGAGTAGGTGGGATCACAGGCCCATGCCACCATGCCTTGCTAGTTTTTGTAGAGATGATGTTTCGCCATGTTGCCCAAGGCTGTTCTTGAACTCCTGAGTCCAAGCAATCTGCCTACCTTGGTCTGGGATTACAGGCGTGAGCCACCGTGCCCAGCCAGTGGTGCATAATTTTAAAAGCTAGGCAAAAGGGGAAGGAGCTAGTTGAAAAATGAAGACTCTGTGGCCAGAACATTAGAACACTTGTTTTTGGTTTTTGCAAATATTGGTGAAATAATAAGTTGACTTGTTTGTAAAGTCTTTCCAGTTGAAAATGGAAAGTAATTTTAAAAGTCTGATGGGTGGTACATACTATGTAACATACATGCAAAATTTGTTCTCTTTGTAAATTTATTTAGTTTTACCAGCAATGAAGCTCATAATCTTGACTCCCCAGAAATTTTAAAACATTTGTTTGTTGAATTTTTTTATTGTTTCTATCCACGGTCTTTGAAATCTGTCTTGTGATAGTTCTAATAATATGGATCGAATACAATATTATCACAATGTCTTATATGTTGGTGCAACATTCTAAAAACTATACATTTTTAGATTTTCCAATACGTTTTTCTGAATAAGTCTTTGTGTTGATTGCAAGTATGTTTTTGTAGAGTCACCAAGTTTTGAAAGTTGCTTTTAGGATGGCACTAGGTTACTATATTTGTATTAACTATAATTCCTTTCTTTTGTAGATTTGTTCCTATAGAGCTATGGTTTCATGGTCTGAAGCCAAAGGAGGTTTAAAGAGGTCATCACAGTTTCTTCTACCCTTAGTGTTGTTAAATACTAATGCACATTTGACTGCTGGAGGAATTGCATTTCTAGAACTTCCAAGAGTAACTGTTTTCTGTAACTTGTAGGAAAATTTTGAGTAATAGTTCAGATGTTCTGTGGGATGCTTAAAGATCATGATGTAAAAAACTTAAATATATTAGCATTGATGTTTTTTTTTTTTTATTTGCCAATGAGAGCACTATAACTTTGAAATCTAGGGAACTGTTTGAAGCATGAATTGTGAAAAATAACACAACTTTAGTTATTTTATATTGGGTTCAGGCTAGTCTGCTGAAGAGTATGAGGTATAGTTTTATGTAAAATATACCTCAGATTGAGAATGTGGAAGCACTGTTCCTTAAAAAAGTAAAATCTTCAGTAAGATCCTTTATGAATTTACTGGTTTGTTGTCATTTGTCATCGGACTGTTTCCAGATGTAAAATACTACTTTCTTGAAATTGCTATCGAGTCTACTATCGAGACCAGGTGTATGTTGTTTTACAGCCATTTTACTTCTGATTTTTAATGCTGACACTGGTAGAATGCCTTGAACTGATAATTTGTTTAACTCTCTACCTACTAATTGGACCAAGGAATAACTTCGTATCTTTATCTCTTTTCCATTTCATGTTTTATTTCTGTTTCAATTAGTGTGTGCCTTTGGCAAAAAGGAGATGATTTTGCTTTCTGTTTTAGGATTTGCCTCCAAGAAAAAATATATTTTATTGCCACATTTTCTCAATTGATACAGTAGAGTTCACAGACAATGAAAAGAGTAAGAAATCTAATTTTTAAAGCTTGATAGTGTTATAATTTTCTTCCTTATAATAATCAGAAAAAGAATTTGTGTTACTTTTGTTTCTAATATAGCAGCTCTGAAAATCTAGGCTTACATATCTTCCTTCTCGTTTCTGCTGTTTATACATAAGTAAAACAAAGATGGTTGCCACAGATTTTTTTTTTCTCATTTTAATGCAGAATTTGGATTCTTCAAAAACTGCTAAGGTTTTCCCAACTTAACAATTTATGGCAGACCCTTACATCTTTATATGCTGAGGCCGCTGGTAAGAGTTTGCTAACTCATGGCTTTAATACAGCAGTAGAGATCACACTGGAGCTAAAACAAAGAGAGCACCAACCCTGAAATGATTTAAGATTATTCTTAGCTGACTACTAAAACACAGTGTCTCACGTGGTGTTATTGGTCATCTTAATGCAGATTATAATCCTGTAGTTTAACCAGGATGTGTTGGCTATGGTGAAATGCCTTCCTAAGGAATTGTGAAAGAAGGCACAAGGAATGGAAACAGAACCTGCGTTTTCTCAATGTCTATGGTGATGATAAGAATTTCCTGTGCACATTTGTTGCCATGACAAAGGGTGAGATAGAATAGATTGGACACATAGTAGGTACTCACTGCTTTTTTTCATTCATTCAGTACTGTGTCATTCTGTTGGCATGCTGACAGGCGTGTAGTGAAATATGAAGTTACATCATGATGTTTTTCATTCATTCACTACTGTGTCATTCTGTTGACATGCTCACAGGCATGTAGTGGAATCTGGAGTTACATCATGATATTTAAAAGCTACCGATGTGGTAGCTTTCACAGTCTTCAAAAGGGGCTTTTTAAACTGAATTTTCAGTTTCACTTGAGAAGAGTCCTGATTTGCTTGTACAAAGAGCAGCAGGGTTGCAGAGAAGGAAAGAAGGCAACTCCTTTTAAGTCCCAGCCGCTAGTCTGCTGTGTCTTATTCTCTCAAACAGTGAAGAAGTCTGGGTGGACATTCTAGTGGTCAGAAACCTAAACTTTCTTTTGGATGAGTGCAGATGAGGGAGGGAGCCACTGACCAGGGAGTAGAGGGGCTTGGAGCCCCTTCCCAAGTCTGCCATCCCTCAGTTATGTGTCTCCTCATCAGTGAAGCACCCACAGTGCCCTCACTTGCTGTATTTTTCTTCATGGAACTTACTTATCTGCGGGCCTGTGTGTGTCTGTATTGCTTTCCATTTCAGTACACACGTAAGTTCCATGAAGGCCCGGTCTTAAGCATTACAGGTTGAGCATTCCTAATCTGAAATGCTCCAAATTCCAAAACTTTTGAGCACTGACATGAGATAGTGACCCCTTTGCTTTTTTGTTGTTCCAATGTCAGCAAACTGTTTTATGCACAAAATTATTAAAAATATTTCATAAAATTACCTTTAGCCTGTGTGCGTAAGGTATACAGAAAGCTGCATATGAATCGTAAATACATTTCATGTTGAAACTTGGGTCTCACCCCAAAGTTGCCTCATGTATATGCAAATATTCCAAAATCCCCTCCTAAAAAATTAGAAATCTGAAGCACTTCTGATCCTATGCGTTTGAGATAAGGGATCTTAACCTGTACTGCATCCTCAGTGCCTGGCACAGGGTGAATGTTCAGCAAATATTTTCTTAAAAGAAAAAACAGGCTGAGCGTGGTGGCTTATGCCTGTAGTCCCAGCACTTTGGGAGATTGAGGTGGACGGATCATAAGGGCAGGAGTTCAAGACCAGCTTGGCCAATATGGTGAAACCCCATCTTTACTGAAAATAGAAAAAATTAGCTGGGCATGGTGGCATGCACCTGTAGTCCCAGCTACTCCCAAGGCTGAAGCAGAAGAACTGCTTGAACTTGGGAGACAGAGGTTGCAGTGAGCCGAGATCATGCCACTGCACTCCAGCCTAGGCAACAGAGCGAGACTCCATCTCAAAAAAAAAAAAAAAAAAAAAAAAAAAGAAAGATGGGGGGGCGGGAAGGAAAGGTAGATGAGATGTTGAGAAGTGGAGGTATAGGAAAGAAAACAGAAACATGGTGATGAGAAGACAGCCTGATACCTTATTTGGGCCCCAGAATATGATTGGTACTGAAGGGATTTTATTAGTGGTCATTTAAGAAAATTATGCTTGTACTGCTTTTGTATATTGGAAGGAGGCTAGACATTGTTACATGGAAATTCGCAGTTACATTTTCACTAAATGTTTCCTTGTACGAAAAAGTTAGGAAAGGTTGGATAAGGTCTAGGAATACTTATCTTTGAAGACACTGACTTAGGAATTTCCAGCTCAGACTTGGCAGCTTTTGGGGGCTCAGGCTGTGAGGTGATCTTGAGAACAGCTGGAGAGGCTCTAATGGGGTCCAGCTGTGTGCCCAGAGAACCCACTCTCTCAGGATAACATTAAACAGGTAGACCCTGCCCTGCCTGGCTTCCTCTGGGCTTTATGAGTCCCTGTGGTCTGTTGCATTGATCTTGCATTTTTAGGTTTTATAGCAATTTTAAACATGTGAGGGTACATATTTACCCTTTGATGTGCCTTTTGATAGAAGCCAGAGTGCTTTACCTGAGCCTGCCTTTAATAATGGGGAAAGGTGGCTTGCATGCCCTGCAGCCATATGCTCCCTGGGAGGCTGGTTTTATTGGGGTTGTTGATTGTCAGACTTTAATCAGGGGTGTTTCTTGTTTTATTTTTGAACATGAAGTATATTAAGGATAGTTAAACCTGTAGTACTGCTGGTGTTTTGTTTTGTTTTGTTTTGAACCACATTTTTTCCATTGTGCCACTTGATAGAAAGGAAGGCAGAATAGAAACATGTGGGGAGGAGAAATAGTAACACTTACATCATGTAACTATATGATGTTGGTGATTTTTTGTGTATTTTCATGTTTTATCGTACCTCTACCTACATTCCTGGAAGAAGGCAGCTATTGTGTCTCTATTTCACAGAGAGGAAAGTTAAGGAATGTGGAATTTGGAGACATGGTTGCTGGTTAGTGTGGATGGAACCTAAATTAGCATTTGGAGCTCTTATTCCTAGATGGGAAACCAATCCCAGGCAGTCATGGCGTTTCTGCAAACTCTTTCAAGGAGTAAAGGGACAGGAATTGCCTTTTCAGAACTCAGTGCATATCAATGGAATTAAGGAACTTTAGGTTTGGAAGGGCCTTTAATGGGACCATCCTTTAAGCTGGAACTGCCTCTTCTTTAAGTTTGCAGTGTGCCTGACCTGACTATGCTTAGACAGCTCCATTGTTTATATTCCAAATCTACCAAACCAGTGAGGGAATGGGACAAATCTGTATATGCATAGGTTTGACAGTGCTTATCACAGGTGGTCATATTATGTTTTCTATCTTCCTTTGGTGGCTTTTCAGCTTTCTTTGGTACCAGACCTCCCAAAGAAATGAGTTCCCTTGTGCCTTCACTCTTATTTGGAAGGGGCTGGTTTGGAAGAGCCACCAAGGGCCTACTAAAGAGCTCCTTAGAAGTTGCTGTGACTTGGCAGATGGCACCTGAGGTTCAGGATTGGAGATCTAGCCATGGCATGTTGATGATGATGAGGAGGAGGATGGCAATGATTGTTAACTCCTTAATCAATTTTTAATTATATCACCAGAATTGATGATTGTTCATTGCAGATTCACTTCAGAAGTACAAGCTAGGTGATTCTTTTTTGAAAATGATACTGTGGACCTAAGATATATGGACCTTATGTGGCTTAAAATGACCAACTTCCCTGTGTTTACTCCTAATTACCTTCTTACTTATTTGAATTTAGTAATGGGAGTAAATCAGACTTTAAAGTCATTCATGGTGGCAAATCCTAACTATTCAATGAAATACAGATTTGGTACATTTGCATCCTATGCAAGTTTTATATTTTTGACAGTTGTTTTTGTATTTAAGCAAGGAGACAAAATAAAAATTTCTAAACAGATATGCCATATTATATTCACCATGTTTGAGTGCAGTGTTGATTGACCAGTCATGGCTGATGTTTATCAGACTAAGCGGAGTATGTCTTTATTAGTTGTCTCAAGAGGTTCTTCATTCTTAAACACTAATGAATTCCATAATAAGTTTTGGGAAGTGGAACATACCCAAGCACAATTTGTAATTTTTCCAGGCTTTATTCATATTCTAAGACATCCAGTGAGGACTGGAGTCATTCACATGTTGGAAGAACACAGATACCATTTATTAATCTGCCGAATATTGATCACATTTAGCAAGTTGATAAATATTAGCAGTGACATATTATTCCTCTACATAACAGTGGCAGCCAGAGTAGTAGCAAACTTACCCTCATGTATCCATACATGTTTTATATGTATCTGCGTGTTTATATACATGCAGCGTATACCTCTCTATCTCTGTGTTTCCATTTTGCTATCTTTTTTGGGACCCGTAAAGTAACTTTTAATTATTCTCCTTCCTCGATTTTCTACTGAGTGATCCTTTCTTTATGCCAGTCATAGTGGTAAACACTGGGAATATAAAGATTAATAAGTCACCAGTACCTACCCTCAGAGCTGGAATACTTATTATCTAGCATGATGACTGTTATGAGAGACGGTAGGCCTAGCGTGGTGGTTTGTGCCTGTAATCCCAGCAAATTGGAAGACTGAGGTGGGTGGATCACTTGAAGTCAGGAGTTCGAGACCAGCCTGACCAACATGGTGAAACCCCATCTTTACTAAAAATACAAAAAAATTATTTGGGCGTGGTGGTGGGTGCCTGCAATCCCAGCTACTAGGGAGGCTGAGGCAGGAGAATCGCTTGAACCCGGGAGTTGGAAGTTGCACTGAGCCGAGAACACGTCACTGCACTCCAGCCTGGGTAACAGAGCAAGATTCCATCTCAATTAAAACAACAACAACAAAACAAGTAAAAAGAAAATGCTCTGGTATCCCAGAAAATTCCTACTCTGTTTCAGGAATGCAGTTCAGAAAGGTGTACCAGAGTGTCATTTGCAGTCTAGTGGTAGTTTTGTAGAATGTCTGTTTCAAGAGGACCCTTCTGTATAAATCTTTAGTTTTTATTAGTTATAATTTATTCACACTTCTGTCAGGAATGTTTACTGTTAATTTTGAACACTGTTTTTCATGTGAATATTTTTTTAAAGTGGATATCTTTTTCATTTTGTTTCTTTCCTCCTGGCTTTTAAATATATTTTAAAAATATTTTTATCCATATCTAATTTTTACAACTTTCAAAAAAACTTTCTAAGCAGTCACCTCCTGACCCTTTTTCCCCTGAGCTGTTTCCCCCCCTTCCAGGGCCACTTCCCCTCCCTCAGAGCCCCCGCATAATGCTATTCCTTTACCGTCCAGCCATCTGCCTGTTTTAGCCTCTTCTTCACTCTCTCTGTTTCTTCTATATAGATTTCCCCATATGTCTGCTTCTTCCTTTATCCACAAGTCCAGACACTCCTCCATAGCTTTCTTACCACCCCATCCTGGTGTCCCGTCTGTTCATAAATAACTCTTTCATCCGCTTTGAATCCCAACCCCCTACTCTTTCTAAAAAGAGTGTGCAAATAAACCTAAAGTGCACGGAGCCAAGATGCATAGCATAGTTTTGATTCAGAATAGACTTTCTCCTTCCCATCACCTGTTTTCTTCCCCATTTTTTCTTGCTTGCCTTCTTTGTACAGATCCACAATTGCCACTCAATTTTTGTATGAAAGTGGATGCAAAGTTATTTAATACCTTCATGACAAAGTTTTCGCCTCTTACTGGCAGGCCATTTTGCCCTAATCAGTTAGTTACCCAGTCTTGGGCAGCCTAGTCATTGCTATTTTGGAGTAGTCAGATTTGAACCTTTTGTTCTTCAGAAATTAACCTATTATCTCAGACACAGCAGTCTCTGCTTGCGTGCCTGGCAACACAAAACTGCGGATACGTCCTTTTCTAAGTCTGAGAGTTCTAGGAGATGTGCCACAAAGAAGTGTTAACAGAATCACCTGCAGAAATGGCCACAGGGAGGGCTTTGTAATGTTCCAGATATTTAAAATGTTGTTCTCCTCCTAGCATGGTGTGCTAGTGACAGACTCCTTTCTCTTCGGTCAAGAGTAAACATTGGCAATTTACTTCCCTTTAGAAATGTGTTACTGTAGCCATCATGGAGTTTCCAGTGTTTTTCCTTCCTAATGTCAGTGATAATTTTACTCACAGATTCCCTGCAGAGATTTTAGCTCAGCAGGAAGTAAATCTAGGTAAGATTGCCTTGAAAACTGATCTAAAACAATAAATGCTAACTATATCATTCCTTTTTATTTCAAAAAAATTGGAGGCATAACTAACTTGATTATTTGTCACTGGCGAGATCTCATAATCATGGCCAAGTCCCCATTCATTCATACGTTCTCTCGTTCTCTGCCTCTCACTGCCTTTCTGCCTGTAGAAAAACAAAAGTCAGGGATTGAAATGATTCATACTATATTTTTAAGGCTGAAATACCATAGTAGAAATGAAAGGTAGAACTGTTTACTCATGAGATGGTGAGAAAACTAAACTCTGTAGCTTTCCTAGTTTAGGAAGCTAAGTATTTTATTTCTATCAAAATCAAAAGTATCTGTAGAATAAGATAATTCAGTTTTAAATGCCTCATACTTTCTAAAAAGAGTTTTTTTTTTTTTTTTTTTTTTTTTTTGAGATGGAGTCTCGCTGTTGTTGCCCAGGCTGAAGTGCAATGGTGCAATCTTAGCTTACTGCAACCTCCACCTCCCAGGTTCCAGCAATTCTCCTGCCTCAGCCTCCCGAGTAGCTGAGATTACAGGCGCGCGCCATCACCCCTGGCTAATTTTTACATTTTTAGTAGAGATGGGGTTTCACCACGTTGGCCAGGCTGGTCTTGAATTCCTGACCTCCGATGATCCACCTGTCTCAGCCTCCCAAAGTACTGGGAATACAGGCATTAGCTACAATGCCCAGCTGAGGTTTTTCTGTTGTTGTTGTTGATATTCAAGAATGAGATTTTACTGAAATAAGGACATCAGAATAAAAAATGTAAAAAATGGGAAAGACACTGAAAATGATAACAAACAACTCATATTATTCATTCAGATTCTTTTTGGAATTTCAAATATTCAACAGTGAAGAGACATAAATCCCTTGGAGAAATGTAGCGTAGGGTCAGTTTTCCTTTAATGACACTGGTGCTATAGTCACTTATATATAGTTTTTTTGCTATTGTCCAGTTTCTCTGGATTCTGAACATATACACAGCCCCAAGTTTGTGGCTTCAGTACATTTTTGCTTTTACATCTTGTCAAAAATATACTCTTAGAATATCTTAGACGCAAGAAGATTTTAGAAATCACCAATAATGCAAGAGCTGTTATTGGTCATGAATGAATGAAGGTTTAATCAAAGAGATTTCCAGATTTTATTGGCCGTACACTTCCACAGTGTATTACAGAGACCTCTGGGTTACGCACTGGATGTTAATGGTTCAGATTATGGCGATACTTCTGAATGTGTGAAGGGTGAAATTCTAAACTTCATTTTTATTAAATGAAGTTGATTTTCTTACCTCTATCAAATTACAGCAAACCTTAGCTACCTAAGATCTTATTCATAGCCATGCTCTAAATTATTTGTTCTTTAAGTGTACAGAGAATATCCTGCAGCTTCCAGATCATAGAGAAACCAGTTCTGTGCTCTTTTGCAGTAGGAGAAATAGCAGTCATGTATGACAGATTTTTCAACTTTAACCCTCTCTCTCTCTGCTAATTAGAATCATATGGTCATACACTTTTGGTTTTTTTATGTGTAACACATTTCTAAAGATTCAGCAAAAGAGTTGCAAGGTCACCTTCAAGTAGGTACAGGTAAGTATCTTCGCTCTGGCTTCTTTTTCTCCCAAATTGTCTGTGGACTGTAGGAGCTCAATTAGTTCAGGCTCAGTGCTGTTGGTTTGCTTTGAGGGTGTGTCTATACTTAACATTTTTTTATAACAGAAAATATGTTTTTGACCACTCTTCATATCTTTCTCTTGTTTGCCACTTTTAATTTTATCTTTCAAAATCTTGGGGGAGGCCAATCTAAAAAAAATTCTTGGATTTTCAAGTTGGATATATATTGGTTTCCTAAAAAGAACTCTCCTTTTCAATAACTTTTATATCTCATTCATTTAGCTTGTATTTATTCAGTGCTTATCACGCACATGGTGTTATGCTTTTTAATTGCTAGTACCTTGAATATTTAGAGAAAAAAATACCTCATACATTTTGTCTGTATGTGTTTGACATGTCATGTCATTTAATCTGCACCAAGTAAATGATGAATTCCAGTGATCTATGGTAGTTACAAGACCTTAGAGGAACCAGGGATATGAATTTTTGTTCTGCTTCCTCAGTATTTCCTACTCACTGAGGAACACATTTGTGTTCATATAAACAATTCCTTACTATTTTTCTTTCTGGAGATAATGGGTGGACTTTATCACAGGACAGAGACTCTTCTAGATCGCTGTTACAGTTCCTCTGTCTGCCCACTTGATTTAGATGAACCTTTCTTTGACCCACCAGGATGGTGGTAAGTCTGCCGTTGCAGTTTTGTAGACGGGTATGTGAAGGTGGTGTCTGTTATGAGGCCAGTGTCGCCTTAAGGATGCGGTCTAGAGTGAGGGGACCTTTGTGGTTGGCTTTTCAGCCTTTTTGGCAGAGGGAGGCACAGATGCCTGAGGTCAGTTACTTTTTCACCTGTCTCCTCCTTTCTGTATTGTTTACAGGAACATTTGTCTAAGTGGGCACAATTTTGCCTTACCTATGCTTCTGGAGTGAAAAATATCTGTCGAGACTCTCTGAGATAGGTTGGCTCTAACATCTTGGTGGATTGAGCCTGGAGCAGGAATTTTGATTTAGAGTTCATGGAAAGAGGTGTCCCTAAATATGTGTGTGTGTGTGTGTGTGTGTGTATATATATATATATATATATATATATATGTATGTATATACCTTTATGTTTGGAAGAAAGCATCTGTGGAGCTTATCAGGGTAGAAAGAGGATTTTGTGACCCAACAAAGGTTAAGAAGCACTGCCTGGAAAAATCACTTAGGATCCAGTTTAGGGTTAGATCTGGCCCTAGACTTTGCTTGGTGTTGGTAAATAATCTGAAAGCCTTAAAGCATCTCAGAGTAACGAAAGGGGCCCAAGAGTTCACAGTGCCTTTTCTCAGGATTGCTGCAAGCATTCTGGATTAAAAATCCATCTGCTCACTGTGGAATGAACGTTTCCTAGGATCAATCCTTGAACCTTCCATAGACAAAGGATTTCCCAAAGCAAGTCTGGCCCCATATGGTGTCAGAGGTAAAATAAGTGCCAAGCCCGAGAAGGTAGAGTACCCTTTACTGGGGTAACCTCTGCCAGATCCCTTGCTAGATAGGCAAGTGTGGTATGTGTAGTCAAGTATATTTTTTCTGTTTTTGTTTCCTGAAGTAGGGGCACATTTCTCTTCTCTTTATGGTTCCATAAATACATTGTTAAGTCCGGTGGAACTTCAAAGATGGCACATAGCTACTGATGACACATACAAATATTGTAAGTTGATAAGGATGCCTGTAATGTTACAAATGGCTACCTAATGCCTGATGTCAATGCTGATATCTATAAATCACACAAATACCGAGAATAGAGTCTGGCAGCTCAAGGAGGTTGTAATTTTATTGTACCTTCAAGAAAGTGTGTTTCCAGATAATTATTATCAGTAATAATGACTAATGACTATCAGCTTATTTCCTTTTGCCCCATTTCTCTTTCTTCCTCAGTGAAACTGGGGTAAGCCTTATTGTAGAGAGAAGCTCACATGGATATCCGGCACCTAGGTTCCAGCTGAGGGCAAGGAGGAAATGAGCTGAGTTATTCCGTTACTGTGTAAATGGGCGTCATTTGCTACATATGCGAGTTTTGGACCAGTGATGTGGAAACTGGGTTCACTGTTAATCCAACTAGTGGTAGCCTTTTAAATCATGCATTTTAATAGGAAGGTAGCACAGTTGAGGGACCTCTTTTGACTCTGGTGCCAAAGACAGCTGGGTTTGAAACTCAGTTTTTCATGAATTATTTAACTTCACTGTGTCTCATTTTCAAATCTATAAAATGGGGTTAATTGTATGTATTTTGCAGGATTGTACTGGAGATGATGATAGTACATTTCAGATTTATTTCTACAACAAATAAGGCCCTCAAATTTACTTTTCTCTACTGCTAAACAACAAAGTAAAATTGAGGAAACAGGAGTCTTTCTACCTGGTCTTTGATTTAGAATGTGGTATTTCGTCATTATGGATGGAAAAGTATTTTTCTTTATAGAGAGTCGTTGACCTTCAGGAAATAAAAATCAATCCAAGGTTACGTGGAATGAAGAACCAGTGTCATCTAATTGAGATTTTTTTTTTTTTTTAAGATTTAAAATGTAAACTCACTTGCTTTAGAATTGATAGGAGCATTTGGAAAAAAACACAGGAGACCTTTAAAACTGTACCTAAATCTGATATAATAGTTAAGAAAGCTAGCTTTATAGGAAATTAAAGGGGACTGATTAGAGTAAGATAGGAGAGAGTGGAGGAAAGAGGATATGGTGGGTATCTAGAAGAAAGGCAAGCACACGCTTCAAAGTAGGAAGCCAGAGATGGAGGAAGACCTAGCTGGGATGGACTTGGAAAACTTCTGAAGCCTTAATGAACTGATCTTGTCACACACAGCTGTTCATTTGAGTTGTGGGCCTCAGAGTATTATTCCTTTTTATCACTATCTTTTGAAATGCTAATTAGATAATTGACCATTGTTCCCTGTTCTTTGGTTACTTTTTATTCTTAAACTTCTAGAGACTAGTCCTTGAATGGGATACTCAGTGCAGCACACCAGATGGGAAATTATTCTCTGGCCTATAGTTGCCAAATGACCACCACGGTAGTGCTTGGGATGTATAAAATCCAGCTGAGAGGCAGAACGGGCCTAAGGGGTGGTTAGCATGCTTCTTGGGATAGTCCTTCATCAATAGATTTTTATTTTGTAATGGTGAAGGGGACTGCCTTTGTATTTTTATACAGATTTATCAGATTTAGTGTAATCAATAACCAGTCATCTTGGCCATGAAAGTCTCATTTGAAGAAAAGACGACTTGAAGAATGTCTGCAAATGATTAGCAAGACACCTTTGGTTTGTTATGAAACACAATTATAAGCATAATGTTTGAAGAATGCTGTTATTCTAATTCTGACCTAGTTAACTCACAGTTGTTTTTTTAATTGAATTAGCTAATGTGTATGAAAGCATCTTGAAGAATATTACCCTCAGCACAAATGTAAGATTTGATTAATAAGGTGGCTATTAATGAATACTGTATAGTAACAATATATCTGAGTCTTGCAGAAAAACATTCTTGACCAACAGGACATTAGTAGAATACTTGCCTGTTCTACATATTTTACAGAGAGAACTAATCACTTTTCTTCTATATACTCAATCTGATATCAGGAAACCTCATTTAGGTCCATTCACACAATAGAAGCAGCAAAATAACATTCCTGACCTTTTCTATGTAAATATAAAAATTATTAAATCTACATGTTAGATTCTGTTCAGTGATACTTTCTAAATTTTCAGTGAATATTTAAGGGTAAGTTTTAAGATAGTTTCATGAAAACAATTGACTTTTAGTTTTGGTCCTACAACAGTTGGAATATTGGTGGTATTTTTCATTTTAAATCAACATGAACTAAAATTCTGCTATTTGTCTGGCATGAACATCACAGAAGAATCCTTTCCCCTCAAGCTATTTAAGAAAAAATTGTAAAGGAGGTAATGTACATCGCAGAACATTTAGCAGATACTAAACAAATAAAAAGGTAAAGTCAAGAATTCTCTGTTAATAGTTAAGTACTGTCACAGTTCGTTTTATTGCCTGGTGGTAGTCTTTTTATATATGCACATATGCACACAATTTAGAATATGTATGCAATTTTAGATTACTTAAATAAACTCATATTTCTTGTTATATACTTTTATATTTTTGTATTTACATTTTAAAAAAATGTATTTTGATAAGACTTGCCAGGGATATGTGTATTTTGGTGTTTCCTAGATTTATTTAACTACTATGGTTTTGCTGTTTTCTAATTAATTCATTCATTAAATGTTTGTTATTCCTTTGTTTTTCATGGGTCAGTTTTATAGAAGTCATTTTCCTTAAATTGACTGTTGAGTTAAATTATTTCACTCTTATGTTCCAGATCATGAATTTGTATTATATATAAATTTGACTGCATTCCGTAAGTTTTGTTGATATGTAATATTCTCTGTGTTATTAGTTTCTGAAGTTACTTTGGTAGTTTTTTCCTTTTAATATGAGAGCTAACTTGAACTCTCATTTAAATTTAAAAGAGATTATCAACTTCTGCTTTAGAAATTTTCAAAACTGTTTTCTAGTTTTATTGCAGTGTAGCCAGTAAAGAAATAGTGTTGTTTCTGTGTCTTAAAATTTCTTATACTTTGTGCCCAATAAATGGTATTTTAGGGATTTCTCAGTATTTCAGATGAGATTTATTTTCATATTTGTAATAGTTGAAAAGGTGAGTTATTTTCTGTAGTATACATTTTAATTCGCTTTTCAGTTTTTAACGCTTTTTTCTTAACTAGATCTTATTTGAACTCAGAAAGATATGTTAAATACTTCCACAAAATAATACTTGTCATTTATTCATGATGACTGTGTGTTTATGGTATATATTTTTCATTTTTGATTTTTCAGTACTCCCTCTTTTAATATTATATCTTTTTTTCATGTATTCTAAGAGAAATTTTCAAGTTTGTCATCTATATCACTGATAATTTTTCTCCAGTTGTATGCAAATTTTAATTTTGTTAATGCATTTTTAGTTTTCTTACAGTATTTTCTATTTCATCCATTTGCTTTTACATCTCTTTTCAAATCTTTTGTGTTGATACCTATTTTATAGATATTCTATTTTATATAACTGTCAAACGTGATGTTTTCTAGACTCCACTTGTATTTTTAAATAGGGGGAAAATGGTTTTCAAAGTCTGATTTCCCTCTGATTTATGAGTACATTTTCCTCCGTATTCTATTGTGCAGATTTTTTTTCTCACTACACGGTTTTTAACATGTTGAACTTTAGGATGTTCTAAATCTTCCTTTCTTAATATATTCTGTGATGTTGAGGCTAACATTTATTCTGTAAAAAGGTATGCTGGGCTCCATGTCAGCCTCTACCAATAGGAGGCACTGGAGGGAGAGTAGAAAACTAGAGGAGGAAGAACCTGGCTTTTCCTGTTCTTGCCATCATCACTCTGGTAACTTCAGCCTTTTCCAGTTTTCAGTTTTCTCCACATTCCTAAAATTAACCTCCTTGGAGGTAACAGCCTCAGTCTGCTGGTGTCTCTTCCTCATGACGCCTCCCTGAGCTTACAGGCTCTGAAAATCCAGCCACTTCCCTTTGGTTCCCCAGCCTTGGGGATAGTAGCTGTTTCCATTCGATTGCTCATGGGTGCTTCTTCTCAAGCCTAAAGCCAGAGAATGGCAGATGTATGTTGTTTAAGCCACACATCCAACCATACTGGTTCAGGAAGGCAGCCATCTTCCATAGTTAGCCTTTTAAAACTCATCAAACGAGACTTTGGAAAGAGGACGACAAATCCTGAGGACTCCATGTCCTAAGGAAATTTTCTATCTAGACATTTATTATAAAGCTAATGGCATCTCACAAGTGCTATGTGTGTTATACTCTGTGAAAGGTAAAAGGGTTATTAAAGTAACCTGCATTTTTTAGAGCATCGGTGGTTGGCCTTGCGAAAGGCACATGGCCTTCCTCAGTCAACTTGCCATGGGGAAGCTGGAGAAATAAAGTAGAGGTGAGAATAAGCCAACAGTTCAGGTGTGATTTTCTTGGGAGGATAACATAGGTAGGAAACTATAGGAGAAAGGAGGTTTTGCATTATGAGATTTGACTTAACGTGTCCAGTTTGCTTTTGGTGTTGGAAAGCAGTAAAGAGGCTTATTGACATCTGTATTTAAGGTCATTGCAGTGCATGAAATGTAAATCAAAGTATTATTCTTTATTAGAAGCTAGAAGATAACATTTACATAACATGCTTTTAAGGTAATGAGTTAAGTTCATTATTTTTTATTCCTATAACTGTTTAAAGAACATTATTTTCATGCTAAAAATACTCCTTCTACTTGAACCTGATTTGTCATAATTTTTACTTGATGTATAATCTATTGTTAGGAAATGATAATTCCATTTATTTTTGTTTCTTGGGGAAAATTGTTAGACAGCTGTTTCAGTCTTTTCAAATAAACTCACTTCCAGAATTCCTAGTAAGTAGCAATGCTGATTGATAGGAATGTCACCATTTTTCTGACCCCCTTTGCCTTGTCACAAAGACACAGTGCAGAAGCCAAGTAAGAAATTTGAGAAAAGGAAAGGATACCAAAGCCTAGATATTTCACAAACTGGATAATTGGACTCCGAATTGCGGTGAATAGGCTGAAAGAAAAAATGTCTCGTCTGTGGTGGCTTAAGGAACACTGATTTCACAGTGAAATCTTTTTACACACATTTTATGGTTAACTAGTAATAGCAATAAAACTGTGGAGCAAAATCAGAAAATTATGTTATGATTCCTGCCTAATGAATGGTGGGCTTTCCCCTGGTATTTTCTCCTTAACCTGCCCATTGCTCTTTCTGTATGATCACATTTTCTTTCACCAGTTCTTTGCTCATAAATAAAGCGGTGTGTTCCTGTTCAAAAGTTGCATCTTCATTTATAAATTCACAGTATATGTTTTTCAGAGAAAAAATGTAACTCAATCAGCTTTGCATGGTTTACATAATGTGATAGTCTCATATTTACTATGTGGTTAACAAGAAATAACTGTTACCAACAAAAATCAGAGAATTTAAAAACAACGAACATTTTGCTTGGGAGCCTATGTATATCTCTATATAAATACATATAGACATCTATAAACATCATCGATCCTCCCCATGTGCACATGCCATATATATGTGGATGTGGGATGATGCTTGTTTTTATATATACATATCTATATTTATATAGCTGAAGAAGTGAAACATATTGCTTTTTATTTAAGTGACTCAATGCGTTTATAGACAAGCTTTATTTTATAGTACTTTATCAATGCTGGGATGATAAGATACTGCTTCGATTTGGTCTTCTAAAGGTCAAAATTTGACAGGATAAATTGATTTCTCGAGACATTCTTATGCTACCATTGTCCTTACATTGGACAGAGAATTTCTAGGTAAATTATTATTCCTCAATGGAAATAAAAATTCACTTTAGGTAGCTTAATCAATTTGAATTATTAATTTATGGCATTGCTTTCAATTGTTTATGAGTATATGTGTGTATTGGGTGTGGAGAGGTCTGCAGGGGATGGGAAGGTGGAGGGATGAGAAGATTCTTGTAGCACTAAACTGAATTTTCAATTCCCTGGTAAAGTGTAGAGGAAGAAGTGAAACCCTTCATTTCTTCCTTTTTAGAATCATTTTGCAGCCACAATTCATACTTTATATTTTTTTATCGAGTACTTTCAACAAGTTGCTTTTGCAGCTGGGAAATTACACTTAGCTGGATTTTCTTGGGTTCTTTACTCATGACATTGATGAAGACTGCTGCTAATTAACCATAGATGAAATTACACAATGCTAAGCAGGGAAAGGCAAAAAAAAAAAAATGTGAAGGTCCTAGAGTATCTCAATTCAGCTTGTAAATGAATCGTGTGCACTGTAGCACCGTTCTGCCTTATGGCTGGTCAATGCCCCATATTACGAATTTACATAGGGTTTATTTTGGGCTCTGAAATAATAATTATTTATATTATATTTCTCAGATTTGCCAGAGTATCTCTGAGAGAGATTCAGATTCCATCTGTTTGAAAGCTGAGGAAATAGGAACAGTTGGTACATTGGTTTCTCGACATTAGAACACATCTTTTATTATTATTATTATTATTTTTATTTTTTTTTTGAGACATTGTCTCACTCTGTTGCCCAGGCTGAAGTGCAGTGGCACCATCAGGGCTCACTGCAGCCTTGACCTGCCAGGCTCAAGCAATCCTCCTACTTCAGCCTCCTGAGGAGTAGCTGGGACTACAGGCATGGGCCACTATGCATGGCTAAGTTTTGTATTTTTTGTAGAGATGGTGTTCACTGTGTTGCCCAGGCTGGTCTCGAACTCTCAGGCCCCAGTGATATGTATGCCTTGGGGCTCCCAAAGTTTTGGAATTAAGGCATGAGCCATCATGTCTGGCCAGAAACACATCTTAACTTTTTAAGATTCATGATCTTATTGGGAGTCTCAAGTTGTTGCTAATTTTGCTCATGTAATTTACTTTCATAATGTCTGTTTCCACCTATTTTCCCCCCTTTGTGCTGGAGTATTGAACAGCATTGACTAGTGCCATTCAGATAATAATCTGGTGAGTTTGGGTTGAATGTTCTTTGTGTGGCATGCTTGGATATGTGTAAATATATAAGAATATAGGGAACTAAATCTTCATTTTCAAGATGTTACCGTGACACTTCTGCTTGTTAAAATGTCAGATAATTGTGAGAAAACAGACACAAAAAAAATACAAGTTAAGGACTCTTTCACACTTCTTTAGTTTCTTTCAGATTTTATACACTTAAACAGAGTTACAGCAAAAAATCCTCCAATGACTTTTTAAAAACACTATTATGTTACTGATCAACTTTGAATTTTTTCTGTGTCCCTACATCTATATTCACACAGTTTTCATTTTTCTGGGTTATTCAGCCTTGCTTCACATGTGTTATCTGACAGTTAAAAAAAATTTAGTTGTATGATCAAAAGCAATTAAAACAGTCTTATTCAGTGCTTATATACTTTTGTGTTCTTTTTCTATATCATTTTTTTCATGTACAGAATATGTTTTCCAATAGTTTACACTGAATTTTTTAATGACTAGTGTTAAACTGTTAGACTTACTTAAGTTAAACTGTTAGATTTACTTAGGTCTCTTGTACATATTTGGTGATTTTGGTTATTTGCACACATTTTTTCATTTTTGTTTCTATTTTCTAATATGCAGTTTTTGTAGCTTCTTAATAGAGTCTTCAAAATTTTGTTTCTGTGAAATTGTATAAAGTTTCATAGAACTAAATTTGTTCTACTTAACTGTACCTGATGAATTTATATTGGCTGTAGATAAACATTGTGTATATCAGATAGCAGATCATCATATTGCTAGGAATGTAAGGAAGCTGAACTCTATGCATTCTAGAAGTCATTAGGGAGTTTGCATATAAAGAGCACAGTTGGTTTCAAGATTGAAATCTTGAAGCAGGCTTTCGAGTTGTTTCAGTAAGTACCTAATGGTGGACCATTAATTCATGTATAATGATGGGCTTATGATAAATGATGGGCAGAAAAGTTACTGTGCAAAAAGTATTATTTGGAGAATAATGGATATATGAAAACGTATATAAATGATTACTTATTGTAATATTTGTAACTTTCAATTTATTGGTCATGGCAGAAATTGAAGTCCAAAGTCAAACAGATGAGAGATGGAGAAAGCTCTAACCAGCAAGGGCCTGGACTCTCAGGCTTCCTTCATTGGAGGTGCTGTGTATGTCTGAGGAGTCACCATTGCTTTACTACTTATACCTAAACAGAAGTATATGTATCTTTGCTTGCACTGAGGATGTTTATAAATCCTCTGGGTTTTACACTTGACTTACGTTCTTCCTCAGCCTTCCTATCTCATTTAAAGACACCTTGAGTTTTCCCATTTCTCAGACTTAACCCCTAGGGAATTATTCATATCTCCATTTTCTCTTTTATTGTACATTTAAAGTCTCCATAAATGTTGTTAGCTTATATTTATTATCTATTGCTGCATTGCAAACATTCCTCAAACTTAGTGGTTTGAAACAATAACCATTTTATTTGCACACAAATCTGTATGTAGTTCAGCTGTTTGGACTGAGCTTAGCCAGTTGGTTGTCTTGTTGATGTCACCGGAGGTCACTTATGACGATATACTCTGATGGCAGGTGGGCAGGAAGTCCTGGTTGGTTTAGGGAGCCATCAACTCATTTGGCTCACTTCTGTTCCACATGGTTTGGGCTTCCAGAGGCTAGCCCAGGGTTCCTCCTTTCATGGTAGAAAATCAACCAGCACCACAAGAGAGCAAAATCCAATGAGCAAGCACTTTTTAAGCCTCTGCATACATCATGCTTGCAGGTATTCCATTGGCTAAAGCATGTCACATGGCATAGTCCACTGTCAAGATGGTAAGAAACTCCACAAAAGCATGGGTGAAGGGAGGTGTTATTCATTAGGATCTCTTATTATAACTGTTTTCCACAAGGTTCTGACGAATCCAACCACTTTTCCTAACCTCTTTTGCTAGTACTTTGTAGCACTGTGGTAGTAGTCTGCTGACTGGACTGCCTGCTTTAGCCCTTGACTTTAATTAGCCTGTTTTTTAATGGAGACGTGATCTTTTTAAAACATAATTCGTGAGGTATTCCGCCTCTTCTCTTCACTGACCTCCCACCTTAGTCACAGCCAAAGACCTTACAGTGGCATGCGGCTTCCCAGGTACCTCTGTGATACCATCTGCTTTCTCTCCCACTCTGCCCCAGCCACACCTCTTTCTTGGTGTTCTGCAAATGCACCATGCAAGCTCCCACCACAGGGTCTTCACATTTGTTATCCTTTCTGTTAGGAACACTTTCCCCAGGTTCTCTGTGGTTGGGTCCTTCATCTCTCTCTTCACTTAAATGTCATATCAGAAAGACTTTCCTGATCACACTCTTGAAGATTATAGCCGTTTCCTCTTCTAATGCTCCCCACCGTGTTTCCTACTTCGTTTGTCTCCACCACGGCTTCCAGATCACTCCCCATCCTGCTCTGTGCCCCAAGAGGCTAACCTTTTAAGTTGCATGATCAGACTGCCTTTTTCTCTTTCTCTCAGTCTTCTGGTTGGGTTCACCTAATGAGAAGCTGTATCCTTCTCTTCACTTTGCTTATAAACCTTAAAAAAAAAAACGCCAAAAAACCTGACAGTGTATTATTTTAGATTTAGATAACACTAAGCTAAGATTTAGTGAGCATTTTCCATGAACCAATTTCTGTGCTTTCAGATATGTCATAAAAAAATGTTAAGAGGACTGTCATCCCTGTTTTGAGAGTCAGCAATACTGAGGTTGAGGTTAAATGACTTGTTCAAGGTAACAATTAGAAAATTAACCAACAAGACTCCCAAAGTCATGTCCAGTCATCTTTTCCGTCTACAGCTCTGTCTCCATAATTAATTACTAAATGATTGCTGTTAACCTTTGGAATTTGTTTTTTATCACACACATACCACCACCACCATTTTATGGAAACTTCTTTTAAATCCAATCTGACTTTTTAATCAAGTTTATATTTGCTAGTCTTAGTAGCTGTTACCTTCATCCTCTTACATCTGAGGGCATGTTCTCCAGGAGTCTTTCTCCCTCTTTCTCTGGAATCACCAACTTCCTCTTTTTCTCCTGATTTGTCAGCATTTTAATATGCTTGTTTCTCCTGTCTTAAAATTAAAGATGGATTTTCAGACTCCAGATTTTGAGACTAACTTTCCTTCTCATTTTGTTCTGTCTTTTTTAAGCCAACTTTTCTCGCATGACATTCTGTATATACCATTCATGATCTGGCTTCTTTCCACAACACTCTGAAGATTCCACCTCAAAACGTCGTCAGTAACGTGTGATTGGCTTTGGCCTTTCTATTGCTTTACCTCTTTGAAACGTTGGACTTTGGAACACAGCCTTCTGCTATACCCCCTACTCTCTTTCAAAACTGAGCTCACATCACTCTTCTGGGACTTTTTCTTAACTCAGAAGACTGATCTGATTGTCCCTCCAAATTGTCCTCCTGTCATATGCCAGCAATCACACCTGCTGAGGTGGTTAGTCTTCCTGAAGGAACAGTAGTTTCTGAAGTGGTCAGTATCATTTCTTCAGAGCCTGCATCCTAGACATGTGCCTGCACTTAGCTCAGTGACCAGAACGTAGTCAATACTCAGTACTTGCCTGATGGATGAACAAATGAGCCTGACCATACTCAACTTGGTGAAACCATTTCTTTCCATAAGTTTAATACTCTGGGTTCTTTTCCTGTCTTGAATTCTCTGACTTTTTTTCCCCCCCTCAACCACTTGCCTGACTTTCGTAGGTCCTTTAACTGTAATTTGTTTCTCCATCTTTACATTAAATGTTGGCGATACAAGGCTAAACAAGAACAGGTAACTGTCTTTATGGCTTTACCTTCATGTGTTTTCCTCTGAAATTAGGCAGGTTTCTTAATCTTGCTGAAGTTATTTTCATCCTTAAGAAAGTAATATTATCATACTTTATAGAGTGGGGCAGGATCAAATGAGCATGTTTATTAATTGCTTAGCATTATGCCTGGCACAAATTCAATTACCATTATATGGTAATAATTTTAATAGTAATAAACAATATATTAATGTATTATTCATAATCAGAGGATGTGTGCATTATATAAAAATTGTACTATTCTATAAATATTTAAAAAAGTAAATAATATACCTCAATTGCTTTAAGCATCCATATCTTTTTATGTATGCTCCTTTTATTAAATCATATATTTTTCCTCTGTTTATTGGTTGCTTTTTACTGACTGAAAACTTCTGTCTAAAAAAGTAGAATGCTAAGGCTGTCCTGAGCAGAGCTGACCTTGGAAGAGGCTTTAATTGTAATGAACCTATAAGAACCAATTTTAAGAGTTAAGATATCAGCAGCTGTGTATTTCTTTAAATTTTTATATTTAATGTTTTATTTGAATTAACCATTACCAGTTTTACATCTTCACTAGATTAGTTTTGAGGCCTTTACTTCTCTTTGGCTGTGGGTACTGACCAGCATGGTGATAGGTATGATTGTGTGTGTGTGTATGTGTGTGTGTACATCATGGGTGTGCAGGTGCATGCATGAATGCATATATTTCAAACACCTGCTCAGTAATTGAGTCACTATCAGGAAGTAAACATGGAGACCATGTTGCTTGATGCCACGATAGCCCTGTTATTGCATTGCTACCACAGGATGCCATTAAAATAGTTTAGAAGAATGTCTGTGTTCATTAATTTGGTTCTGTTCAGAGAACATTAGCCATGGGGAAAAGATGTAGTGGAAATCTGAGAAGAGATGGAAGATAGGAGAGAAACCTAGCTTTTGAAGAATGATCTTTGATCTTTCACAAGAGGAATACATATCAAGAGCTTATCTATGTGAGAGAATGTACATGTAAAGCAAATCAAGAACATAGATCTTGCTTATCTTTATAGATTATAGTTTTGTCTTAGATGGCAAGGAAAAGCCAGGCTTCTCTGTACAAAGGGATTTGCATGTTTATAACTCAATTAGCCTTAACAGGGACTACTAGTATATGCTGGCTGTCTGGCTTCAAACTTTAATTCATATGTATTTTCAAAGAGAACGGAAAGGTTTTGGGATTGTAATACAGAGAAAGAAGAGATAGAGAATTATCAAACATTGGGGATCAGCTTTAAATTCTAAAAAAATATATATATGTTCCGAAAAATTACTTCTGGAATAAGTAACTGTTTTTTTAAACATGAGAAAGCAAAATCATATCTTGTATGCCATTAAAGGTTATTTATTGCATTTTCCAAATTTATAGTTGGAAGTGATGGAAATTTTCTTTAACAAACTGAAGGATGCATTTGTAGTCTAAATGGTAGCTTTGAGAGTAGTTTGATATTTATGGAAAAATTATAAGAAGCAATGTGCTTTTAAAAACATTTTTCAAAAATAGATATTGGTTAGGAAAACTAGACTCTTTCAATATTTAGTAATGCATATTCTGACTCATTCACCAGACATTGTGGTACCTAAAGTGTTGCAAAATTAGACATTTATATGGAGATGGGCTGTTGATGTAAAAAAAAAATATCAAAATGCTGAGGGCTGGGAATGATAAGGCATGAGTACAGGGTTTTAAAAATGAGCCCTTTGTTTTCTTCTCTTCATTATGCCTAGATCTCAGAGAGGTTTTGTCCAGTGAGAATAAAGAACCCATGGGAATTATGCAGGAATCACTGTCCAGTAAAAGGAATAGTTTTCCTTCAGTGACCAAGGATGGGATCTGAAGTCTGAAATAGTCCATTATGATCTTTTATTCTCTTCATGCCGGGTGAAGATTTGCGTAGGAGAAATGCCCACTTATTAGGGGAATTACAGCCTTACTGAAATCCATAAGATGGTGCCCCTTTATCTTCTATCGGAGAATTTCATCTAATACTAGAAGTAGCAGTAAGATTCCATGAGTTTGTTACCAGTTATTCACTGGCCTCATCCTCAAGGTCATTGCTTTTCTTCAGTATTATTTGCTCAGTATCTTGCCTGCTACCCTCGAGCACTTACTTTGCCTATTGAAATCTTACTAGCCATTCATTCAGAAGCACTGGTATTTCTCCCAGGGTTGATCTTATGACACTTACTGTAGTTTTTCTTGCCTTTTTGTTATTTTTCTTAACTTTTTATTTTGAAAATTTTTCAAACACCTGCAACATATACACAATAGTAGAATAATCTATGTAGCCATAATACAGCTTCAGTAATTAACAGCATTCTGCCATTCTTGGGTCACTGTACCTCTCCCAGTCCCACTTGATTTTAATAAATTCTTAATAATAGACTATGAAATCCTTGAAGTTTGAAACTATAATAAAAATATCTATATATAGACACCACACACACACACACACACACACACACACACACACACAAACAAACATACACACATAGACACACCTACCCCTTTATTTTATTTTATCCTCATTGTGGAGATAGCCAATGTTAATTATTTTGATTACTGTGCAGATTCTGTCTTCCTTGGTTTTTAAAAACATAACATGAAATCTGTTTGCTTTTAAACTTAATATTTTACCATAAATATTTTCCAGTGTCCTTGAATGTTTTGAAAGTGTGATTTTTAACGGCAGCGTAATATTCCATTATACGGATTTTTTCATAATTTAACAGTTTGCAACTGTCGACCACATCTTACACTCCTTGCACATAAACACTTGTCTGCATTTGCAAGGATGTTATTAGGATAGTTTCCTAGGGAATTATTAGGTGAAAGGTTCTTTATGTATCTTGCCAAATTGCTATCTAGGCAGGCTGTGCCAATTTGTATTATTTTTATCTTATTGACGTGGTAGTCGAAATAGTATCTGGCTGTGTTCTTTTAGAAACTGGCATTTTCTGGATTAATGACATTGAACTTTTTCATGTTCATGATTCTTATTGCATGTGTAAAATAAGGTGTTATCTGGAATTGCAGTGAATTGTGTATGTCATTTAGTTTAGCTCCAAATTGAGTGCTTTGCAGCAATGATTAATTATTTTTAGCATTTCACAAATCAGTTTTTGTTGTCTTTGGAAACAGAATGTCTGCCTTAGTACAAGTTACATTAGTTGAAAGTTGGTCTTATTTTACTTTTTGAGTATTATTTTTAAAAATTGTTGCTCTGTATAACTTTCTCCCTTTATGTCATATGACTTTTATTGAGAAATGTAATTCAGTCAGAAATTATTTAGTTTAGGTAAAAGTTATTTGTCCAAGAAATATACTGTCAGGTTCAAATGCATTTTAAGTTTTGAAAAAAATTATTTGTTTAAATAAAAATTTTTAATTGCTCACAGTATTTTTGACTGGATTTGAAGCATAATTTACTTCTGGAATGATCTTAGAGCTCTGTTGTTAAAGTACTTGGTACAATTTGCATATCCAGTAGAATAAAAATTGTTATTTTTACAAATCAGTGTTTTAATGCTGATTTGGCACTTTTGCTGTGTGAAATTCCCCACACTCCAGTATAGGAATTGAATGAAAACACACATTATTAAAATAATAGAGGTAAGTGTTTTCAGCTCGCTAAATAGCGGAGAATGCTTTTTTATTTTTGGAATTACTTTATTACCTACATCTAAGTTGCAAATCCAAAAATAAAACTAGGGTTTTATTAACATTTCTGCCCTTCGTTGATTCCAGTCATACTTTGCTATACTGTTTGAATATGTTGAAAAATAATGTGCATTGTGTGTTGAAAATGATATTAAAAGTATATGTGTTATGTGAAGAAAAAATCAAAACAGATCTACTCAGACATCAACAGGATATTATTACCCCAAAGAAATGACGACAGTTTGCCAGCTTGATGCGTAAAGGAAGGAAATTTACAAACATCTCCAAGAGAGGCATGTTGAACGGTTGAAGGAAATGAGGCACGTCCTGCTTTTATTGTGCTTATTGCAGTGGGATTCCCAGAAGACTGAACAAGGCTGTCCTGAGACCTCTGTTTGGCAAAGATCTTGTTGATTCATATTTTATTTTTGTTTCAGTAAAGGTCTGCTATTGTTCAGATTTCTAATGTAGTTCATAAACACACAGCCAATATCATTTCCCCTTTTATTGACTGATGTATACAAATAAATGAAAATCTACAGTCATCATTAACTCATGTTCTGTTTCCATGGAGTACAGGAGAGTAACAAGGAAGGCCCCTTAAAAGAAAAGCCTTTTAAAGTGGAGGTCTCAGTTCACAAACTAAAAAGTTTACCAAGTAGTATTTTAGAGTTTTAATTACCAGATATATGGGGGGAATTTATTACTTCCTATTCATATGGAAGAGGACAACGGTGGTAAATATTTATGTAACTTGTATTTTAAAAGCTTAGTCTTGATTAAAATGTTTGATCTATCGACTTCTGAATTGTTAGAAGTTTGAATTGCTGGACATTTTTGACTGGGGCTTTTTACAAAGGCTTCTAGGTTGGAATGCGTGGTTTAGGATTTTGGTTTCAAATTTCTGTCAAGTTGAACACTTATAAATGAGAAAGTAATGTGGAATATTATAAACATCCCTGCTTTTTTAAGCTCTTTTTTGCTATCTCTATCAAAATGCCTGAAAATGTCATGACTCGGAGAAATAGAGGAATGGAAACCATTCTGGGTCCTCTGCTGTGACTCAGTCAGTCTAAGGGGCAGACAGAACGCTATATCTGGAATTTTATGTTATGAATATGCACCTTTAACCTTGAGTCAGAAAATGTGGTTACTGTTAGTCTTACTCATTAAGTGGTGCTGCATAGAACATCAGGGGAGACTTGGCCTGGTTTAGTAGAAATTTAAAGGAGACAAACATGAAAAGCAGTGTCAGAAAGTGGAAGACCGCTGTTGGTTAAAAATCTTTGGTTTTGCTTTCATTTCTCTTAGTTATTTCTTAGGATTATTGCTTTAGTTCATTTTCCAAGGCATTTTCATGTATGAAGAATTCCAAAGAAAGTTATTATTTCAGCTCTTGAAAGATATGCTTCAGGGTGAAGGTAGGGCTTGATTATCAAAGGAATTTCCCTGGCTGGAGTCCTAACAGTTTAACTTCCTGTGATTTCCCCCTCCCCCTTTATTTTTGGCTTAGACCTTCGATAATGCCTGGATTAATGGAATTCCTCTGGGAGGCAGATTTGAGGTTCTAAATGTGCTTCTCAGTAAAGATTTTGAGGAATGATATTAACTTATTTGAGGCAACCCTCTATTTTATTAGTATAAAGGGGATGAGATTGGGGGAATCATTCTGGATGTCACATTAAGCCACTAGGCATTTTACTCTTGATGACCTTAGTTGCCTTTAAACTGTATTTTTAGTGGGGGATCATTCTTTGAGCAATCCATTGTTTTTTAAACTCAATTTTGGTTTATAATTCTGGGGGCTCCCTCTACATTATGTACTGTCCAGAGAGACATCGAATGTTTTCTGAGTAGTTTTCGAAACAGTGAATTAAAGCTGAAAAAGCAAATAGCAGTACTACCAGCATCTTAACTGAGTATGTGGGGGTGGTGGCGGTGTTTGTGTGTTTGAATGTTTTTTGTTGCTGCACTTACTTGCTTTTAGGTAACTGTAGTTTTACCAGAGAAGAGAATAACTTGGATTGCATCAAAGTTTTTTTATATCATGGTTTAAAAACCTGTCCTGTGTCTAGTATTGCTTTAGGAAGTCCACAAGACTTGGGGATAGTAAGTGGACAATAATTTTCCTTGAGGACTTAACAGAAATAAGACACAAAAATATTTAAATTCCAATTAATCTGATTTTTAGTGTGGACTATTGAAGGAAGGGCCAGCATCTTACATCAAACTCAGAAATTGAGAATTTTTCCTGTCTAAAATATAATGAGATTTAATAACATACAGGAGTTTTGCTATGATTTTTGAGAGATTTCCTCTAATGTTTCAGATAATCTGTTTAACAGTTAATAAAAATGCGATTTACGTTTTGTTTGGGGTTTTTAAAGTCAGCACATAATTTCTAAAAGTAAGCAAATTTCTTGTAGGGGTGGTGAAATGAAACCTTGTAGCATTTAGCATGTATTGCGGTTTTGTTATTTGCAGTTTGTTATTAAGTGTTCCTAGGAATAAAAGGATGTGCACAGCAACAATGTTTACTGTGCCGATTTCTGGTGTTTTGTAATTAAAGAGCAAGTGTGAGCTGGGAAGGTGGCTGGAAAGCATGGATTCTGGCTTTAAAGCTCAGCTCGACCACTTACTACCTGTAACCTGGGGCAATACCGTTATTTAATTTCTCTGTAAAACGAGGATAATACAAGTCCCTGCTTCATTGGGCTATGGGAATTAAATGAGTTAATGCATCAAAAGCATTGAGGACAGTGTTCAGCGCATAGTAACTGCTCAATGAGTATTTTTAAGTTATTAGCGTGATCAAATTTAGAGAGGAGAAATATAAAGGAGCAGTTTCTCAGTTCTTGTTAGAAATAATCATTGCATTGGAAAATTTAACAAAATGTTAACATTTAAAACCCATTTTCAGAAGTGGTGGTGGTAGAATTGCTATCATGGAGGAAAATTTAGGAACGGCAGCCTGGTTAAAAGAAAGACGGGTGGACCTGGAGCAGGTTATAGATCAATTTAAAGCAGCAACGTTTTCTAAAGATGCTTCTAGTTTTACTTTAAATGAGTTAACAGTTGCACATATGAAATAATAAGGTGTTATTTGCCAGATGCATTTTGTTGGTGGGGGGTGGAAGAAGGTTTTGGGGTGTATTGTGTGTGTTGGAGGTACATTTCCCCAGCCACCTATTTCCACTGCTGTGTGTCCGCTGGTCAGGAAGCCTCTCACCCCCACTGGTTCTGTTATTTGTTCCTGGATAGTATCAACTTGAGGATGAGACTTTATAGGCAACAAATAAGTCTCAGCGTCTCATCCTGGTTGTAGTCATTTCCAGGTTACATAGGTCAGTTTCTCCATCTTACTGGAGTGAATGCCTAGAAAGGCTAATTCAGCTTAGAGAATTTTTAGGGGAATGGAGAAGCTGAGGGTAACTCTTCAACACCAATACTTGAATCCTATCAGTTACTTGATAGATTACCCTCAGCACACACAATACACCCAAAAATCTTCTCCCTCGACCCCCCCAACAAAGTTTCAGCCAGGGTTAGAGATCAGTGGTTCCTGCTGTCAGCCTCCATAGCTGTTGCTGTTCAGATGCAAAGGTGTTCATTTCTTTTTCTACTCATATGTAGTTGCCTACTAATATCCAACTAAACTGCATCAAAGTGTGTAAGCCTTAGGTAGGCAAAAAAGATAATTAGAATACAGCAGTCCCCCATCCCTAATCTGTGGTTTCACTTTCTCTAGTTTCAGTTACCGTCCATCAACCGTAGTCCAAAAATATTAAATGGAAAATTCCAGAAATAAACAACTCCTAAGTTCTAAATTGCTTGCCATTTTGAGTCATGTGATGAAATCTTTGCTGTCTCACCTAGGACATAAATCCTTCCTTTGTTCAGCAGATCCACTCTGTAGACATTTCCCTGCTTATAAGTCACCTCTAGGTTTTCAGATTGACTGTCACTATGGCAATGCTCAGGTTCAAGTCATCCTTGGACCCCAAAGCACAAAAGTAGTGAATCTGGCAGTTCAGATATGCCAAAGGAAAGCCAGAATGTGCTTCCTGTAAGTGAAAAGGGAAAAGTTCCCCACTTAAGAAAAGGCCGGGTACAGTGGCTCACGCCTGTAATCCTAGCACTTGGGGAGGCTGAGATGACCAGATTACCTGAGGTCAAGAGTTCAAGACCAGCCTGGCCAACATGGTGAAACCCCGTCTCTACTAAAAATACAAAAATTAGTTGTGCGTGGTGGCATGCACCTGTAATCCCAGCTCCTTGGGAGGCCGACGCAGGAAAATTGCCTGAGCCTGGGAGGTGGAGGTTGCGGTAAGCTTAGATCCCGCCACCGCACTCCAGCTTGGGTGACAGAGTGAGGCTTTATCTTAAAAAATAAATAAATAAAAAGAAAAGAAAAAATATCATATGCTAAGACTGCCAAGAATGAAGGTTCTGTCTGTAAAATTGTGAAGAGTATATTATAATTGTTCTATGTTACTCTTAGTTATTGTTGTCAGGCTCTCACTGTGCCTGATTTATAAACTAAACTTGATCATAGTTACGTATGTATAGGAAAAATCATAGCATATATAGAGTTTGGTGCCATATGAGGTGTCACACATCCACTGGAGGTCTTAAAACCTATCCCTCCCTGAGAGTGAGTATGGTGATTGTGTTTAAATAAATGAATGCATGCTTGCTTGTGGAAATTTTTTTTTTGTGTGGTGTGTATGTGTATTGCATGTGGACATTTTAATTGTGTATTTTCATAGCTGATGGTTTTGCTTTGGATATTTGGCTTCATTTTGTAGAAAGAAAATGCAGTCTTAGAATCAGGAAGCTGATTGGAAGATTCTGTCTGAATATATGTGTGTGTATAAATAAAATATATTATCAGAAGGCTGACTTGACTTGGGAACTGGGAAGTAGCAGCCTCAGGTCCTCCTAGGTTTATTGGAGTTACACTTACTAGCAAGTAGCCTAACCCTCTCTGCAAAAAGAGGAAGTGCTGTTTTATAATAGAATCACGTGGGATGAGGATCACCAAACCAGAGAGAAACTGCTGCTGTTTGATTTCCACTGCAAGTGATCAGTATTTCTTACTTAGAACAATGATAAAAAGTGATCTGGTCTTCAAGTAAAACTCAGATTTAAGGGTTTATCCTTAGAATCTGATCTTTAAAACTGGAAGCACAAGCTTTCCAGCTTTGAATTCACTCCATTTCAGAGATGAAGAAGCCATTTCTCAAAGAGGTGTCTCTGTTGAGATTTTGCAGTAAACAGTGGGGTCTTGAAGTCAGGTCAGCTGAGTCCAGGTCTAGTGTTCTTTCCATACAAATACATTTTATTTTTCATTTTTGCAGTAATCCTTAGATTCAACCCACTCCTATACTGTCGGAGTGGTTAGGCACATGGACTGGGTGTATATTTGAAAGTTGGTTCTTCATGTCATAGTTATTTGTTCCAGTTGCTATTTTTCTCAGTTATCTTATCTGTACAGTGGTGGTAGTTATTTCATAGAATTGTACTGAGGACTAAATAAGTGATTTCTTGTAAATTACTTACAGGATTACCCAGCATAAGTGCTAGCTTTAATAATTATTATGTTATTAATGATTATGTAATTATGTATTATTGATGGTAATATAATAATACATTGTTTTTTTAGATATTTAGTTAGCGATTTAGCATATGACAATAAAAAGGTGGCTCTGTTGAAGGATTCCATAATTTTCTAGTGAAATCAGGGCCATAAATCATTGAACATCTTGCTTCCTTTTTGTGTGAATTATTTGGATTGACTAAGTACTCTTGGTACTGGGCTGAGTTACCATCTGCTGCGTTTTGCTTCCGTAGGTCAGGCTTGTTCTCCTAGGGAATGGCGAGGTGGAAAAAAATGCCAATAACCTAACTCTAAAATGTATCCTAACTGTCTTGTTCACATTTATAGGACAGTTTTATTGCTGTAGGTAAGACGGATAACTGGGCATTATTCCAACATCTTGGCAGTTTTCCTTTTTCAAGGTACTAATATTAGGATTAGCATGTTGTTTTAAAGCCATTGCCTTTCTGCACCTTATAATTGCTTGTTCTTGGGGGAGGCTTGAAACATTTGAATTAGGGTTTTCCTGCCAAAGATGTGAGAGGATGTCTGTTTTGTTTTAATACCTCAGTTGGTTTTTAAAGTTGGTCCTACAGTCCATTTTGCCAACAGACAACACAAATTAGAGGCAGTGTAGGCACACTGCGTTTGGGGCAGACGCAGAGAGGGGCAGCGAATGTGTGTGAGAATGTTACAGCTCGGTCAGTTTCTGTATGTGTGCTTCAGTCCATTTTTGGTATTGATAGCAGTGTTCGGCAATACAGTGATTTGCCTCCTCTGTTTTGTTTCTAAATCAAAGCCTTGGTGGATTAAAATGACAACAAAAAGATTAAATTGTTAATGGTATAATCATATTTTCTCTAAAGCATTGAAGAAATAGAGTGTTTATTAGCATGTGATAACTTTAGTGATTGAAATGTTTAGCCAGTTTTACTCAAATATTAGTAGGATTTCTAATTTTCTTAGGAGAGCCTGGTGCCACAGAAGTTAACTGGTAACTACTGCTCTTTGGTTTTCATCTTCATATAACGGTTATAAGAATTCAAGGAAGGAGCTGGGACATGGTTTAGTCTTCATAGATGCTTAACAGATGTGAGTTCTCTTTTCTCCCATGCACACATTTCTCATCTTTTTTTTTTTTTTCTTTCTTTCTTTCCTCTCTCCTCTCCTCTCCTCTCTCCTCCCCTCCCCTCCCCTCCCCTCCCTTTTTCTTTCTTTCTTTCTTCTTTTTCTTTCTCTGTCTGTCTCGCTCTGTCACCAGGCTGGAGTGCAGTGCCATGAATCTCGTCTCACTGCATTCAGGGAGCCTCTGACTCCCTGGTTCAAGCGATTCTCCTGCCTCAGCCTCCCAAGTAGCTGGGATTACAGGCACACGCCACCACACCCAGCTAATTTTTGTATTCTTAGTAGAGGCGGGGTTTCACCATGTTGTCCAGGATGATCTCGATCTCCTGACCTCATGATTTGCCCACTTCGGCCTCCCAAAGTGCTGAGATTACAGGCGTGAGCCACTGCGCCTGGCCCATTTCTTATCTTTTTGTAGACTTCATGGGAATGGCATTCATGGATTCAGACTTAGATTCTTGACAGTGGCCTTGCTACCTGATAGATGATCAGCAAGTGTTACAGAATGAATATATATTTAGAAGAGCAGCAGAGATAAGAGTACATTTGGGCAATTTTAGATTTCTTTTTTTTTTTTTTTTTTTGAGACAGAGTCTGTCGTCCAGGCTAGAGTGAGGTAGAGCAGTCTCACCGTAACTTCTGCCACCTGGGTTCAAGTGATTCTTGTGCCTCAGCCTCCCCAGTAGCTGGAATACAGGCATGTGCCACCACGCCTGGCTAATTTTTGTATTTTTAGTAGAGACGGGATTTTACTATGTTGGCTAGGCTGGTCTCGAACTTCTGGCCTCAAGCAATCCACAAACCTTGGCCCCCCAAAGTGCTGGGATTACAGGCATGAGCTACCGCACCTGGCCATTAGAATAGATTTCAAAGAAAAGTTGACCGTGCCATTCTCTGCTCCCCATCTATGTTGTTAAGTCTAAAGGGCCACGTTAGTACCATTGCCTAAGGAAACTGAATTCTCCAGGGCTGTGATAGGAATAACAAGAATGCTTAACTTTGATCTGAAAATTGTGATTCTTGAGCTGGTTATTTTTCTAGCTATTGGTGAAAGTTATGAGTCAGGGTGGACGACCCAAGGACTTCTGTCAGTGATCTGGATGCTATCACTGGAATCTCTGTTTACCCTCGTGGGCTCAGTTTATTCACCTATGCTATGAGGAGGAGTATGCCTGTTTTGCCTTCCTCTTAGGTTGCTTTTGAGAATGAATGAAGTATGTCAAAATTCTGTTCCCAAGCGTAGAAGATGATTAGTGATGATGGTGATGATGATGATGATGTTGATGATGACGATGATGAAATTGATGATGTAAAAAATATGGAGACTCCAGACTGAATTTGTGGCTAACTTGGAATTTTCAGGAATGCATGATGATTAAAAACAATTTATTTCTGATATCCACTGCATTGTTTCTGTAGATCTTCAAAGTTTGACACAAATAACTAAATTATTTTGTTTTGTTGGCGAGGATCACTTTTATTTTAGAGGTATATGGTGTTAAAATAACCTTGCATGAGGATTCTCAAAGTTATACTATGTTTTGCTGGTAACTAAGACAGTTCCAGAAAAAGACATTCAGAATGAATAAGGATAAATCAAAAGTAATTCATATCCATTGGTAAGGAGGTGGCACATACCAAGTGTCAACTGTAGACATTTTAGAAATTGAAGTGTTACCATGGAATCAAAATATTCCACTGTAAGGTTGAATATCTGAAGATACCTACTTTAAGTCTGTTAAGATGAAGTTAATATTCATTTTACATATCCTGCTTGAAGCCTCTTGTGCTGTGAAATTTTCCTATTAAGAATAGCTTTAGAGAAATGAATTAGCTAATTCCTTGTGTGTAACTTGAATGTAAGTTCCTTTCCTTAACTTGTATGAAAATCAGTTCTTCTTTGTGAAGAGCATGAGATATACCTACTTTTTCTTTTTCTTTTTTTTTTTTTTTGAGACGGAGTTTTGCTTTTCTTGCCCAGGCTTGAGCACAGTGGCGCCATCTCGGCTCACGGCAACCTCCGCCTCCCAGGTTCAAGTGATTCTCTTGCCTCAGCCTCCTGAGTAGCTGGGATTACAGGTGCCCACCACCACGCCCACCTAATTTTTTGTATTTCTAGTAGAGATGGGGTTTCGCCATATTGGCCAGGCTGGTCTTGAACTCCTGACCTCAGGTGATCTGCCCGCCTCAGCCTCTCAAAGTGCTGGGATCTCATCTTGGCTGAGATATACCTACTATTTTATATTGACATTGGTTACAGTTTCAAAGTCACAGTTTTACGTTTATGTGCCCCTATATTGTCTAGCTTTGTAATCACCACTTTAAAAGTCATCCCAAAATAGCAACAGAAGAATAAATTGTGACTTGGGTGTATTAGATTTGTATGATATGTTTATTGAGCTGCTTTGTGATTTAGTTACCAAGGATGATGTAAGCTTCTCATCCAAGCTTTCCTTTACTATGCCGCATTGTCCTTTAAATGTCATGAGAATACAAATATTTTCAAGGTAGCAGTGGGGAACAATCTAGATGAGATGACCAGAAGGACATCTCATACGAAACTGCAGTGAGCAAAGGTTTATTGGTCTTTGGATCTCTAAATAGAGTGACTTTAGATATCTAAATATAGTGAAAACCAGAATTCAATGACTTTAGATTTAAGACCCTAAGGGGTTGTAACATCTAACTCCTTATCTCTATAATGAAAAAAAAAATGACCACAACAATGTGGTCATTGTTGTGGATATCAGAAATAGAAACTTTTCATTGTCATGCATTCCCTGAAATTCCAGGTTAGAAAGGCATAAAGGAAATGAGAGAAGAAAACCTGTCATAGTTAGTATATCTACCTTGGTTAGTTTTTTTCACTTACGGGATTGCAAATTCCTATGAGAATTGCTGAGAGAAACAATTAAGTTAGAACAAATATTCTCCTTTCATTGTTAAAGCCTGTAAAATGCTATTTGCGAGTTGCTACTTATCTATCACCATTTCTCTCTTTCCACTTCATTGTTAGTGTTTGTATGATTGGGGTGAGTGGGGGTCTTCTGGATGGGGTTGCTCACACTCCACAAAGCCTTTCCCCCTTCTGTTGAAAGAAGACACAGCTGAAATCAGTCTCTTTGCCTTTTCATGATATGGGGATGCGGTGGAATCAAAGCAGGCAGGATGAAAGCCCAAAAGCTTCCTGTTTCCAGCTGTTTTCCTCAGCAAAGGTTTTTTTTTTTTCTTTTTTTTTTTTCTCCCAAAGATGATGTTTCCTTTCAAGGGGTTTTTATCTGCTAACTGTTTCCTCAGTTTATTTCACTACAGTAAAATGTGTTCCCTTTAGGTCATATCTGTCTCTTTTAAAACCCAACCTGTCCTTTTCAGCAGTGTTAGTTGCTACTCAAAAGAACAATGTGATTTATAAAAGTCCTTTTAATGAGGTACAAAGACCAATAAACCTTTGCCACTGGAGTTTCATCTTTGCGTTTGCTTTATTTTCATTTATGAAAAATTGGAGATGTCAGAAAGCCACTGAGAACACTATTAATTTGACCATTTAATATTTGTAAACAAAGCAGTTAAGAATAAAATATGTTGTTATGGCCTTAAGGTTGGTTGTGTTTTTTTCCTTCTGAATGCAGTATAATGATATGTAATTTGTTTAATGTAAATTCTTCAAAATTAAGGCACTGGAAACTGCATAAATGCTAAAATGAATATTAAGAGTGGCTTGATTTATTAAGTGATAATGTACATGAAAATATGGCTTTTTTATACTGTTTATTACTTCACTTTTTGCACTGATGTTGTTTTGGAATTTACATTTCTAAATTCTGCATCCTTTGGGGGTGAATGAAATATAAAAATGAATTATTTTAATCACTCATTAAACATAATCTCTAACTAGACCTTTGACCCATTTCCTAGATCTTCCAGGGTTCTCAGTAATAGTCATCATTATACACTGATTTATAAAGGAATATCAGAGTGAGTTGGAATTTTTCTGTTTCTTTATCACTTGTCTTTCCCCAAATATCCATACTGACCTCCTAAACGTAGGACAATTTATTAGCAAGAAGGTTCACGTTTTGCCCTGTTATTCGAGCTAATTCTTTGTAATATAATGAAGTCAGTGGCATATGGGGGAGAACCACCTCATTTCATTTTCGCTTTAATGCTAACTCTAACATATGCTTTTGAATTGAAGTGGGGTCCCAAATGCCAATATATGTTAAAAGAATTAGACACTTGAAAAACAGAGAGAAAGTTTTCCCTTGTTTACTCCCGTTGCCCACTCTCTTGAGGGTGAGAGGCTGATAGCGCTTAAAAACATGAGCGTGCCTATTTTATCTGTACTGTTTAATAGAGAGCTATGAAAAAAATGGCAATTAACATATTCAGACAGAAAATCATCCTGGCTGAATGACTCATTAAATAGTCGTATAAACAGGATGTGCCGAAATGAACTGGTTCAGAATTTAGTTCCATTGGTCTTTTCAGCACACACTGCTCATTATCAGCACTTTAAGAAGCAGACTTGTGGGTGCTTAGAGGACACTTAAATTTCTTTTCTCTTAAATACTTCTCCCCTCCTCCACTCCTTTCCCCTGCAATTCCTAATTCTCTGGCAGGCTAAGATTACTTGTGCAAACATGAAGCATTCTGTTGGAAATCGCATTAGGGCTAAGAGCTTCTGACTTTCATCCAGGTCAGTGGTCCTAACCCCAGATGACAGTCAAAATGTACTTGGCACAATCTCGGCTCACTGCAACCTCCGCCTCTCAGGTTCAAGTGATTCTCCTGCCTCAGCCTCTGAGTAGCTGAGATTACAGGTGTGTACCACCATGCCTGGCTAATTTTTATATTTTTAGTAGAGATGAGGTTTCATCATGTTGGCCAGGCTAGTCTTGGACTCCTGACCTTGTGTGATCCACCTGTCTCAGCCTTCCAAAGTGCTGGGATTCCAGACGTGAGCCACTGTGCCTGGCCATGTTTTTAAAATATGCAGATATTGCTGAATCTCATTTTTTTTGGCTTCCCATTCAGCAGGTCTAGAGGCAAGGCCTGGTAGTAGTCTGTGTTTTAATAAAAGCTCCCAATAGGATTCAGATAGCCAGCCGGGCTTGAAAACTACTCACTGATTTGTGTCCCCTCATAGTAAAAATGCTCTTTCCCCAGGTACAGGATATATGGCCATCTGGCCTCGATATCAGTGGTTTGCAGACCTGGCTGCAAATTAGAATCACCTGGGGAGCTTGGAGAAGACATACTGATGTTTGACCCCACCCCCAATTAAATGGTGGGGGGGGGGAGTTAAAACTTCCCCAGGTGATTCTAATGTACAGTCAAGTTGGAGTACTTCTGTCCTACATAAACAGATGGAGCTAGGTTTAGCTGAAAAAGTCTAGTTTTCTTTTAGAATATGCTTTATCCTGTGCTAAAACTCCTCTGTTACGGTGCCTCCCTAACCACGCACGCAGAGCTTAAACCTATTGCCTTTCACATTTATTGGTCCCCTGTTATCAGGTGGGAATAGAATGCTGTGCTCTCACGTTGTGTCGGATTCTTGTTTCTTCCTACCCGAGTACCACATCTGTGATGTGCAGATGTGTTGGTATAGCATGAGCACCCCACGAAGGCTAAGTAATAAGGTTGAAGAACAAAATTGCAGTTTAGCAAAGGAAGGGGTATCCATCTTTTGAGTCCCTGTATACTCCAAGAAAAATTCTGAGTAAATAGGTTTCTTATTTAGCAAGTTGTGATGTGAAATGAGTGCCTTTCATTACATTGACTAACATTTGCATTTCCTGGGCCTGTTCTGGAAAAGGGTCTGAGATGAACCCATCTTTGAGGAACTAAAAAACAAACACAAGCTTTCATCATGTCAAGGGAAGGAGGAAAGATTTCCATAAGCATAATCTTGTATTGTGGATGATACATAAAAACTGCTTCCTGGCTGCCCACAGGGATTTAAGCATTCCCTGGCTTTAAGGGGTACTTACAAATAAAAGGAAGAAAATATATTACATCATATTCTTGTTACCTAGGAGAAGCTCATCCTCTCTAGGAAGGGGTTCTCTCCTGTCTTACGTGTGACTTTCCACCTGATAAGTCCCCTTGAGGTTGCTGAGCAAAGACACCCTTAGAGCACTAAGCCTGTCTTTAAGTTGGTGTTAGAAGTGAAAGTGGACTGAGCCTTTGAGGTTCAGGTACCAGGTCCTTGTATCTCTGATGGTGTGGGAAAGAAAAGTCATCAGCCATTTCTCTTCATTGGAGACTTGGAGGAGGTCAAAAGGGGAGATTCATGAAATCATCTTGATTTTTCCATACCTTACGGTAAAGTCTTGTGGTAGACCCCACAACACTGATGGTTGGTCTTGTGCTTGTAAGTTCACATAGGCTTTCTCAGGAGACTGACCCCAGAGCGCTGCCTTAAGAGAAGACATGGTTGTGGCTCTGGCAGGTGTTAGGACTGGCTGGTTTACTCTGGTATGGCAGAAACCCTGGGCCCCCAAATAAGGGAGGGGATAATGCTTTAGAGTCTAGGCTTACAGATGTGTAGGGGCTGTGGGGGTCACTGTCAGGGTTGTGTAAGGCGAGGGCCATCACTCGCAGAACCCTGAATGTGTGAGCACCCCCTTAAACATTGCCCCCAGGTACTTTACTTGCTTAACCCCGGACCCATCCCTGTAGGGAGCAACAGCAGGAGAGAAAACCATTGGTAATTTGGGCCTTCACATCTTATGCTTCGTTTAATGGTGGTTGATAAAGAGCCTCCCTGCAGAAAATATCTTGGTGTAGATTCCCAGGGAAGGAAACACTTGTGTGACTGACAAGCCGGCAGTGCCCATGGCCACGTGTGTCACCCTGGTGGAGGATAATCGTCCTATTATTTTTTGTCAGTAGGTATAACAAGTGGGTAGTGCTTTGTGTATTCCACTGTGATGAATTAATTTTGTGTTCATTGTAGTAGCACTGATCATAATGAATTAATTTGGTATTCATGTGGATGTCAGAGGTTTTTTTTTCCCCCTTCCAATTTCATGTAGCTTTAGTTAATGGATACTTTAAAGTACAGTGCATCTGATCTGATTCTATTCTCACATTAACCTCTCATAATCCCCCACCCCCTAACCCCCGATGGATATTGTGAGGTATTCTGTTTTTAAAACATAGTTAACTCGATCTTTAAATAATTAATGCTTTAATAGCTTTACATGAACTCAAACACTCCTCCTGCTTTTAATTTATAAAATAAGGAAAATAAGGTAAATAGTTATAACAAATGTAACTGCCAGGTTGAATGATATACCTAATAACTTGTATATTTTAGTTTGGTTTAAAAATATCTGAACTAATCATTTGTAATTTGTAGCCTTATTGAAGACAAATATTGCATCCCCTTATGCAAATAGGAAATAATGAAAACTGCATGCCATATATAATAGTTTGCTCTTCTTTTAATTTCGACTCTCTTCCTTCCCTCATAGACAAGATTGATAAATGTATGTGCATATATTATTTATCTGTTCATGTAAGGACATGTAATTGGCTAATAGATATGGTAATTGCATAAATATATCTTATTCAAACTCATTTCCTTTTCTGTTTATAAAATAAATGTTTTTGTTAAATTGGAATCCATACTGAAATAGAAGTGCCTAATTTAGGATTGAGAAATCAGGTACCCAAACAAAAATCATACAAAATTCTGGGAACCTTTTGACAAACGTGGTCTTCTATATGCATTTAAAAAATTTGTTCATCATGTTTGCTGATTATTGAAGATATTTATAATAGAACAAGGGTTTCCTTCATCACTAACACACCTGCTCGGCTGATTTGCTCCCAATGGAAATGTGGTTGAACCTTTTGAAAGAACGATGTTTTTTGCCTTACGAGTATCAAGATGGCATTTTTGGTCTTTCTTTAAATTGAAACTTGGAAATGGTATCCTCTATATATTCTCTTGTGGCTTTAAACATTTTTTTTTTTTTTTTGGTAAATTTACAGCTCTTGTTCAGTTTGATTTTCAGCAGCAGCTGTATTCCATTGTAGACTGCTGTGTTTCAGCAGTTGATGGATCCAGTATGTATTTTACTATCTAGAGTATATAAAGAAGTTGAGACTCTTGCAAATGGCGAGGACCATATAACTGGGTTACTATGGCTTTCATTATTTTTGTTATTATTGTGACAGATTGTACAGTAATATGCTAATAAAGATTTATGGCATTTTTCAGCAGTAGGAAATGTTGGGATAGAGGAAAAAACTCATGTTAATACAAGTGTCTGTAATAATAAGAGGAAAACGAAACTTCACAAAAGCTCTGAGAATTGTTTCTAGTATAAATATTTTTATTAACATTTGTTGTGGTTGAAGATCTTGAAAGTAATGGTGCATGCATTTCTGCAATTTATGCTCTATGCCTATTGCATCATCATTCTTAGAAGGAGATTGTTCTTTTCTTTCTATTTTTTTTAGTTTTTTTGTTTTACTGGAACACATAGGTATTGAATATGCAATGAACAGAAAATTTATGGAGGGCAGAATTATGAGTATCTGAGGAAAGTTTAATTACTTTTATAATTTAGATAAGCTTCATAATTTATTGTAACATGCTGTACTTTGGCACAATTTGTAACAATTATAAAGCACTTGAATTTAGGTTCTTTACTTGGCAGCTATCAACAGAGTTAGCTGTATCAAAACTTCAAGTATTTACTTTTCTTTCCTCTGCCTTGCCTTAAAGCTTACGCTGTAGTGGTTTTGTTGCTCCCATTTTCATTTGCCACATCTCTGGGTTTTATGGACTACAATGTAGTCGGCTTGTGGTTATAAACTAGGAAGTAGGTGAAGAGAGGACCTGAAGATACCTCTTGATGCCCAAACCTAGGAGAGGGAAACATGGGAAAAGCTCAGATGACTCTTGCAAATGATTCTTGCTTCAATTAAAAAGACCTCACCACTCACCTCCATGTAAAGGACAGATCCTGAATTATTCAAACGATTCAGAAATCAACATTTTAAAAAATGAACATAAATTCCTTTTCATAATTAAAGAGCAGTGTAAAATGACTCTTTTTCTTAGGTCTAGATCATATTGCTGTTAAATGCAGACCTTTCTGTTAGGTCTGCATTATATTGCTGTTAAAGAAATCGCTGCCTAGTACACAATTTTTTGACATTGTTGTTTTCTACAACATCAATCTTATTTGTTATCCTTTTTTGCCATGCCTTTTAGATGTGTATTTTTCTGTGTTGATGTTGAAAATAATGTGAAAGGCGTGATATCTCCAAAAACTGATTTGGTTGTTTCTAAAAGCATTTGTCCTAAAAAATATATTGACTTGCAGCCCAGGAATTTTTAGATTCACATTTTTCTTTTAATAACTAATTAAACCTTGTACTTGCTTAGTGACTCTCATAATTAAATGATTATAACGATTTTGTGTGATGCTTTGAACTCCTGAAGTTCTTTCACATCTATGTATGTTTAGGACAAGATTTAAAAATTAAATTATTCCACAGTTAGAGTAGGAATAAGTGGCCGATTATCCAACTTTTGCATCTCGAAATACCTTCTTATATTCTCTACCGACTTGGTGGGCTGGCTAAGTGTGACAGAAATGGGAACTTCGGTTCTGGCTTTTGAGTCTTTCGTGTTAGTGAAGGTTTTTGATAAGTCACTTGGTGCAAAACACTGAAACAACTCATCTTTTAGCTTAAGTGAGTCAACAGTCTGAATCAAACAGATTGTGAATTGGTTAAAATAATAAAGCCAGTAACCCTGTGGTCGAGCTCTTAATGATTAAAGAACCAGACCTAAGAATGCATTTATAGTCTTTTAAAAGAAAGCAAAGACTCCCACTTCTTTGAGCTGTGTGGCTTTGTGTAGATTTCTTTATTTTATTTTTTAAAGAAAGCCTTCATTATCTGTTTTAGATCTTTATAGATGTTGCAGTAAGATACTCCTATTAGTATAGGATTGAAAGGATCAAAGTTAATAACTTTAACTGAGACGCTTTAAAATAACAAAATAGTTTATTATCTCTTTCCTTTTCAAGATTTATGTTCTTACAAGAGTACAATGTTCCTGATTGAATGTGGTCCTACTGGTAAGGATCCTGTGTAATAGAACAGTAATTCCCTTGTCTAGCATTCTCTGGGTTGTTTTAATGTTGCAGGTGAATGTGTTCTGCTATGCAAATAAATGTAGCTCTCTTACTCACATTCCTGATGACTTGCATCCTTAAGCCCTTTTGGTCAGAGTATTATTGTCCTTTTTCCTGAAAAATGTCTGTGATTGTAGTGCCCTAATACTATAAATCAATGGGGAGTGAATTCAGCGCCTGCTAAGTAGTGTGAGGCAACCCTTTAAATGCAAATGCATCAAGGCTAGTTTTAATGTAATTTTAATAAGGCTGAAACCATTTTGAAGTAGACTTAAATCATAATACTAATCTTAAAAGACTCTCTTATTTAGCTGAGCAGTCCTTTATTCTCACTGGCCATTTTTCGTCTGTGTGCATCCAAACCACCTTTCATGTGATTCCATAGTTTTTCATTTCTTTTTTTTCCCCCTCAAATAGAATATATGTACAGTTGTGGTTACTTTATTAGTTAGAGAAGAGCTTGTATTGACTAAAACTGTTTCACTTCTTTTTCTTCCTGGTTGTAGATGCCTGACTAATCTGTGTGTGTGTGTGTGTGTGTGTGTGTGTGTGTGTGTATCCATATTTCAAATAAATTGCTGTGTTTTGGTCAGAGATGTAAAAATTTAGCTGTCATGCTGACTGGAGTAGTTATTTAATAATATGATATTTAAATAGGGGTGTAAATGCAAAGTAATATAAAAATGAGGGAAACATTTACAAAATCAAGTCTGACCTCAAGTGCAATATTTTGCAATCTTCTCAGCCTCTTGATTACACCAACTCCCATTATTTCAATGTATGTGAAATATACCTTGCTCTTTATATTTGGGTTGATGGGACAGGTGCAGCATCACTGACCTGGGGAAATAAAATTGGATTAGGGACTAGCTTAACTAGTCTACAGAAACTGTAGACTACAGAAACTGAAGGCAAGAACCCACTGTCACATCCTTTGCAGAGAGACAAAGGAATTTTGGTCTTTGGATGTTTTACTTGGGATATGTATGTTAATTTACAGAAATTTAAGTTAACAATATATTAATAATGATAATATTCATTAATTTTATAAATTAATTTTCCACATTTTTTCTGTGTTCAAGAATTATCAAGGAGATGTGTAAATCTTGAAGCCCATACTATATTCCATTTATTAGCGTTTAATGTATTTTATATAATTCACAAAACAGTAATTTATCATTTAAAATACTCCCCTTTTCCTACTGAGTTTTTTGAAATAATAGTGTAGACCAGCATTAAAAAAAAAATCTTGTTTCAAGACATGTCAATGGAAATTTTATTTTCAGTACATTCTGCATTGAATATTGTAAAACACCCCTAGAGAGTGATATTATTTGTAATGATTCCCAAATTGCTTTGACCAGAGAACTCCTTTTTTCATGAAATACCTCCCATGTGGAACATTCTGCAGAAGACAGTTTTGTGAAGCGCTCACTTAGCCCAAAAGATTTTTTAAATTAAGGCCCTTCAATTTGGTAGTGGTATTTAGTTTCTTGTTTTTATAAAATAGATATTGTTGAGGACAGTTTCCTAGGGTCACTGGTGCCAGTCATGCTAACTGTCCTGTCCTCTCAAAAAATATTACTTGTAACATGTGAACAGATATGGAGGTCCTGTACCCGAATATTCTAATACCAAATGATAGCTGTATCTTCTCAGCTGTTGTAGCTATGTCAGTGGAGATGTGAAATTGGCTTTCATCACGGCTTTGGTCCATTCTCCAGGAGATGCCTATGCGTGGGGGTGGAAATGTGTATGTGTGTCCTCTTTTCTTACCCTCTTAACAGTTTGTTCACAGTGGTGACCAGTGAGTATAGAGCAGAGCCTTGGCAATGCACCTGACTTTGGGTTCTAGCCAGATAATGTCAATGAGTGAAGCAGGTGCTAAGGAGAGGTGAGTTTAGGCCAGCTGGGGCATGTGGGCCCCTTCATTCATTCAGTCAGCATCTCCAAGAATCCTGTGCAGGGCAAATAAAATCTATCTCAGGACCAGTAATGTCTCACCCTTAACGTGAAGATAAGAAGTCAGGAGACTTGAGCTCTAGGTTGGGTCATCTCCCTGTCCTGGCTTGCTTGCTTAATTTACAGCAAGTAGAAAATAATCTGTGTCTTGTTCAGATCTCAATAACAATGCTTTAAAGGTAGTGTGGAATATTCGTTAAAAAGAACATAAAATATGCTGTTAGAAGCTTCTGTGGGGAAGAAAGAAGTTTGACCCCCCAAGTTTTCTCTTTTCTAGAACTGCAAATTACTGCTATTTTAATTAGACTTTTTGTTGTTCAACCGTACATCCATGAGAATCTAGGAGATTAAAGAAAGATGCATATAAATGATTGTGTAGCAGAACATGAACATTAAATTCAAACAGTGAAGAAATTAAAGTTAGAAATACTCTCCAACATATGAAGGTTCTAGAATCAATCCTTTAAGCACAGTCTGAGACATGGGATGTCTTTGCACTTACTTGGACCTCGGTTTCTATTTCTGTGATGATTATTTGATTTGATGCCATCTGATGTCCTGTTCAGTGCTCAGATTCTATGAAGCTGGGCCTGAGATTAACTTAGCTCTGAGATTGACATAAAGGGGAACTGATCCCTAGATGTCCTCAGGGCTGAGAAGTTATTGATTTCTCAAGTATAATAGGACTGCACAGACGTACAGTTTGCACCAATCGGACCAAAATGTTTAACAAGTTCTGAGTATAGAAAACACTTTGCAATTTGAATTTCTATGATTCCAAAATTCAAAAAAGCTTCTTTTTGATTAAATGCACTGCCCTCAACCACACATGCTCATTTTCCCTGTCTACTGCTTTGTCATTCTGTTTATTTAACTTTACTTGGCATACCAGAGTTTTAACGCTGAGATTTTAAAGTACATATGCAAAATTGGAATGTGTCAGAGAAACCTAGGAACAGATTCATCAAAGGAGTCATGAGGCACATTGCACATGCTTTAACATCAAGGTGTAAACGGAGCCATTAAACCATTAGTTAAGTGGTGATCGGGAGCAAGAGCCTGATTAGATTACAAAGTCTTCTGTGTGTGAGCACGGTATGTGAAAACATAACACTTGATCCTCACCACAGTGCCACGAAGATTCAATTAGAGAACTGATATGTGCCCAGATTTGGGGACATAAAGGGCAACTGGATTTTGAAGGAAAGATGGTAAGGAAACACCTGCAAAAATCTGCTTCTCTGTGCAACAGACTGGGTAATTGCATATGCAGATGGATAGTTAGGGATATAATTACTTGATTTGTGAACACAAATGCCCTTTCGATTGTGTGAGTGTTGAATTTTGCAGTGACAGGTGCCTGCAGATTGCTGTGTGTGTATCCTTTGCACCCCTGTTTAAATATTTGGCCTGGAGTATATCTTCCATTCACTCTGAATGGAACCACCGCCTTCCCGCCCCCATGATGGTCTGGAAGAATTGTTATAGCTCTTAATGTCTCTCCAACTTTTTCTCATAAATAATAACCTTAATTTGAAACCTTAACTAAAAGAAGGACTGCATAGAGGCATGTGGTGAAGGGCTTACGAATTATGCACAGAATTCGTTTTTTAAAGCTGCTGGATGTAACTCATTAGTTTTCATTGTTTTCTCAAAATAAGGAAAACTATTAACCAACACTGCAGACTAATAGCCTGGAATTTTTTTTTCCCCCATAATCAACTGAAGTTTAATGGAAAATCATCTTTTGAAAGACTTCCTTTTTTCTCCTTGCTTTTTCTTAACCTTTCCATTAATACTGGTGCAATATCTTTTCTATTCTCTCTGAACTAAATAGCATTCTCAGTCATTCCTTTTCTATGTCATGTCAACATTTCTATACTGCACCGAAGATGTTTGTAAAAATACTGCTGCAGTCCAACTGGGATTTAGCTGTAAATTGAAGCATTTGTTGGGCACTTACTAATGTGGAATGGTCAGGCCATCTCCGTATTCCTTTCTCTGGCCTTATGGAGAAAGTGGAGGAAACGGTGTGTGCCTTCATTGAGGCTGCTCACGTGCCTGAACTACACAATAAGTTACTAAGTCATACTTTATGTGACTGTTCAGCTTAGTTTTTTTTGCTCCATTCTAAATCAGACTGTATCTAAATTATTTTTTTGTCAAGGAAAGGTTAATTTCAGCAGTTATTGATAATACTTAGAAACACTTGGATGTGCGGTTCATGTCTATGTGTATGCTTTGCTCAGTATAGAACATCAATGATTTCACTTAATCTGCCAAACAATATACATTATTCCCATTTCACAGATGAGCAAACTGAGATACAAGATTGAATATATTATTTCTGCCATACAGCTAATACACAGAAAGGGATTACAGTTCAGAAATATGTGCCTCTCTAGCCCACGTTTGTTGCTGTTTTGGTATCTAATTTGCAAATATAAATATCTACATAAATAAAATAAAAAAAAGTCTTGAATCTGCCTTTTTAAAGGCGCTTGCCAAAGAGAGGCAAAATAACCGCAGAAATCCCATTTTGACTGGCTTTGATATGAAGACTTCACACAACTCTTATTTTAATTTCTTGGTATTTCCTTATGCTTTGCCGCTCTTCTAAGGCACATTTTCTCAGTAAGATATTCTTTTTTGACTAAAAATGTGGGGATTAAATTTTACCCACAAAAAGGTTTGAAACAGTTCTAATTCTTCATGTGTCATTAAAAAAGTATCCGCACGTATTCTGGTGCTTGTGGAGAAGGAGCTGGCACTGTGTGTGCAAATAATGCCCGGAACCACCTGCTTTGAATGTGGTCTGATTGAATCAGATGACGGCTGCTTTTCATCATGGAGCCGGGATTGGGATGTGGGGGCAGTGTTTTGTTTCGATATTTCACATGTGCTTAGGTGTTCGTGGTTTCAGGTTGTTTAAGAGCAGACTCTCATTGAGTGTTGCTGAGTCCTGTGGGGGAGATTTGAAAGCAACCTTGAGGATTTCTAGGTCTGTTTCAATATTACGTCCTCTCGTGTGGTGCATTTATGTGTGTTCAGGATGCAGATTGCCTTGTGGAAAATGGCAAATCATTTTCCCTCATAAAAGATTTCTTTTGTTTTTTTGTTTGTACTTCAGCTATTTTTGTTGTTATTGTCGCTCCTCCTGTGCTGTCAGTACTTTCATCACTTATACCACTCGTGCACAGTGGGTCCACTTTTCTTGTTTGGGGTGATGACTAACATCCACCCCGATGCTTGCCTGGCACCTGAGGCTCGGAACATTATTATCTTCTCTTCGACTGCAGTTTGTGGCACTTGGTAGGCAAGATGCTTCCCAAAGAGCCTGAAAGAGAGATTACAGCTTACTTCCTGCCGTTGGACCGTATGTGGGGAGGTCAAGGTGTGAGCAGGGGAGAGCCTTGGTGAAATTCACACTTTTGGGCTCCATCTAGAAGAATCTGCTTCAGTATCTCTTGCAGCTACCCAGGAATATGTATTTACAACAGTGCTCCAGATCCAAGGGACAGTTGGAATTAGGAAAACTGTGGCTTTAACAGATTTCCCAGTACTTCTCAAAGTGGGTGCCCCCTGCATCCTGATATGCTAGATGTGTTTTGTAACTGCAGATCCTTGGGCTCTACTGGGTGTGGTGGCCCTGGACCAGCTTCTCTAATGTGACCCCCCCACCCACCCTCTTGGGATTCGTATTTGTACAGACTTTGGAGAGTGAACTGGCACAGAGATTCTAAGTAACAGGAAATTGTGGGGTAAATGGGAGGATTACAAATCATGCTTCTAATATCAGCACAGGTACACAGAATCCTCAAAATAGGGGACAGGTGTGTTTGGAAAGCTTGTTTTGTAAAGAGAGTCTTTTCTCCCTTTGACTTCTCTTCTTTACATGGAAGCTACATTTCTGAATTAAAAAGAGAGAGAAAAAAGAGAACAACAACAAAAGGTTCCCGAGGCATACCAAAGCTGCAGGAGCCAAGGGAGTGTCCCTTGTTTTACTTGGTGATGACTGTTTGAGCAGCCCTTTGCTTTGTCCTTCCTGTCCTCTGACGTGAGGATGCAGGATTAGAATCATTAGAGACCCTGGGTTAGTAGCATCTGGCTCCCTGCCCTGTGGAGTCTCTGGGAGGTTAGAGCGGCAGCTGAAGTTGTGATTCTGTCCTGGCAAACACCTTTCAATTTTTATCCTAGCACAGTTGCTTTGTTTCACGTTTTACTGGCCAATACTCCTTTTTTTTTTTTTTTTTCTCTTCTCCATCTCCTAATTCTGAACCTCTTATGGGGCCAAAAACTTGAAGGAAAGACTTTCAAAAAACCAATTTCACTCCTGTTTCTGTAATTGTTTCTGTATTACAGAAGGTTATGGTGTGTTTTAAAATGTATACATTTATTTCTTTGCTTTTCACCCTTGTGACTGAATTTTTGAAAAATGTTTGAAATACGGCCACCAAAACAATGTATGTGTGTCACATTTAAACGGAAAACCCTGTTTGTTTTGTATATTAGACTACAGCCAATGAAAAGCTAGGGAGTAAGGATTTTCATGACCACCAGTGAATATAGAACCTCATAGGTTTTTGTTACAAGTATAAATATTGAGAATAGTTTTGTTTGTTTATGCCAGTGCCGTTTTATAGCAAATCCTTTCAAATGGGGTGCAAAGCCATCCATGGATATTTGTAAAGGCTTTGCAAAATCATACATAAAATAAATTGTCCATTTGATTTGAACAAGTTTTGCAATTATTTGTGGCTTTAACAGGGGCTTTTGAAGGGCACTGTATATATCTACCAGCTGGTTCTACTTTTTTTTTTTTTTTTTTTTAAGAAAATGGAGAGCTTTGTATACAATCCCTTGGGTGAACCAGTAATAAACTATGTATCAGGTAGTCAAGTCATACCACTTCAAATCTGTTTTACATTTTAAAGGGGTAATAATTTGTGAATTTCATCTCATAGAAATTTTTATGTTTCAAATTAAGTTGTTATCCCATCCTCGTCTATTTTTTTATCGATCCCCTCACTCAGTGTTTTAGAGAAATAGAACATATAATGGAAGCCCTTGCTGGGAAAAAAATGCTTTCTTATTTATTGTATTATATCTCATAATAATATATTTCTATCACCATTTAAAAACATTCTTTTAGTTATTAATGATTATTTTGTGAAATTATATGAATTTGGCTCTGTTTTATTTTTGTGACAAAGATTCTGAGTGTTCATGTTTAATAAATGCACTTCTTCACTTGACAAATGTTCATTGAGCTCTTAGCAAGCCGTTACGGTCGATTCTGGTTCATAGGTGCCTGGAGTTCCTGTCCTTCTGAAGTTTGCATCCTGGTGGAGATAAATAAACAAATATACCAACCAACAAATATAAATATATGTATATGTACGTAATTGATTGAATGATATGTATATGTGAGTGTGTTTCCTTAATGGCATTATGCATTTATTTATTCATTCTACATGCATTTGTTGTATGGGAAAGAATGTTTTTCAGGTGGAGGAAAGAGATGAAACTAGACAACGTTAGGTAGCAGTGAGGAGTCTGGTGTGATTGGGGCACAGAAGGAAGCACCAGTGCAAAGCAACATCAGGAGAGAAAGTACATACAGACCCTGAACACCTTAAATGCTAGCCTAAGGAATTTTCAGTTTATACCCAAAGCAATAGGGAGCCACTGAAGATTTTTGCAGGGAGAAGTGACAGTTGCCAGTGGCTCATAATAGATTGGAGTGGGTACCTTTGCTGAAGTTAGGGAACCTGTTTTCAGGCCCTTATTATGAGAGGTGATAGTTAAAAGAGGAAAGGAGGGATGGGGGTTGGCAAAGGCTGCAGTAGTTAAATTGAGTGAGGTCAAGTGAAATGCTTTTAAGCATTCCTATGAAGAAGTTCCAGCTCTTCTTCTCTTTTACGACTTTGTTAGATTAACTCTTCAGTGAAATAAGATTGGTCTTGATTTTTCAGTGCGTCTTGAGTTAAAGCTTTACCATTTGCTACCTGGGCATCTACTATTTCACCTGTTCTCTGGCCACACCTTGGAATTCACTTCTCTGTCCTCTCCAATGTTTGATTTCCTTCTTGTCTTATTATTATTATTATTGTTATTGTTAGTTTGCTTTTGATACAAGAGTCTCACTCTGTCACCCAGGCTAGAGTGCAGTATTGCGATGTTGGCTCATTGCAACCTTCGCCTCCTGGGTTCAAGCAATTGTCCTGCCTCCTCCTCCTGAGTGGCTGAGATTACAGGTGTGCATCACCATGCCCAGCTAATTTTTGTACTTTTAGTAGAAGATGGGATTTCACCATGTTGGCCAGGCTGGTCTCCAACTCCTGGCTTCAAGTGATGGACTCGCTTCAGCCTCCTCAAAATGCTGGAATTACAGAGAGCATGAGCCACCATGCCTGATTTTCCTTCTTGCCTTCTCTTAAGAGTCCTGCTTCAAGGAAACTCCTGTCTCCTTTTCAAAAAATATTTCAGTAACAATCCCTTGATGTTTATTTGGCATTTGTAGCTTAAACTTAAAACTTTTTCCTTGTATTAGTTATTTTTCAAGTATTCTTTTTGTCTCTTCAACTAAATTTTGAGCTCAGGATTCATAATTTATTTGGAGAGGCACAAACAGAAAGATAGTTTGTGTCCCATATTTTTAAGTAGTAGGATTTATTTTTCTTTCTACTGAAATGAAAATATAAATGGCCTTTGAAGCTCCAGGAGAGCCCACAAAATTTTATTTAGTCCGAAATATCACACAACTTCAGTATTATTAATACTTAAAGATGGTTTGCCTCAAGCAAGAAATATGAAGCTCTGGGGAACACATTCTGTGTGTGTGACACATCCAGACAGTGTGGTTTGCCAAATGCTAGCTGATCCAGAGTGAGGTTCTTAACCTTCATCAAGTCAGGGACTGCTTTGAAAATCCAACACAAGCTATAGACTCTCTTCCCAGAAAAATGCATATAGCTAAATACACGAGGAAAATTCAGCTGTGTACGTAGCATGTATGTAGGTATGATATTGGTAAATCCAAAAGAAAAATGCTTTTTTAGGTACCTTTTGTAGCCATTAATTTTACCTGTGCTAAGTGCTCATTAGGTATTTGCTGGCTGCTTCTGTTATACGTGAGGACCACAGGGACCAGGAGAGGTGAGAGCAAAGATGTATGCACAGATCAGAGGAGGATAAAATGGGGAATTATGCAGCATGTAACTCGTACATTTCCTGAAAATGATGCTCCTGTGGGCTTAGACAAAGATGAGCGGCCAGGAAAGGATTGGCGTTGGGTAGATGAAGTCTAGATTTATCCAGAGTTGGTATTTCTTGTTAAAGAACCTCAATGAGCATTAAGTTCATCAACCTGCTGGGGTGGTGGTGGAGGGGGAGATCCACTGTTTATTTTAGGATGTTTTCAGCTGCAGCAAAAGAAAACCCTGACTAAAATGGACTTAAACATAGGGAAATGTATTACGTTACATTACCTATCCCAAAATCTCTGGTGGTTTCCCTCCTTGCTTCCATCGTAGGAATGATAAGGAAATTCCCGCTTTGGTTCTGTGCATCACATCCAAACAGAAAAATCATCAAAGAGGATAAGAGGTCATCTGCTGATGTGTCTCTTTCCTTGGAGGGGGGCGATGTTTCCGAGAACCCAATGGAGGCTGCGCCTTTGTGTATTTGTGCTCATTTTGACACCAGTATCTGGCTTGGGGAAGGCAAGGGCTATGATTGGTGGCAGGACTTGGGAGTCTCCTTCTGGAGCTAGAAATGAGGTCACCTGTTCCTGATCCACTAGAATGAGTGGTGGCTATGTGAACAAATAGCAATTATACCAAAAACTGCTGCAGGTTCTATACGGAAGGAAGAAGAGGAAAATAGATACTGGTTCAACAGAACTAACAGTGTCATTGTATCTTCTGATAAACTCATGTTCTGAATAAAAAAGAAAGTTATGTTTGTATTTTTAAAATTTTTCTAAATTTGTGTTACTTTCTCCACCACAGCACACAGGGTACGCTCATGTGCTTAAGTCCACGTGAGTGAGCTTTTATAAAAGATGACCTGTCCACGCAAGGACTGGTTTCCATTGCTCCTCCTCAGTTTACTTATGGGCCCTACTGTCATGCACAATTAAGAAAAAGATGAGATTCTTAGCAATTTGGCCTGAACTAGAGAGTTTGCCTAAACTCATTATTTACAGCAGCACTTTTCTTCATAGGTGATTGTTAATAGGTTCGATTACTTATTCTTACCTTGGAGAATTTTCAGGTATGGCTTACAAAGTGATATGAATTGTCGTCTCTCAAATGCATGTTTAACTAAAACATATTCTCTAAGTTTCCATGTAGATGAAGAGGAAAAAAGTACATGAAAATGAATTTAAAATGCTTCTCAGAGTCAGTATTAATTTAAACAGTTGCGATTTTCCGTGGGGCATATTTAACCCAAAAGAAAAGCCCTTATAATTAGGAAATTGGGATTCTGAATAATTAATTGAAGGAGGGAAGATAACTTTTTCTACAGAGAACGTCTTTCGTCCAAATAGTTTCTGTAGATGTCATTTCTCTCTCATAACTTAAGAAAATGGGTAAGAGGCAGTTTGGAAAGAGGTTGAAAGGAGAAATTATAGGTTCTCCTCCCAGCTTTTCCAATAACTTGCCTTGAGGACTTGGACCAAGCCCTGACTTTCCCTGATGTACAAAGTTGTAAAGGAGGGTGAAATATTGTGCATGAAAGTGCTTTGAAAAATCGAAAGCAGTAAACTGCTGTAGGGTATTTATTGTTAGTTAGCGTGGTGGTTCTGCTTATTATAAAGGAAGCAGAGCTTTAAATGTTAATGATACTCTTTTTCATCAATGGGGAAGGTACAGAGGAAAGGTTTTCTAAAAAATGCTGAGTTGTAGCTGCCATCCAAGTAAGTGACGCAGAATGCCTAACCCACTTTCTGTCTTGCTATCACCTGATCACAGAAAGCTGTTTCACTGTAGAGGTAACAGTTGTTTTCTCCTCTGTCCTGAGGCCAATGATTATATAATATGTATCAAATCACTAGGGTGCATATCAAAGTGAGCATAAAGAGGCAAATGTTTCCCTTTACAATGACCATATAAGAGATTATTTCTGTCAGGGGATAAGACATACATGAAGTCTGACTGTTTCACTGCATTTTTACTATAGAAATCACTGAGCTTGAGACTTGTACATTAACTCCATCTGGTCATGTGACTGGCAAGTGAAGTGTTTCAATGTGTTAAGAGGACTGATCTGCATATTTTGTGCTGAATCTTAATCCACACTTGCATATTTTTGAAACGAGCGATTATTTAAATTGTGGAGAAAAGATGTGTTGTGCCAAGCTAACCTTTATGGCATACCTGTGGTTTCCGTAGTTAATAGTGGACAGGGTGAAAACTCATTATGCATTTTCATCATGTTAGGTATTCTTCTCAAAGTCACAGGAGCACTGCAGAATGGTTCGTAACTTTATGAATTTGGCTGGCATTTTGGATATTTTCTGTATGCACGGCCCTTTTCAGGGGCTAAAGACACAGCCATCCATTTCGCCAAGAGTCTGCTGAGGGCACCGGACTGGATACTGAGGGTGGGATGGAAGGCAAACCAGATGCAGCCCTTGTATTTATGCAGCTTATTCTTCAGTGGGCAAGAGAGAAATTCCTTGAGAATCCTAAAAAGGTAGAATTACATCTGTGACAAGTCCAATGAAGGACAAGTACAAGACACTTAATTGAGGACATTTGTTGCTAGTCAGGGGTGACAAGGCAATCTGCCCCAAGAAAGTGATGATTCAGCGGAGTTGATACAGGAGTGAAATAGTCATAGTAAGAAAGTGGAGTGGAAGTAAGAAAGTGGGGAGGAAGGTATTATATTGTGGGAACCACATGTTCAAGTTCCGCAACAGAAGGGCCAATGAAGTACTTAAGTGTTGTCAAAGGAAATCAAGGTAACTGGAAGAGAGAACACAAGGGCGTGAGGGTATGTTATCAGGATGACCTTGAAGTTTACAATTAAGAAAATTACTCTAATCCAAGCACTTTGGGAGGCTGAAGCGAGTGGATCATATGAGGTCAGGAGTTTGAGACCATCCTGGCCAATGTGGTGAAACCCGTCTCTACTAAAAATACAAAAATTAACCCAGCGTGGTGGCGCATGCCTGTAATCCCAGCTACTCCAGAGGCTGAGGCAGGAGAATCACTTGAATCCAGGAGGTGGAAGTTGCAGTGAGCTGAGATCGTGCCATTGCACTCTAGCCTGTGTGACAAGAGGGAAACTCCACCGCCCCCAAAAGGTGCTCTGATCCTGACATCAATAGGAAGACTGAAGTATCTGAAGGAGGGAGTTTGCACGTCTGTTCACAAAGACCTCTTAAGCGATACACTGTACACTATTAATATGCCAGTGGTTTTTGGGGCTCTGTCTCTAACTGTGGTTGCCTCACTACTGTATACTCCTTCCCCAGGGTGTGCTAGTTGTGTGATTTGTGTGGGATTACTACATCCCCGGTGGACTACTTTGACTGGACTAAACCAATCAGGGTAATCCTATCCCTCTCATCACAATGATTAATTTGGGTCATCCAGGTCTAAGCAAATCCATGCATGGTATTTTCTGGCTTTAGGGATTGTTCCATGATGGTCACAATCAGGACAAATAAAGTTCAGCAGGAATTTTGCTCTTTTATAGACTGAACTTGCTCCCATTGAAAGTCAATGAGGAAGCAAGTAGATCTGGAATCCTATGACCCTGAGAGAAGCCTGCTTTGGGGTGAAGTTGACATGGAAGTGTCAGAGTGAGGGGTACAAATAACCTTTTTGTGTTTACTAATGTGGTAGAGCCACTGGATCTCAGATTGCACCTGATACCTGTTGAAGTTCCCTGGCTTTTCTCACCCCCAGGCCCTTCTCCAAGCCCGATGCTAGCTGTTGATACCATTCATTATTGAATTAATGTCAGAAACCTCATCTGAATTCAAGGAGTATCCCAGCTCTTCCTAAACCCAGACTTACTCATTAAAACTGTAGCTCGGCCCAAGATAGAATAGACTGCCTTGGCGAGAACAGGTAGATGAAGAATCACTGATTAAAGGTTGTTCATAACGTATCCCAGTCATTAGGCACAAGTCTGTTTCTTGAGACATTGTAAGGGGTCATTCTTGGAAGGACATAGGTCCAAAATGTTGAATTGGACGTCTAGAAGTCAGGGCGGTAAAAATGAAGTATCTATTGATGAAGGTGAGCGTTAGATGAGTAGAGAAGCAAAATGAAGTGGAGTGGAAAATTAAAGGTTTTGGGAGGAGTACTGCCTGAATTTAGATGTTTTTAAAGTATAGCTTTCTGTGTTCATGGGAATATCTTTTTGATATACTGAGAAAAAGAAATCCAGGTGTTCTTCACTTCTGTAAGCAACCTGGTTTTTAGTGCAAGGAGCACGGACAACAGGATTCCTTGTCAATCACTTCCATTGTGAAGCCTGAGTTTTCATCTGTAAAATGAGGATAATACAGTCTACCTGACTGTGGCTGTGAAAGTTAAATGAAGCAATTTGAGTACAAATACCTCACAATGAACGATTGTTTTCATTGGTGTGGTGGTAAATGTTTAATAACCTCTTTTTCAAAGAAAAAAGGCCATTATTGATCATGTTTAACAATTTTCATGGTGTAACTGCTCCCACCATTATGCCAGTTTCAAGTTACCAGTGTGTTACAACACTGAGCGTGGAGCTGGAGAAATACATGCATGATGCCGGAGAGCTCACCAGGATACCACTACTTTCCTTCTTTCCAAGTTAGATACATCCCAGGTTTGTTTGTTTGTTTTTTTTTTGAAGCCTCCGCCTTCTGGGTTCAAGTGAATCTCCTGCCTCAGCCTCCTGAGTAGCTGGGATTACGGGTGCCTGCCACCACGCCCAGCTAATTTTTGTATCTTTAATAGATATGGGGTTTCACCATGTTGCCCAGGCTGGTCTCAAACTCCTGACCTCAATTGATCTGCCCACCTCGGCCTCTCACAGTGCTGGGATTACAGGTGTGAGCCACCATGCCCATTCCATGCCAGAAATTTAAAAACCTTGTCCCCTGTCACTGTTATACTAGGGTTTGTTTGATTTTAGTGATATCTGTATCAGGGTTGACACAGAATTAATAACTGAATCAATAAAGAAAGCGGGAACAGGGCACCTCCTTATACAACGTGACATGAAAAATGTTGAGGTGTAGCAGTTTATTCCCTTGGTTAATCATGAACCTTTCTGTTAGGTTCTTTTGAAATTTAACATCACTATGTCCTAAATCACCAATGCTTTGCAAGTGTTGATTTTAGCCCATATAACTCACCTTTCTAAAAAATTCAGCTATATTTGTTTTAGTAATGAAATACTGCATTTTATTTTCATGATTTTCTTCTCAATCTAGATTATATATTTCAGAGAGAAAGCATCCTATTATATACATTTTATATCCTTTTGGTGTCAAATATCATGCTATGACCATAACAATAAATGTAATACACAGAGGAGTTACCCCTTTTTTTCTGAGTTCCTGCGGCGTTGCAGGTTCCATTGTGACATTTCCCTTGTTATCTGTAATCATTGCAACAGTACTGGAGGGTGGATACAGCCATTCCCATTTTACAGATGAGGATACATTCAATGTGAGACGTTAAAGACTTTGACCAAAATTGCCCAAGTAGCATGCAGCTCACACCACCACCACGGGTGGTATTCAGTAGGTAATGGCTAAGAGAAAGAATAGATAATGAATATCTTGAGTCTGTTTTTCTTGAGACAGACAAGACTGAGCAGCCTGAGAACATTTGGTGCTCAGAGGGAGGAAATGCTAAGAGGGGAAAACAAGTCTGAAAGGGAAAGAAGGATAGTTCAAAGACCAGTTTCCCCTGCTTCACAATTCTGACTGGTGCCAGCTCTAACTGCGTATGTTTGCTTTACTTGGAAGATAGAATCATAGCGCCAGAATTCACGGAAGTCTGTTTTGGAAGATGCATTAGTCAGGGTATGCTAATTGCTGGAACAAACAATCCCCAAACTTCAGTAGCTTAACACTGCAGAGTGTTACTACCCTCTGGTGTCACAGACTGATGTGGGTGGGCTCTGGTTCCGGCCTGGCTGCCTCCATGGCTCAGGTCTGCTACCCCTAGGACCTTGGAGTTCACCAGATATCGGTATCAGGCTGATCAAAGAGGAAAAGGAGAGTGCATAGAAGATTGCGTGGGGGAATTTTAGGGGCCAGGCCTGGAGAAGGCAAGTATTACTTCTGCTCACATTTTATTGGCCAAATCCTAGTCATATGATCCCATGACTGCAAAGAAGGATGGGGAATTTAAGATTCCTAGGTGTTCATTCAGGGGCAGAAAGAGATGGGGATTGGTGAAAACATAGCCTCGTTTTTAGCCACAGAGGGTTACACTGGAGGCCCGCAAATTTGGTCACCACTAGTTTTCAGAGGTATTGGGTGTTTGATAAAGTACCCAGAGGTATTGAATATTTGATAAAATCCAGTGTCTTTCAGAGGCTGAGCATGAACCATGTCTAAATAATTTTCCCAGTTACAGGCCATCAGCAGCCCAGTGAAGGCATGAAGACATGAATGTCTTCATTGGGTCTTCATGATTTCCTTTAGTGTCCCAAACAGCTCCCGAAATGGAGGTTATTATTTTCTCTTCAGAGAAGGTAAATAACTCTCCCTATTACAGGACATCAGCAGACCCGATGAAGATATCTTCATGTCTTCATTCATGTTTTCATGTCTTCATTCGTGTCTTCATGTCTTTATCGGGTCTGCTAATGGCTTGTAATAGGGGAGTTATTTACCTTCTCTGAAGAGAAAATAATAACCTGCATTTCGGAAGATGTTTGGGACACTAAAGGAAATTATGAAGATGGAACTGATTTGTTAACTAGAAATGGACATCCAAATGATAATTATTGGTTACAGGTTTAAATTGAAACCTACACTGTTTGAGGAAGAAAGGGAAAATGCTAATGCAAAAAAAAAAGGTAAAGAAGTGGTGGAAAGTAGATTATAGGCACTTTTTCTTTGGAAATCCATTGCTGTATTTCATGTAATTAAACCTCATTCCCTTTAATGGCAATTCTTCTAAACAATACAGAGGTTTCTCACCAATGTAATATTTAACATTTATAATTTTCACCTTAAAAGTTGAACATTTTTAATTTGTAAAACCATTTATTGCAGTTTTAATCTCCTGATGTTATAGAACGGTAGACTTTCTCTGTTGCAAAATTCTCTACAGTACCTTGAATTGAAAGGGGCTTAAGTACAAAAAAGCCAGGGGAGCTGGGGGCCTTTTACGAACAAATTACAGCTCATTTTGTACAATGAGGATAATTCATTTTGTCTTGTTTTGCATGGCTGTATATTGTTTTGAACTCATTCTACATTTTGGAAGCTCGCGTTACCTCTTTGCTCTAGGTTTCTTACTTGTAACTGCAGATTTCGTGGTTTCTTTTGTGTACCACTTGCCTCCCAGAATTTGGCCCAACAGTTTGGAGTAGCTGAACAATTTATCGGGGACAGATCAGCTGAAATGTGGCTCAACTTGAGTAAAGCAGAAGGAATGACATAAGGTTAGGTGACTGATGTGTGAGTTTTTGAATTTGATTTGGTTTTACATGGAAAGGTTGAAGCAATGATCCATGTATTCTAATAAAAATCATCAGTACAAATCAAATAAAATCTGGCTTAGTGGCTATTTTCCCACTGTATCACTCATGGCTAGCCTGTGCTGTTAGAGACCACATTTGGCAGGCACAGCTTTTTCCTACAACAAAATCTTAAAGTAGCGTTGCAATCTTTGCTGTGTTAAAAAGGCATCTTTTCTAATCAAACTGTCTGCTAATCTCATCAGATAAATCATTATTCTCTATGGACAGCTTGGGCTTTCCCGGGACCCCTTCCCTGCTTCTTGTTTCCTCTTCAGATGCCTGGATATTGTCATTCTTCAGGTCTTTGCTTCTATCTCCTTTCACACTAATGACATTTCTTCCATTCCTGAGGAAGAGTTACAGCGTTTTACCATTCCACTTACTGAATTGGGAAGACCAGTATCTCAGAGCAGCTCATTTCTTTCTGACTGGGATTCCACAGGTTATCAGATGGGCAAAAGGCAGGATGCATCAAAGTCACAGACCTATTAGAACCAAAAATGCTTCTTCCCAGGAATTTGATGTGATGAAACCTAAGAAATCATCAATTGATACGTTCTAATCTGTTTCAGGTCCTACCCCCAACAGCTGGACTAGTAAACTAAGGCAGATGTGTGTTCACTACTTGAGTAGTGAACATGCTTTATAGAACCTGAAAGTGAAAGTAAGGGAAGCAGCATGGTTTGGAGGAAACCTTGGTCTGTTCTTCCCTCCTAGACCTGTCCCGCTAGCAAAGTCCTGGGTCTTTCTCAAACTGATGGCAACTGTGTGTGCCCTGGTGGTGAAATGGTGTCGCAGTGGGCCTCTGCGCTGCCCTGTGAAATAGGACACATGGACGGGAGAGTAACAGCTTTGTTTTCGTTGCTGACATGGTGTAAAGATGTACATTGCTAGCTGTGAAAACGAAGTCATCGTAACACTTTACACCTTTCTTCTTTCAGCAAGTATCCTAGAGAACATTAGCAAGTATTCTATTCTCTTTTAGAATTAAACAGGTAATCGTAACAGCACGAAAGGGTGAAAGTATGTCTTATGCAAAATGGCCTCTTTTATCTAGGGCATCTACCAATTTCCTTGTGATTTTCATTTTTCCTCTTTTGAAAAATGATTTTAGTCTGCTCGTGTTTAGGTATGTAACTTCTCTTGATCCCAATTTTATGCTTTAAATGATTCCAGATACATCATTTTAAATGAGATGAGTATATAAAAATAGGAAGTAGAAAGCATCATTAAAAATCGTGGTTACAATTGCTTCTTGGCCTTTTGCCTAAGATCAAGTGTAAAAATTGTGGTTATGTTATCATGAGATAAAATGTAAAATCATTAAGTGACCAGTCAGACTTCTCTGACCAATCTAATAAAAAATAAGGAGGTATCATTTGAACAAGCTATAACATATTGGAACTGTTTTAAACACCATCATTAGTATCAAGAAACTATTAGGAAATTCAAGTTTATGTATCGTGTGTGTGTGTGTATGCTGATTTTATACACACACGCACATGCACACATGCGCCCACACACATTTATAAACCCAAGTAAGAGAAACCTTTGCCAATGTCTGCCAGGCATTTGGCTGAAGTGGAATTGTGAGGAAAATTTTCTAAGCCTTTATAAGTCACAGTTGAAATATGTCAGCACTGTTCAGTTTATAAAATGACAAGGGCTGTAGGCTGGGCATGGTGGCTCACTCCTGTAATCCCAGAACTTTGCGAGGCTGAGGTAGGAGGGTTGCTTGAGCCCAGTAGTCCAAAATCAACCTGAGTAACATAGTGAGACTCTGTCCTACAGAAAATTCACTGGGTGTGTTGGTGTGTGCCTATGGTCGCAGCTACTCAGGAGGCTGAGGTGGGAGTGTTGCTGGAGCCTGGGAGGTTGAGGCTGCAGTGAACCCTAATCCCACCAGTGAGCTACAGCCTGGATGAAGAGTGCAACCCCATGTCAAAAAAAAAAAAAATGACGAGGGCTTTATCTAAAGGTTAAAGGGACTGTTTCTACCTTATATTGATTATAGCAAGTTAAATCACCCAATATTGCATGATATGCATATGCGCTATCAAATGGCAAAGTTTCTCTCATAGTCTCTTCTGGGGTCAGCCTTCACTGCTTACGTTGTGAGAGTGGCTAGTTCATTGTATACTTGCTGTCTGAATGTGGGAATATATTCTTTTAAAAGTGGCAACTTGGCCGGGCGCGGTGGCTCAAGCCTGTAATCCCAGCATTTTGGGAGGCCAAGACGGGTGGATCACGAGGTCAAGAGATCGAGACCATCCTGGTCAACATGGTGAAACCCCGTCTCTACTAAAAATACAAAAAATTAGCTGGGCATGGTGGCGCGTGCCTGTAATCCCAGCTACTCAGGAGGCTGAGGCAGGAGAATTGCCTGAACCCAGGAGGCGGAGGTTGCGGTGAGCCGAGATCGCGCCATTGCACTCCAGCCTGGGTAACAAGAGCGAAACTCCGTCTCAAAAAAAAAAAAAAAAAGTGGCAACTTATCTTTCCTTTCTAAAACATTTTAGATGTTTCCAATTTTGCTGTATATCAGCCCCTGAAAACCACACTAAATGTTTCTCTGTCCTGAGTGTGCTTGCCTCTGCATTGGAATTTGATTGGGAAGTGCCTCTGCAATGGCAGGTCTCCTTTTTACACAGTGGTTTACAGAGTGTGGTGGGAGGAGCCACGACATTGCCTGTTAGGATAGTGTGGCTCCAAAATTGATTCTTTAACTTGGCTTTATACATTGCATTAATTCACAAGTGGGTCAGTGCATCTTGTCTTCATCTTGGCCAAATTCCTTCAAAATTAATGGTAAAATATATCTGAATATATTCTTGTTCCTGTCCTCCCTACTCCCACTTAGGTCACGGGGCTACAACTAATCATTGTCTGCATTGAAATGCCACTAGATGATAAATGATTGAAGAATATTTTTTATCACTTCAAATAGAACAGAAACTTCAGTCAACTTTAGCATTTATTGTCCTACATTTCTGTGGCTGTCAAAACCAGTTGATCACAGACCAGAGGATATGTAAGGAAATAGGAAACTCTTATGGGTTATCCCTCATCTAAGAGTGGGGCAAGTGAGGATTGGGGGCATTTTCACTTTTTACCTTATATACTTTCGTATTTTAATTTTTGTCAGTAAGCACGTAATTAAAAATTCGTTTGCATGTTCTTAAGGAATCTTTCCATAGATTCCTCATTAGTTCAACAGGGAAAAATTATAATCATACATTGCAGAATTCACATACCACTTTGATCAGGTTATCAAAATTGGCATAACGCATGAGGGGCAGACCACTGTGCCATCAAGTGGCTCTGGAAGTGGTATCCTGGTACAGACACCAGGCCACTTTTGTAGTATTATATCCATTGGAATATAATCACGAGGAAGCATCTGATCCTCCCAAATTGAGAAACATTTCCATAAAATAACTGGCCTGTATTCTTCCAGAATTCTAATACCAGAGAAAGAAAAGACTGAGAAATTATGTCTTATTCAAATGGATGAAAGAGATAGACAATTCAGTGCAGTGCTTGATCATGGACTTTGTCTTCTACCAGAGATGGGGGAAGTGCCCAACTGGAATATGGATTATGGATTGGGTCAAAGTACCCACAGTGTATTTTCTGATTTTGATAATGGTACTGTTTTTGTTCTTAGGAAGTATACACAGAAGTACTAAGGGGTAAAAGGATATAATTGATGCAACTTACAAATGGTTCAGACTTAATGTATTATAAAATTTTAACTGCGCTGTAATTAAAAAAATTAGACAGGTGTGGTGGTCCCAGCTACTTGGGAGGCTGAACTGGGAGGATCTCCTGGGCGCCTGGGAGGTTGTGGCTGCAGTGAGCTGTGTTTGTGCCACTGGACTCCAGCACGGGTGACAGAATGTGACCCTGTCTCAAAAACAAACAACTTAAATGTAAAACATAGGAAGAACAAAAAAATGTACATTTTTCTTGACTTCAACCCTTGATCTTTTCTTGATTAGTTCCCAGGTGAGGCTAGGATATCTGTGTTTTTTATGAGGTTCCTTGGGGTATTTTGGTGGTCAGCCAGCATTTGGAGATTACCATGTAGTGCCTAGATTATAAATTATCCTGTCGGAAAGAGTTGTTGGAGTCATTTTGAGATTGGTCAGGTGCCAATAAGTAAGTAATAGAAACTCCCTCAAAATTGGAGTTGAAAGGGTGAAAACTGATTTTATTTAGTTTGGGGTTATGAACATGATATAATATTATTGCACTTTTTCTGGGGTTTAGACTAGTCAGAGCAGCTTACAGTTGACCAGATGACTTAATATTTTATGCTTTACTAAAGCTTTCATTCTCTTACAATTCTGATGGACAGGTTGTACTGTATAGTTAAATATCACACTGTAAATTTAGGCATATGTATCCTATTGAGCCCATGGAGTTAAATAAAGAGATTTTTCCCCTGATCCAAGCTATTACAATTTCACATGTGTAAAGTATTTCAAATTCATGTTTAATAGACTGTTTCCCTTCAAATACATGTGGTGGTAGATTTATAAAACTGTAAACAGTTTATGCATTTTTTACAGATTTTCATTATATGTGTTTGATACTAATTTACCTGTTTTTAATTGTAGGAGTGATAAATAATTAGTAGTTTAAAACAGTAGGAACTACATGTTCTGCTGTGATCAAGGAATTAGATAATCTGGCTTGTTTGCTTAAGGGGTCTGTATCTTGAGACTTTTATAGGGCAGTATTAAAGCTCTGAGTCTCCTTATTATGCCAGTACCCAGAAGATTGCTTTAATGAGAAGTAAAGGGCCTTTTTCCAATTACAAGGGAATAACTGTATTAAGTTCCTGTGTTATGTCAACCTGCTTTGATTTGATTACTGTGAAAGAAATGGATTTATCTGTCAGTGTTACTTAATTAAGCCTTCTCATTGATGTTTTGCAGAGTAATGTAGTGTGGTTTGCACGTTTGAGCCTAAATACAGAGAAAATTGGCCTAAAACTTAAGACATGACCCTGAAGATAACATGTAAGATTGTTCAATTGTCATTGCCAGGTCATAGGCTGCAGTGTTATACACAGGTGGGAGGATTGCCATGTTGAAAGGATAAAATGAAAATCAGGTTATGGGAGTGATAATTTTAAGCAAAAGGGGTTGTGCCAGAAAACTGGATTTTGGGGACGAGTTTTGAATATGTAAAGCTATTGACTTTACAAGTATTAGTCAGGCATCTGGAATAGGAAATGACAGTAAAAGCAACAGGAGAAGGAGATTTTGTGAAAGTATAAAAGGAGATAGAAGAAAAAGGAGAAAGCAAAAGGAAAGAATGCCGTTTGGGAGAAGTAGACCATTGTGGTTAGGCAGAGCAATTACAGCCTACAAATACATCAATTAAGCCAGCCTCCTCTTCTCAGGACCTCACAAATGGCACCCTTGGGAGAAAAGAGGTATCAGGAAAGAAAAGAAGAAAAGAGGAAACCGTTCTGTGTTTCATGTTGGCTAACCTCTCCCAATAATAAATTCAATAAATTATTTACCAAATAGGCATTTTAAATACCAATTTGTATATCTGAAGTCATTATAACATTATGAATTTTGCACTATAAATATTACATGCATGGTTTGAAAAATATACATACAATTACATGTAGATGTTATCAGAAGTATGTATCCAGTTTTATTAGGAAATGAAGCATATTCTTATTTAAATATTTCTCAGTTGTTTAATGCTTTGTTTTCTAACGTATCTACTTTTTATTTCTTGCGCTTTGTGTGATATATCTTTAGAAGATGATATATATTTCGAAGTTACCAAACACCTAGTTAAAAACTTCCTTGCAATATTTTCACGTTTATTTAAGTACTTTGAAACTTACTGTGTAATTTTTTTTTTCTCAAGTTGAAGTCTTGCTCTGTAGCCCAGGCTGGAGTGCAGTGGTGTGATCTTGGCTCACTGCAACCTCCACCTCCCAGGTCCTGGTTCAAGCAATTCTCCTGCCTCAGCCTCCCGAGTAGCTGGGATTATAGGCACACGCCATACCCAGCTAATTTTTGTATATTTAGTAGAGACGTGGTTTCACCATGTTGGCCAGGCTGGTCTTGAAGTCCTGACCTTGTGATCTGCCCGCCTCAGCCTCCCAAAGTGCTGGGATTACAGGGATGAGCCACCGTGCCCGGCCCTACTTACTGGTAATGTTGAAGTTAGATGGTACTTTGATTTGATTTTTTTTTTCAAAGTTTTCAGATGTGGTGACTTACTTCCATTGTTATTCTCACCCGATTCGAAATGTTTACTCTCCAAGAAAATTGTCTTAGCTAAGACTGATTTTTAAGTGCTTTTAGATTGGTCACATTTTGAAAAGTCAAAGAAGGTATGTATAGTTCATGTTATATTCTTGCTTGAGTTATTCATGGCTCTTACTTGTTGGATATTGCTTAAAAAGATAGGATCCCCAAACGACTGACTGCTTTTCAAGAGGAAGACTCCAATTAGCCAGTCCCATACATTTGAAAGGGTGCTAAGTGGCACTCATCTCTCAGCATTTCACATATATTCAAGCTAGGGTATCATTTAAGTTAGATGATTGTTGACACCCCCAAATTTAGAAATTGGTATGAAGGCTTCAATGTTACATTTGGTTCAGTTTCGTAATTTAACTGTCTACCACCTTGAGTTTCAAAAAGATTTCTGAGTTTCAATATAAGGAACACCACTGACGTATTAGTAACATAATAATTACGTACTTCATTTTGTTACTTTCTCATAATCTGAATTTTATGTTATATGAAGATACTTTCCCTGTTTATAATACTACACCATGGAATTAACTCCATATCTTAAGTAGCAGAAATTTAGGGTTCATTTTTGAAAAATAGTTTATTTTGAACTCAAGGAAGATAATACTGTTTTAAGGGACATATTAATGGAAGTTTAAGTTGGAGGTTAATCAAGGCTAAAATATTGCAGTAATTCTCTGTGAAGAAATTTTTCCTACTATACTTTCTCACGAGCATATCTCTATTTTAACTTTTCTTAGTATATGAAAAGTAATACAAGATGATCTCATGCTTGACCTTTGAGTTTCAGATTTATTTGGTTAGGAAATCTATTAGCTCTGAGAAAGCCAGAATTGATAGCAGTCATCTGAAAATGGAAAGCCCAGGTCTGTATTCTTTATATTTGACTTCTTTTTTTTTTTTTTTTTAAGACAGAGTCTCACTCAGTCACCCAGTCTGGAGTGCAGTGGCGCAATCTTGGCTCACTGGAGCCTCTGCCTCCTGGGTTCACGTGATTCTAGTGCCTTAGCCTCCCGAGTAGCTGGTACTGCAGGTGTGTGCCACCATGCCAACTAATTTTTGTATTTTCAGTAGAGACAGGTTTTGCCATGTTGCCCAGGCTGGTCTCGAACTTCTGATCTCATGTTTGTCTAGTCTGATAGTTTTGATCACTGTCCACGTAAGCAAAATGGAGCCTTGAGTAATCAAATCATAATCCACTTGCTTCGGCTTCCTAAAGTGTTGGGATTATAGACGTGAGCCATTGCACCTGGTCTGACATATCTTAACATTTGTGTGGGAAGCATTGACACAACCCTCATCCTTTGCTTAGTCACATTTGGGAAATGCTGGAAGCTTCTTGTCAAGTTTCTTGTTAGTGCACAGATCACTCATTTTGAAGCATCATATCTTATGTCTAATAGAAACAGAAACAATCAATGCTTGTGTGGACATCATCTGTCAATATTTGAATCCCCTCAACTCTTCCTGTGTCCGTAATAGTACTCAAATTTGACTTCAAATTACACTACTTAGAGCTCTTATTATACTGGGTGCTAATGAAAATGTGCACATCCTTAACACGCTCTTTGCTGATGAAATATTTTGAACTCTAAATTCATCTGGCACTGACGGAGAGCATATGCCATCTCAGTTTGTGTGAGGGCTCAGCCAAGGGTTCTTCCTGGACTAGGAAATTAGTAGGAGCCACAGATGTACGCAGTCTGTGAGTCTCCGTAATGGTGTGGAGGATATTTAATAGTGTCTGTTGCTGCAGGAAGAAGGTTTTGAGACGGTGTAGACTTCATCATGTTTCAGAGTGATTATCTTTCTCGGAAGAACTTAGCATCCTCAATCTCTGAATGCATTCTGAGTGTGTTGAAGTTTTCTTTAGGAAATCAGTATATTTCTACAAGAGCAGGAATCTGTAGACTTAGACCAATACAAAATACCATTTTAGGCATTTCTCTGATTTCATAAAACTCTAGGGTCTTGGGTGATTCGCATGTTGTAGGCTTGAAGTATGGAAAGGACAACTACACAGCTCTACTGCCAGTCAACCTAGGTAACTCCCATACTTGTTTATTTCAAATCAGGCTTAAACTTACATGGTATTTTGTCTCTGTTCTTAGCTTGGGACTCTGATCAGCATACATAACTTTTGACAGCATGTCATTCATTTGTATATTACACATAGAAATACACTGAGATATAAAGATAATACTTAAATGGTAAGCTAAGCCACTGAATAAATCTAATGGTTAGTGAATTCTCACTGCGATGGTGTAAAACAGGCTAATGGAGAAGTTAGGATTGTTTAACCTAAATGTTTTGGGTGTTTCTAAGATCCAGGGGCATATTTAAAAATCACTGACCTGTTTAGCAGAACTAGGAGTCATAAAAATGTAAGACTTAGATTTTCTTAGATATTGGAAAGTATTATTAAATTAGGCACTCATGATAAATATTGGTGACTATGGTAGGCATTTACTCGGATCAAGTACTTCCCTAAGTGTTTAACAAATGTTAGTTAATTCATTTACTTTAACAATAACTCCTTAATCTTACAAATACCACCATCTTTTTATCTTCTGTTAGTATACAGAGTTTGGCTACATCTTGGGTTTTCACTTCTGTTCTCCTTAACCCAAGAAACCATTACATTTTTGAGGTTGGCAAATATCCCCAAGGCAAAAAATGTCTTTTCTTCTTCCCTGGGTTCCAGCCTTCACTTTGATTTTGGCTCGATGATTCCTTGTTATCATGTCTGCTCAGTATTTTAAAAATTTTCAAAAAACTGTTATCTATCATTTTTAGTTTTCTGTGGGAGAGTTGTCCAAATATACTAGCCTGCCCTATTTCCAAGAATGGAAATCAAACTTGCTTATTTTGTAATTCACAAAAATGAGTACAGAGAGGCCAGTGACTTGCTCAGACCAGAGAACTGGTCGCTGCAGATTCTCTTCTGAAATCAGGTCTTTATCCCAACTCTTAGTGCTGTGTTTTCTAAAGTTTGTCTAGTCTTTCTGATAGTTTTGATCTCACTGTCCATAAGAGGAGTTTGGAACTTTGAGTAACCAGATTATGTTTAACAAATGTGGATGGGAAAGCATTGAAGGTAAGAATTACGTCTGAACATCTTTCCTCTAGATAGAGTGTTTGGTCGTAGTTCTGCCCAAACTGTTGTGTTTTGGCAGATACGTCAGACACTTTAGTTATTATTTTTTTGAGACAGAGTCTCGCTCTGGAGTGCAGGCTGGAGTGCAGTGGCGCGTTCTTGGCTCACTGCAGCCTCCACCTCCCGGGTTCAAGTGATTTTCCTGCCTCAGCCTCCCAGGTAGCTGGGATTACAGGCGCCCACCACCAGTCCCAGCTAATTTTTGTATTTTTTAGTAGAGATGGGGTCTCACCATTTTGGCCAGGCTGGCCTCAAACTCCTGTCCTCAAGTGATCTGCCTACATCGACCTCCAAAAGTGCTGGGATTACATATGTGAGCCACCATGCCTGGCCGATATGTCAGATACTGTAGAGGAGGCTCATGCAGAATGAATCAAACAAAATGAAAATTTGTGGATTTTCAGATTGCCTCCTAAAACAACCAGCAATCCCATGAAAGAGTTACTAAATCTGTCTTAGCTTAGGGTAAAATAAGAAATTAGAAAAATCTTGAACAACTGAGCCCATTTCAGTCTTTTGGAACAGGAATTTCTATCATCTACTTGCTTTTTTCCTTTGCTTTCTTCTGTCCAGGGTATTCTCTTTCTCTTTCTTCTCCCATCTTGGAAAAAGAGTGGCAACAGAACAAGGGTGTGGGGGGCGGGGGGGGGGGGGGGCGAGAACTAAATATATTCAGCAGCTCCGTCTCAGGCAGGTTTTCATTTGTCACTAAGTTGCCTTAATGGATTTCACACATCTTTTTCCTGTATATTGTTTAGTCTCACCTCTTGATGTAAACACTTCTTATACAGCAATATTGTCTTATTTTTCTCTTTCTGCTGTTTTAATTCATTTCAATAAAGAACTAATGAGCCCACCATTGTACAGTACCACACAGGATATTATTTGTGTCAAGCATGTTTCTTTCCTATACTAAACGTATGTCACAGTTGGGCATGATATGAAGCTCTGTAGCTGTATGTATATTCACATGGTTATTTGGATAATAAATTCTACGTACTTGCTGAACTATCGTTTTGAGCCAGCCATACAAGTTTTATCGTTGTGCCTACTGTTGATACTATGGGCTGCTATAGGACATTCTGTCCTCTGTGTTGGGAGCTCACAGGTATTTTCTGGCTTAATACCAGGATTAGTTATGTTTCTCCTGAACACTTTGTGTGTTTTTATCTGATGGTTATTGTCAATCTTGTTTCCCTCTTTGCTTTGTCTACTTAATAGCTTCGCAAATTTTGACCCACCTCTAGCAAATAGCCAGTCCTTACTGTCTGCCTTTTGATAAACTCATCGTACCTCTGGCCTCATTGTTCTCCCTGCTTTTATTTTCCAGTCTTTTGATTCCTTCAAATGTTGATTTCATATATTTTGTGTTGTATGTGCTTCTGTAATCTTTTGTGGACACAACAGTGGGTATAAACTCCCAAATAAAACTATTCACTCTGCCTGAGGAGAAGTGACAGGAGGGAACATTCAGCTTTCCTAGAGAGATGTGAAATTCTTACTGGGGAGCCTGGGGAGCCTTTATGACAGTGGGTGGAGCTTCAGCCTCCCTTTGTGTCCAAGCTCTGCCATTTCCTGATCCCTTGGGCAAGTTTTCTAACCCATCTAAGCCTCAGTTTTTTTATATATAAAACCAGAATATTATTAAGGGATTTGAGAGTTTAGCACAGTATCTGACATACATGCAAGCTCACTAAATGTGAGCTGTTACTATTTCTTTGAGAGGTGAGGAGCAGCTTAAGCAGAGAGAAGAGTAGTTACAAAAACATGGTGGTGTAAAAGCGTGCAGTGTCCAGGCGCACTAGGAGGAGTAAGGAATGGTCAGGTGTAGGCCACATGCAAGGTTTGCTTCAAAATGAGTCTGGGCTGGGCGTGGTGGCTCATGCCTGTAATCCCAGCACTTTGGGAAGCCCAGGCGGGTGGATCACCTGGGGTCAAGAGTTCGAGACCAGCCTGACCAACATGGAGAAACCCTGTCCCTACTAAATTAGCCGTACGTGATGGTGCACGCCTGTATTCTCAGCTACTCGGGAGGCGGAGGCAGGAGAATCGCTTGAACTCAGGAGGCGGAGGTTGTGGTGAGTCGAGATCATGCCATTGCACTCCATCCAGCCTGGGCAACTAGAGCAAAACTCCATCTCAAAAACAAAACAAAACAAAACAAAAAAAAAGAGTCTGGCCAAAAACGTCTGGGATACTCGTGTGATGGAGGTGTGTACTGAATGCTGAAACCAGCAACTCAGACAGGAATTGTAAGATACGGAGTGAGAGAGGCTGTTCTTGGTGGTGTGGGGTATGCATTTGTCTTATGTTTACAATAGAGTAGTCCTGTGGGCCTAGAAGGGGACCTTTGAAAACAGTTTTCTTGGCCCTACTCCAAGAGTTCCAGAGTAGATGTGAGATGAACCTTAATAAGCCAGTTTTAAAATGAGTGTACAGGTGATTCAGGTGGTGGATGCACTTTGAAATGCACTTGGTGGTGTGCTGGAGTAGTTATTGAGAAAATGCTAACTAAGTGGCAGGTCTGATGAAGTTCAAGGAGAGGGAAGATAAAAGAAAATGACTTCAAAGTAACATATTTACATTCATTATGAATTACCATTGCACATACTATAGCTTGGTGTCTTCTATGGATATGGATAAATGAGCACCAGTTCTATAGATTTTTTCCAAAGATAAAATATAATTAGAATTCATATGATTGTTCTATTTATTAGGTTTGGGAGAGCTAGTGATTTGTCCTCATTCTCTAGATCTAGCAGGAGATCAAGGGAAGGGGAAGCCTGTTCAACAGAGAGCAATCAAAGAAAGGTGCAGCAGCGTGAGGTCAGGAAATGGGAATGACGGAAATGGGAAAGGATGGGAAAAGAGCAGTCAGATCCGATTGGTCAGGAATCTATTTGTGAAGGAACCCAGCCAGTATTTAACCTGTTTTGAAAAAAACTAGACTTACAGCATTTTTAATTAGTGGATTGCTCGCTTTTGAAATTGCCCAGTTGGGAATACTCAAGTTTTGATGTGTTTTATCTGCCTGCTAATTAGCAGTCTGCTTGGTTGACCATCACTTTTCGTTTTTTTTCTGTGGACAGAAGATGTATATGAAGGTCTCTTGGTACATTTCCTGTTCAAGTCTGGGTTAAAGTGCATAAGAAAAACTACATTTAGTAAGAGTCCTTACTAAATTATAAATCAAATTTTAGTACATATTTTCTCCAACTTGATTCCTTTTGCTCTAGCACAGGGCCTCTCAATCTCTGTACAATTTTTATTTGGGGTCAGAACATTAAAAAAATATGTTTTTTAGGACAGGGGTCTCAGCTGCCTAGGTTGGAGTGCAGTGGCACAATTGTAGCTCACTGTAACCTTGAACTCCTGGGCTCAAGGGATCCTCCTGCCTCGGCCCCTCCAATTAACTAGGACTACAGGTATTTTCCACCACAGTTGGCTAATTTTAAAAATTTTTGTCGAGACACAATCTTGCTGTGTTGCCCAGGCTGGTCTCAAACTCTTGTCCTTAGGCAATCCTTCTGTTTCAGCCTTCCAATGTGCTGGTATCACAGGTGTGAGCTGCTGTGCTTTGCACAGGGCATTTCTTATTGTGGAGCGCTGTTTTGTGCATTTATGCACATTATGGGATATTCAGCAGCAACCCTTGTCCTCTGTGTGATCAGTGCCACTAGTACCACCCAAGTTGTGACAACCAAAAATGTCTCCTGGGTGGCTTTTCCAGATGTCCTCTGGGATGCAAAATCTCCACTAGCCTGGCAGTAGCGCCCCCTTTCCTCCAAGTCTCTGCCTACTTTTCATGTTTAAAATCCTCTTTTAAAATTGAAAAGATAAAATGAGTCCAAACAATTTGAAATCTTATGGTACTTATAGGGATTCAAATCTGTTCCTCCATTACATTTTTGGCCAAATTAAAGAGGAGAAATCTCTCAAATGAATCCAAGCTGGCTGTTATAGGCTGTTATAGGTGAAAAGAAAGTCAAGATGCGCCAGACTTTTGAAAGCATGCAGTGGTTGAGAGATTTTTGTTATTTATACACTTTTTATTTTGGCTGAAAATATTTGGTTTTTGTTTAAGAATTAAGAGAACCATGTAGGCTACAAAATTTATTTATGTGCGAATCCCAGAGGGTTGTAAGTAGCTTCTTTGTGTGCTTCAGTTCAACATATACAGGCTAGGCCAGCATGTTGGGTTGTTAAACAGCAGATCTGGGGAAGGTTTTACACCTTTTCTCTAGGCTTGATGCAGTCCCGAGAGCTTTCTTGACATGCCTTGAAGCTCACAGTGCACTGATTTTAACTGTCCATAGGGGACATCTGTTTGCAGTTTGTGTTATCTTCTGAAGCACCAACTAAAAGGAGTGAAATAATATTTGTCATTAAAAAAAAAAAAGAGACAGAGAAGTTAATTTAGTGGTAATAACTTAGTTGCTGTTGCTCTTGTATCTCTTAAGATATTCTGAAACAGCATGTACTCTACTGTATCTGAAAATAAATCAATTAATTATACTATGACTACTTCTGCTGATAATAAAATAGCAGTGATAATAAAAGGAATGGCAGTAGAGCATTAAGAGAATAAACAATATCACTGAAATGTTAGGAAACACAATAAATGGGATTGTGTCTCCTGAACCAGAGTTTCACACCTCCTCCTCCACTTCTGTCAGAGGGTGTTTGTGATGGCCGTCTGTTATCAGCCGTGATCAAAATAATGTAACAGTGAAACTTCTTATACTTACAAAGGCCCTTTCATCAAAATTCTCACAGCCATTTCTAAATATAGAGTGACTGATCTTTAAAACACTTTTATGTTTTAAGCAATTAATATGGTAACTTCGCTGTTACACTTTCCATCCTGCATATTTGCCATTTGAAGCATGGATGGAACATTTCGTAATCGACTCCACATTCAAACTTTGCTGGTATCGGGTTGAGAATTCCAACTTTTCAATGGTTTATGTAGGTCTTTTTGCCATCATCTATCAAAATAAAACATTGCTTTGTAATTGAATAACGACATTCATTTCTACATATCAAAGCCCAGATTAAGGATTGTAGGCCAAGTGGTATGTCTAGTTTTAAAAGAAAAAATTGAAAGACAGAGACAGTATTGCCTTAACCTAAAAACAAAATATTTTTTAAGTCCTAATACCCTTGTAATGTGCTCGTGGAAATAGACTCGTGAATACTTTTTCAGTCTGGTTTTCTGTTACATGTCTGTTGTCTCCTGATGATAAACCTGAGCTACAGAACAAAAAGTATCTAAGAGCATTATGATGAGGATGCTAAAGGTGTTAGTGTGGATATTTACCTTAATTTAACTTTTTTTGGATTAAAGTTGTGCTAGTGCATTTTTAAACTTACTTCATCCAAAAGATTGTAATAAAACTATAAGTACAGTTTCACATCTATAAAAACTGAGGCTATCAAAAATGGTGAAGGATGGAAGTAATTTTTATGTTCATACCTCTGGTTCCTGAGGGTCCAGTTCATTTCTGCTGTGAATTTAAATGAGTTAATTTAAGTAGATGGGTCAGAAGCCACTATCATCATGGTAGCCCTGTGCCTGGTTCTTAATTAAAGGCAACAGGAGATTAATTTGAAACATTAATTTAAAAGTGCATATACAAAAAGAAAAAATTACTGCAAGAAAGCCTAAAGAACTTTTCTCTTGTCCCTAGATGTAGAAGACAGAAGTAGCTCAGGGTCCTGGGGGAATGGAGGACATCCAAGCCCGTCCAGGGTAAGTATATCTAATCTTTTTCCCCACAGCCAGACATCCCACATATGTAAATTAACAAACAGAAGGTGTGTTTCTGTCTCTGTCTCTCTCTCTCTTAAACGCACACACATACACGCACACACACACAGGCATGAACATACACACAAACATAAATATATGTGCATACTAAGTTTAATGAGTATCAGCTTGTCAGCTTGACTTTGGAATTTTTTTTTTTCTTATTCTCTTATTGGATGCTGTTATTTAATTTGACACCTGTTCCACTTTTGCTAACCAGAAGAAAACTCCTTCATTACATATTTGGCTTTTCTTCAGTCAGTTATTGATCCATATTACACAATGCTATTTGTTGTAGATGAAAAAACTTAAATTCCTAATATCCCTATAAGGTGTGAAGAGACTACTGAATAATCCCAAAGATACTTTATGACATTCTATCCAACATTATATCTACATACTGAATCTGAGTTGATTTCACTTTGTAGACATGTTATCATTCCACCAGTAGGGCCTTTGATCACTAGTTGGATCATTCATTTATTTCCTCTCAACTCTTTGCTGTTCTTCTCCACAGTTTTCCTACATGCATTGGTTGTTTCTTGGGTGTAATAGGAAGAACATGGAAGAGGAGTTGGGTTGGTGGTTAGGCACTTCGTGTCGTTGTATGTACATGATCTTGGGCATGTCATTTCACCTTTTGGGTCCTCATTTTCCTATTTTGCAAAATGAGGAAGTAGAGCCAGAGGATCATCTGTGTTTTTTTTCCAATTTAAATATCCATGATTTTGTATGAAATTTCTTTAACTGACTCATTGCTAGGCCCTCTAAAATCCCTGTCAGTTTTTATGATATACATACAATGCCCCAGATTAAAAGTAGACTTAGTGTACATAGTAAAACCAGCATCTCTTCCTCTCCCAACCGGCTATATATAGATGAAGCAGTCTACAGGGAGGGTAACATTTTACTGTAAGTGTTCACACAAATTTGGGTTGGGGGAAGGGTCTCTATTTTGGCATAAGAAGCAGGGAAGGTAATCAAGCTGTCAAAATGAGGACATTTCAGCAAGTCAGAGTTACACATTTCCACCTGTCCTTGGCATTGTGATCCTTAGTCTAGCGTTCAGAGTACAGCAGGATCTCTAAGCTTACCAGTAACTTTGTGAGCCCTTACACCAGCTGTCGAGTTTGACATTCTAATGCTTTATATGGATGGGTTGAGGAAATCTTTCCTCCTCCTCATGTTACAGTCTGCACTTGCAGAAATAAATCCATTCCCCTTGACAGCGAGTGGAGATGATAGAACTCCCCTCAATTGTTTAGTTCCTCCAGATTTTTTAAATTTCTCATGATTTCCCCATTCAGTACACATGGTACTTTTAACTGTGTTTCGGAAAACAAGGTCTGTTTAGAATCCTCTTGATTTAGGATTAAAACTAACTCAACTTTTGGTTTTTGTTAGCTTTCCTGCCATTTTTCTCCAGGAATATGTTGGTGAATAATTTCAGACCAGTTTACTGTAATTTATATTTTCTAAATCCAGAAGTTTGTATGAGACAGATTATTTATGGCAGATTTATGCCCAGGCAAACTTTTGAGGTCTTTTTTCACCTTAAAATGGGGATAGTGTCTTCTACCTTACAATACTGTGCTGAGGATTAAATTAGATAATATATATTAAGCTTTTTGTACACTATCTAGGATGAGGACACTTAATAAGTGGTAATTGGCATTATGTAGTGCCTGGTATAGAATGAGTGAATGTAAAATCTACAATGGGTATTTAAAATGTAGCCTCTTTTTATAGATTGACATATTGGTAGAACTAGATTACAGTATCAGCGAAGTTAATTGTTGGAGGAAAGGCGATTGAGAACGTGGTTGTTTTTCCTTAAGGTTGAGAGGATGTGTCTTCTTTGTGGTTGCTACAGCAGCCCTCTTTTTTGTGTGGGCAGATTCTGCCCCTTGGCTCACATGCCGGCCAATACCTCTGAGTATTTGACTTGGACTTTATGGGCAGTTCACCAGCTGAACAGAATGACTTTTTCCCCCTCTTTTTGGTCACTTAATGCACTTGAGTAGACTGAAAGTTGAACCATATAGTATAGATGATTTTAACTCTTTCCTATCATGTTATCAAATTTCCCCATTAAAATTAAGTATCTGGACAGCTTAAAAACATTATTTTAATTTTAAATTCCTGTTAAAATAATAAGCTGATTGTAATAATGAAATATTTCTGTCAAAAAAGAAATTTTTTTTTTTTTTTTTTTTTTTTTTTTTGGGGACGGAGTTTCGCTCTTGTTACCCAGGCTGGAGTGCAATGGCGCGATCTCGGCTCACCGCAACCTCCGCCTCCTGGGTTCAGGCAATTCTCCTGTCTCAGCCTCCTGAGTAGCTGGGATTACAGGCACGCGCTACCATGCCCAGCTAATTTTTTGTATTTTTAGTAGAGACGGGGTTTCACCGTGTTGACCAGGATGGTCTCGATCTCTTGACCTCGTGATCCACCCGCCTCGGCCTCCCAAAGTGCTGGGATTACAGGCGTGAGCCACCGCGCCCGGCCAATTTTTTTTTTTTTTTGAGACGGGAGCTTCGCTCTTGTTACCCAGGCTGGAGTGCAATGGCGCGATCTCGGCTCACCGCAACCTCCGCCTCCTGGGTTCAGGCAATTCTCCTGCCTCAGCCTCCTGAGTAGCTGGGATTACAGGCACGCACCACCATGCCCAGCTGATTTTTTGTATTTTTAGTAGAGACGGGGTTTCACTATGTTGACCAGGATGGTCTCGATCTCTTGACCTCGTGATCCACCCGCCTCGGCCCCCCAAAGTGCTGGGATTACAGGCGTGAGCCACTGCACCCGGCCTTTCTGTCAAAATTTGTCTGCTTTACAACTGGTTGTTTTTTGTGACATACTTTGTCCAACTCCAGAAATGCTAATTTATGCTAATGTTTTGATAATATCATAGTTAAATCCTAATATTCTTATGTGTTACTTATGTGACAATCTAGTTCTCTTACAATCACAATAGTAACTATAATAAAACATTGAAACTTCAACATCCTAACAAACACCAAATGTTACTGTTTGAATGGCTCTGTCTTGGTCTTTGAAAAGCAATTCATTGCATGCTATGGCTAATTTTCCCTTGTAGCACAATTTTACTTTAATGTGGCCTTATTAAAATAATAATTTTTAATATAGGCAATATACTTTATATGTGTCTGGTGTTTTACCTACACTATTTTATTTAATCATGTTAACAACCCCATGCAGTTCGTACCATTGTTATTATTCCTAAGATTTCTCAGCTATTATAAGGAAATTTGGACTTTGTAGACTCTAGAGCTTTCTTTCAGCCACTATTACCTTTGAAGGTGCAGATTCCTTCTAGTGAAGTTCCAAGGAGGGAATAGTGGACTCTAGTTTCTTTGGCTGGGAGAAGGTTCGGTAGTGGGGCTATGTTTATGTGCTGTTTATTAATAAAAAATAATAACATACTGTCATTTTATTTACAGAACTATGGAGATGGGACTCCCTATGACCACATGACCAGCAGGGACCTTGGGTCACATGACAATCTCTCTCCACCTTTTGTCAATTCCAGAATACAAAGTAAGACTCATTTTAAATTAACATACATTTTTTGAATGCTTATGTTTTACTATAGAAGGTAAAACCATGCCCTAGACAGAGGTTCTGCTTTTAGAAACTTGGATATTTAGTCAGTTCACTTGTAGTAATCTTAAATTGCAGAAAAGTATTGGCAGTCTGTGTTTGGTAATAGTACATCAAGGATTAAGTTTTAACAACCATATGGAATGAAATGCTTTTAGTGATACTGAATCTACGTGGAAGTTTTGTTTTCCTTAGATATAAATCATGTACCACAGTTTCAATGTTGTATCAGTAGTTTCCTGAGTTAAGGTTGATGAAGTCAAAGTGCTGAATATTCAGAATAAAAATATCACTGGGCTTGTTGGTTGGCAATGATATATAGTCAGTGTTAACTGTGATTTCTGCTAAAGGGGTTATGAAAATAAATGGCGTTTAATGGGCCTAGTGTGCTGAAATCAGAGTAGTGTGTTCAAGTTGAATTGTAAAATCTGGTTGTGTACTTACCAAGGCATGAACTTTGGTGCTAATGGCCTAGGCAGACCCCATCCTTTTCACTAAAGCAAGCTACCTGTTAGTTTGAGGCTGCCTCTTAATCTCCAGCATGACCTTCATGCTGGCATCCTCAGCATGTTTCTCTGCTTTTGGCTACTCCGTAGGGATGTTTGTCTAACAGCAGTAACTTGAGCAATGAAAAGATGATTCCTCATGGCTTAAAAAGTCCCAATAACTGGTTAATTTAGTTTTGATTGAAAAAATGATCTTTGTTCTAGTAAACATGAGTTCTTAACAATATTAGTAAATCTCTCAACTTGGCCAAATTCTCTTGAGAGTTTGTCAATAAGTGAAGTCAAATTTCTGGATACAAGCTGTTGGACAACACTCCAAGGAAAACCACGCAGTAATAATTATATTTTTCTGAGACTATAACTGCAAATGCTTCGAAAGAATGTTGCGATTTTTAGGCTTTGGAAGCTATACCAGTCACTTAGGTGTAGATAGTCCTTGAATCTCAGGCATTCTTTGAAAAATCACCATCAAATCCCTCTAAATGGATTTCAGATATTTAACACAAAATAGTCAAAGCAGATAAATACTAGCAATTTATTTTTAATGGGTAGCATCATACCTTTGTGCATTTGAATGTCTTACCAACTTCGAGAACCACAAAGTTGTTTTCAGTCATAGAGTATTCTTATTTTTGTGCTCTTTCTGCCTTCAAAGTAGTAAATTTCATACTTATGTTTTAACTTTGTAGCTAAAACAGGAATCCTAGTTTTTTATCAGTTGTTGATAAGGAAGTGCATTGTTTCTTGTTCTCAGGATATGTAGATACAGATGATTAGATATATTTATCAACTTAGATTTTAAAAGGCAACTTTTGACTATTCAAGGTCAATAGTTACGATTTTATTTCTAACACCTTTGCTTCTGTATTCTTCTTCGCACAACCACTTAGAATAAAAGATTCATTTGAAAATACAGTCTTGAGAAGTAGCACCTAAAAACTATACTAACTTCCTTGGATTCTAAAATGATCGTGTAATGAGCTACAGTAAGAAAAATAGAATAAATAAATACTCATAGTGAGAAGTTTATGTTATCTATGTGAAAAAAGTTTTAACTCTTAAGAGCAACTTGATAAATACATATTACAGAATACACCAAGCAATACAAATAGATTAAATGATTGCTTTGTTCATGTTGTCTCATGGGCAACTGCTTTACAAATCAAATTAATTCTTCAATCCAAATAGTATTTAAAATATAAGTGACCCGACAGTCCAGAGCGGAGAGAGCTGATTCTTTTCACTTAGTTGTTGTTTAGGCTGCAAATCCATGTCAGCCTTGCTCTTTTATCCCGTCTGCCCTCCTTCCCATTGAACTCTTAAATATGGAGACCAAGACAGTCTCCTGCATTGTGATAGGAAATGCTACTATGTCCACGAGGCCCCCACCCACTGTTCCCAGTGAAAGGACTTCTCTGTTAGATAAGCTGTCTGGTTTGAAACATGGCTCTTTATTGTTTACAAACTGCTACATTTTCCACCTCAAGCAGATTTTTGCACAGAAAAGAATTGTGCTTGGGCTAAATGGTTTATCTGACATTAACGGCGCAGTGTCAGACTTGGGTCAGGGAAGCCACCCTCAGAGCGAGAGGGCATTGCGCAGTATGCAAAAAAGGGGAAAAGGGAGAACAAGACATTGAAACAAGTATGAAATACCTTACGTTTTTAGTTTAGAGAAGAATATATGTTTTTTTTAAAAAGAGAATTGACTCTTTTAAAAAGATACTGTATTAAACAGTCTTCCCACCGCTATAATTTCTCATATCCCAAACGCCGCCTTGATTGGCTTGTGTATCTGAAGGCTAGGTTCGCGGAACAAAGATTCTCATTGATTTTGCCCAAGCTGCTGTTTATTTAAAATGAAACCACTTTTCAGATGAGCCATATTTGGTGTTATGTTACAGCTTTACAAAGAAAAAATAGATCATGTTCAAGAAATTAAGGACAACTAATTTGCAAATGATGATAAAAACAAAGTAAGATCTCTTGGTGCAGGGGACACTTTGAACTTACAGACTGTAGGCTGTATTCTAAACCACACTTCCTGTCCAGACCTACAGTCCATGTGGTGACCTTTGTGGACATTTTCCTTCTACCAAAAGAAGGTAGTAGATTTGAGTGTGAGTGTTTGACAACAATCTGATTTCCACTTTCAGAATCTTTAACTGGTTTTCGTTAAAACTACAAAGTATTTCTTTCCATTTCAAAGGCTTAATTCTGCCGTGATGTCGCATCAGGGTAAAAGCTATAGCATCAGAAATAAATCAGCCACTTTATTGGAGCAGATTCTCTATTGTCAAATCAATCAAGCCTGTGACTGAATTAGGCGTCTGCTGCAGAAATAAGTGACGCTAATTTTACAGGAAAGAGTTATTAACTGCAGATGACCTGATTTTTTTTCCTTTTTTTAGTAAAACTGTTCATTTAGTAAGGTTTTATTTTATTGCAAAGAAAGAAAAAAGCACTGGACCACTCTTGCCTTTTGAGAGTGGATTATTATTAATTATATATTTTGTTCTTTATGGCAGTGTACAATTTTAGGGAAATGATACAGGCATTGCTAGTATTTTGTTCACAAACTCTTTTATGGTAACGAAACCCTTTATTACAAGTCTGAACTTCTTGATTTCACATGAATGGTTTTGCATGTTACAGATTTTTAAACATAATACTTCTATTTGGCACTGAAATTCCAAAACTCAGTTTATTTGTGTCTCTGTTTCAAATTTATACAAAGTGGGACATAAGTTAGAAGAGTGTGAAATGTTTTAGCCTAGGCAACGTGGTGAAACTTCATGTCTACCAAAAATACACAAACTTAGCCAGGTGTGGTGGCACGCATTGTCATCCCAGCTACTTGGAAGGCCAAGGACAGGATCTTTTGAGCTCAGGGGGTTCAGGTTGCAGTGGGCCGACATCATGCCACTGCACTCCAGCCTGGGCAACAGAATGAGACCCCATCTCAAAAGAAAAGTAGTAAAATGTTTGTGTTAATTTATTCTTTTAAATATAAGCTTGTGTGTGTGAAAAATAGCACTATTTGATAGTTTGTGAATCCCTAAAGCAAATAAACAAAACATCCATGTGTGCTTGCTTCTTATACATGCATGCACACACATGTACACACACACACACAGTGTACCTATCTTGCTAGAAGAATTAATGACACCTCTTGGTTTATAAAGTTGTTCGGTGTTACTGTCTGTGGTTATAGTTGTCATAGAGGATTTTAGTGGTTGATACTTGTCTTTTTAAAAAAACATAACTAAAAGAAACAAAAAGCAACTCCTAATTTTTTAAAAATAGGTGTGAATAGCCTTTGTGTTTGTTTTGATGTTGGCAGGGTTGAGAGGTGTCAGTAAGGACTGCCTGGATCGACCAATTCATATACTTGTACCTGATGTTTACTAAAAACTTACTCATTGCTTTCATTGGGCAGGTACATGCCAGTTTGCATTTTGCCTTAGTTGAAATTCCATGCATTGTTTTATATCTGAAGAAAAGAAATCACTTCTTCCTTGTGACTGCCTATCATTATGAATGATTATAATGTACACTAGACCTGCTGGAAACTTGTTCATTGCAGTTTTTAAACAATTTGATGAAACCTTCCTAGGTGGTCAGTTGGATAGCCTTCAGAGTATGCTAATGGTACAAAGGGTTGTTGATGAGTCTAATTCCTCTTTTTTTAAAGAGGATTATTTTTATGCTATAGAATAGTTTGAAAATCCTGGTAAGAAGTGTTTGGAAAGAATATGGACTTTTAAAAAAAATCCTGATTTTTTTTTCCCTTTGTCAAGCACTAAACTTTTGCAAGTAATTGTCCAAATATTTCTACATTGGTAGACAGTATATTTTCTAGCTAAAACTGTTTGATCCGAGGAAGGAGCTAAGCATTCGTTTTCCTTTTATTATTCCACAGCATCAATTCAAAACCAGATTGAGGATAAGTCAGCAAGTTGTCCCATAAGATTACATACATGCATTGGTGACTGAAGGGTGTAAAAAGTGATCCTTTTGTACAGTTGGCTGCAGCTTAGTTCAGCATCACGGGCTGTGCTTTCACATGTCCCATTTTGAATGGTTCAGTTTCCTTACTGTGGTACTTGGTTCTAGTCCTACTCATGGTACTCTCCCAGGGCATTAAATAATTTACACTGTGGAGTAGCTGGGTTCTAACCTAGCTCAGCGGAACATTTTACTGCAGGATTAGATTGAGGTTTCAGGCAGAACTGAAGAAAGCTGCTGGCTTACAGGATGACCTTTGAATCTCATCTGGGTTAGCGGTTGATATTTTGATTCGGTTACTGTGGTCATATTGTGACAGCTGCTAGCTCATTATAATTCGGTTCCACTGCTCCGTTTGCCTAGCAGGAATATTTAGGTTTGTATTACTTCAGAGTGTTTATGGCCACCCTGAGTTTAGCCCAGCATAAAGGTGAAGTGTTGTGAGTGTTTTCAAATCCCAGTGGCAGAAGCGGGTGCCACAGTCTTCTTGTAAAACAGCAAATGTGAGTACATGCTAATACAGGGAGTTTTCCTTTTCACTGTAAAACAAAATAACCCATGAATTGGCTTTTACTAGGAAAACTGTTTTTGGAAACCTTAATGTACAAAAGAAAAGCATGACCACAAAGAAACATAATTTTTCAAAGCATGAATGAGATGTTACTTGACTTCACGGTCAGATATTTTTTCTGTGCAAAAGTGTAAATATTAGAAAATAGCAAAATCTGTGCACTAATGGCAGTCACTTGATGTTTGAAACTTCCAAAGGCCAGATAATCGTTAGTAACTTCATAAGAATGCAACTGTGAATATAGATGTCAGCTCTAGAAATTTTAGTTCACTTTTTAAATGCAGCGAAATTAGGTAGTGACATGAGCAGGCTGTTTTCTGGTTCATTAGTTAGGGGCGTTTTGGTGTACACTGTTAGTGGCTTTTTGTTAAAATGATACTTTTCAGCTTGAGGTTTTCTTGATATCAGCTCTTAGGTGTTGGACTGGTAATGTGACATAAACAATTTCTAAGAAAAGAAATTATTAATTGTGGTCTTATTTGATTTTACTTTGGGAATTTGGATTTTTTAATATGTTAAATTTAAAATGTCGTCCTGAAATATTAACAAGTATGACTTGTTTGAGCTTTATCCTGGTGGTTTTAGCAATCCTCATTGTTGAGCTAAGGCTGGTAGTCAGGAGAAGTGAGTCTTCTCCTCCTTTTCCTTTTCCTTCTCCTTTTTTTTCTTTGGAGACAGAATCTCCTCTCTCTGTTGCCCAGCGGGCTGGAATTCAGTGGCAGGATCTCGGCAGCCTTGACCTCCTGGGCTCAGGTGAGCCTCCCCCCTCAGCCTTCTGAGCAGCTGGGACTACAGGTGTGCACTACCACATCCGACTAATTTTTGTATTTTTACTAGAGATGGGGCTTCACCATGTTGGCCAGTCTAATCTTGAACTCCTGACCTGAGGTGATCTGCCTGCTTCAGTCTCCCAAAGTGCTAGGATTATAGCATGAGCCACTGTACCTGGCCAAGAATTGAGTTTTCTATCTGTTTTGCTACAGCTGCCTGTGGGTCCTCTGGTCAGGTTGTTTGCACATCTTTAGATTGAGGGAGGAAGAGTTCTTTAGGTGATCTCTGAGGTAATTTTATCATCTAATGGTCCATTGATCTTTCAGAGATGCCATTTTATCCTTATGCTGTATCTTTTCTTTGGATATGTTTTATTGCTCTCTCTAATCCATTCATGTCTATTTTATGAATACCTTCAAGTGACTTTGCCAGTGATGTGTTTTCCAAATGTAATTCTTCAGAGCCTAACTAAAATATATATTCCTTTTATATCTGAGCTGATTCCAGATCTATAGCTAAGGAATTGGATGGGTTGGGGATAAATAAAATAACTCATTAAGTTGAGTCACCAGGAGAAAAGCGCTGTGCCTTGATCAGTACTTGGCATAGAGGTTGTAGGACCTCAGTAAATGACTGCGGAATGAATCAGGGAATTAGATAGATAGGGTTTAAACGTTGAGTGAAAAGCCCATACATTGAAGTTAGGCCTATACCTTATTGTACCAAGAAGAAGACCCTAAACCAGAGCCAGTCATAGAAATTCACTTTTTCTTCTATAGGACTGTATCCTTGACTCGACAAAATATTCTGCCAAGGTAGGAAACGGGCCATATTACAATGTGGCCTGTTCTCGTTTTTAATACACCACAGATTATTTTATGTATAAGCAGAAATAAGTAAAATCAGTAATACTTTGGGTCCGGCACAGTGGCTCATGCCTGTAATCCCATAACTTTGGGAGGCCAAGGCGGAAGGACTGCTTGAGTGCAAGTATTTGAGACCAGCCTGGGCAACATAGTGAGATCCTGTCCCCACAGAAAATAAACAAAGTTAGCTGGGTGTGGATTTAGGTACCAGTGGTCCCAGCCATTCGGGAGGCTGAGGTGGAAGGACTGCTGGAGCCTGGGAGGTTGAGGTCACTACAGTGAGCTGTGATTGTGCTACAGCACTCTTGGGTGACAGAGCAAGACCCCATTCCTAATAATAATAATAATACTAAATAATTTGAAAGGCCATTGAAAAAAGTTGTGTTTCTGGTATTCAGCTAAGATAACTGATTTCCTTTTGTCCAGTCAGAGAACATTTCCATTCTTCTCTCATTGGTCTTGTTTCCTTTCTGACCCACCCTGTGATATAGCACAGTTAATGCTGTGATCTGCACATACTTTTATAGTCAAACTAGCTTTACTAAACCAAGCCTTCAACATTTAGAAGAATTGATAAACAGAAGAATGCTACTTGAAAACTATGGCCAACAGAGATGTGTTCGCCTTCTAAATGCCAGGGGAAGATTTCTCGCATCGAAAGTTATTGACCCAAAGAGAAGATAAATCATTTAAGTTTCACATAAAAGTAAAAAGCAATTTGTATCAGGTAGGAATGCTTTTGCTTTGAAGTAATGGAAAATGTGACTAATGGTGGCTTAAGAATTTTTCTCATTCTAGAAGTCTGGTAGTAGGCCCCTGCTGGAAGTGATTTGCAGCTCAGTGATGTTAGAGCTGGTGGCTTAGTGATTCTTTTGTCCTTCCCCTCACTGTCTCAAGATTGGGGGGTGTCACAGGTTCTGGTGTCGAGTTTGATGCAAAAAAGAAGGGTCAGGGTGAGTGGAGCAGCATCTCCCCACCACACTGCTTCCCCATAACCCAGGCCATCTCGTGCTGCAGAGGTTAGGGCGGGGCTGGGAATGCAGCTTGGGAAACAGACAGGAGAGAAGGGAGTTGGGGATTCATACTGGGCTTACTAACTTGCAGTGTTCAATTCACAGTTCAGCTTTTTTGTTTTAAGAGAAAAATAAATAGTTTTCTATTTAACAATTTTGAAAATTAAGAACAAGGCTCTCACTTTGTTGCCTTAAAATATATAGATATATATATATATATAAAGATATCTCAACTCCAATTTCTGGTCAGCAAATTAGAGGCATAGATGGAGGAGGAAAAAAGATATTGAAAAGAGGAAGGTGAAGAAAGTCCAGGCTTGAGGGTCTTGCATGGGAAGGAGTGTGAAGTCTGCTGTTTGCATCTCACCTTCAAGGCCTGTGCCTTCATTGTCCTAAACCCTTGAGCAAGGCAGCAGCCAGCCAAAGCCAGCTCTCCTTACCTCTGCTTTCCCCAAAACGTTCTCTTTTAGGTCTCTGGCTTGACTTCCTGCCAGCCTGTCAGGGGAACCCTTGTCACGCAATAGGCCAACCCTTGTCACGCAATAGGCCTGTAGCTCTAGCCACCACCCTTTTCTCTAGTCTCTTGGGTGGTCTTTGACAGAGCCAGAGGCCAGCCCCTACTCCCATTGCCTCTTACTGCACCCATCGAGCAGGCCTGGCACCCTGGAACACGTCCCTGGGACGTGCCGCTGCAAGTGACAGACAGAGATCTTTCTCCTGGACCATTGCCCAAACAGTTTCCAGGGAACTTACCTCCAGCAACCTGCCATGTCCCTGTGAAACACTCAGACAAGAATGCCCACTGCCTCGGGGAGAAAACCCTGTCCTTTCTTTTAATATGTACACGGTTGCAATTGTTGATTTTTAATGTGGAGGATTAGGTACAGCCAAAAGACATTTAGTTTTAGACAACATGCCAAGACTGGATGAAATTGTAAGAGCTAGATCCAACTTTTGTCCAGAAGTTTCCTTCCCAACCCTATTGAACAGTCCCATGTCATGAATCATGAATCAGACACATTAGAACAGAGGCAAGGGGAAGGACTGCCTATTATTAAAGGAAAGCAAGATGTGACATAAACAGGGCTGCCTTTTTTTTTTTTTTTTTTTTTTTGAGATGGAGTTTCACTCATGTTACCCAGGCTGGAGTGCAATGGCGCGATCTCGGCTCACCGCAACTTCCGCCTCCTGGGTTCAGGCAATTCTCCTGCCTCAGCCTCCTGAGTAGCTGGGATTACAGGCATGCGCCACCATGCCCAGCTAATTTTTGTATTTTTAGTAGAGACGGAGTTTCACCATGTTGACCAGGATGGTCTCAATCTCTTGACCTCGTGATCCACTCGCCTTGGCCTCCCAAAGTGCTGGGATTACAGGCTTGAGCCACCGCGCCCTGCAGGGCTGCTTTTATTTAGTAGAAAAAGTTTTTCTCTAGGTTTTTAATTTTTATTTATTTTCATGTTTTTATTTAACTTTCTTTTTAGAGACAGTTTCACTCTGTCACCCAGGCTGGAGTATAGTGACATGATTATAGCTCACTGCATCTTCAAACTCCTAGGCTCAAGTGATCCTCCTGCCTTAGCCTCCCAGCATGCTGTGATTGCAGCTGTGAGCCACTGTGCCCAGCCAATTCTCTAAATCTTTCCTTGGGAAGATGGTTTCTTTGAATTTTGCATATGCGGTATACTTAAAATGTGCCTGTGACAGCATTAACCAGTACCCTACTTCTTGACTGGATCTTGGTTGGTGGGGATGCGATTAAATGCTTTGCATTTGTCAAACCTCTCATTACTCCTCAGCTTCAGGAGAACGACATTAGTATAGTTAAGGAATCCCGAACCTCGCATCCTTGAAAGTTGTGTGTCTACCTTAAGTGCTGCATTCGTCCTCAGTAAAAATAAAGACTGTTTTCTTTGTTCACATCTACATTCTTAGAACCAAAGAAGCAAAGGAGCTGTTTTGAGCACTGCACTTCCTACAAGGGGCCAAGGGACAGTGGATTCTAGGTCTTCAGGGGTCACTTGAGCATAATTCCTGGTGTTTCACCTCCTAGCGATGGGACGTTGGGCAAATTTCTTCTGAGCCCCAGTTTTCTGGTTTCCTAGATGAGGACAGGGATGCCAGCTTGGCCCACCCCTCCCAGGCTTACTGTGAATGGTATGGTGATGTGATACACTTTGTAACCACTGTGCTTTGCTGTGTGACTGTTACTGGTCATTTGTCATTTTTGCCTCGGTAATGAACTGAAAAATCTATAGACTTTGGGTCTTGGGTGGTAGCAATGCAATTTTAAAATACCTATACCTTCTAATGAGATTGAAATAGAAGACAGGAGCAGGTGAAGGTGGTGTAGAATGTTCACTTCTGTAAACATCAATGCCAAAATGAAGAGACTTCTTTTTTAGCCATTCTACAAAACAGCAATCCTATAAAATAAGTACCTCTTTCGGGATGCTCCCCTTTGTGAAATATTTGCCTTCAGCCATGTTTCTCTCCATTTTAAATGTTCTCAAGTTTCATCTTTAAACACATGGCCAAGAACGCCCTGGTGTGGTGTTTGAGTGGTGAGTCTAGGGAACCCACTGACAAATGGAGATTTCTTTGCCTGTTTTGTAGGTCATCTGAATACTGGAGTCACTACAGGTACAATGGTTTTCATCAAGGAGATAGTTTTACAAATACCTTCCGTGTTCCCAGGAATGTTTTGGAAACAGGCCTATTCCACTTCATTTCTTTCTTCTCCACAGACGCTTGGTATAGAATGTTGACTGTATAGAATTATTCTCTCATTTCCCTTACTCTTAAGAGTTTTTGAATCCAAAGGAAGCATGTTTTATTTTGGGTAAAAAGAGGTATTCAGTGGATCTTATTTTCTTTTCTTTTGCAGAATATCAGACCTAGGAACCAACAATTGCAAAATATATGGAGCACAGATTGAGATTAAATTAAATTCATTTCTAAGTGGTTAATAGATACAGTTCACACATTTTTCATCTTCTTGATGATTGTGTATTAATCACTCCTTAATTCCTTGACACACTTATTAATAGGAAAAATGGTAAGGGAGCATCATTTAAAAGTGATATAAAATACAGCTGGTGATACTGTTTATGTTTTAGATAAAACATTTAAAGCTTTCATATAGGTTGAAAATGCTGCAAGAGGACCAACATTGGGGAAGTGGTGAATGGCGGACCTAGCAGAGCACTGTTGTCAGCTGGGCATTGCTGGGAGCACCTGCTCACCACCCTCCAGTTCTGTGACCTTGGGCAAGTTTCTTTAGCACTGTCATGAAACTTCTCATCTAAGTAGTTGCCCTGTGTTTAAATGAAGTAACACAGAGACACCTGGCCCTAAAATTCAGTTAAAACAAATTATTGTTACACCTACTATTATGTAATCTAATCTGTTTTTCTGTTTATTGGGTCTGATCAGCTTGGCAAAAGTGATATGCAAACTTGAGCATCATGTAGTGAATTCTGGCAGAATGCGGAAGTGATTGATTAAATGCCACCCCCTCGTGGGCCATATTAAAGCTGAATGAAAATAGAAAGTGTGTGATATCTGATAACATTTGGTGGAGAGGTGGGAGACAGAAAAAGTGAAGGAAAAGAGAAAAGGAGACACATACAAAGCTAATTTTAGAGCAGAAGATCACAAAGTAAGGTTTTCTAGCCTTGTATTATCAGCATTGGCTTGGCTTTCTGAGACTCGAAATTACTAGGTTACTAATTGGTCATGCCTTGTCTTCACCTTGGCTATTCAGACCAAGCCGTGCTCTTAACAGCTCAGTAGCCAGATCTGAATGCTTCGGATATAAGCATAAACTCTTTATGTGTAACTGATTGCACTTAATTGGGCAATACCAAATCACGGAAGGAAATTTATTGGTGACCCTGTCTCCTTCAGAACTTTCAGAGTAATTGGAAATGAGCCCACTATCCATGTTTTTGAAAGCTTTAACAATTGGTTTACTGACAGGATTAAATTCATACTTTATATGGTGTGTGTGTGTTTTCATGTATACATTTTTTTCCCCTTATTTATTGATGGTCTTACAACTATTATTTGGAAATTGAGATACAGTGAGCACAGATCTTTTAAATACCTTTGCGGACCGCCTCCGTTGCTGTGGATGATCTCTGTTAGCTCGAGAAAAACCAGGAAAGAAAAACCAACCTGGTAAACAATAGTTTGCGAAATGATCTTTGTGTAATTTTGAGCAAGCTGTTTTCCCTTTTAATCTCGTTTTCCTTATTTCTGTTACTGTCCTAACTCTTGGAGGTGTGGTCAGGGGAGGTTGGGAGAGCTCTCTGAAAAAAAAATTTTTTTTGTTCCTTCTGAAATAAAACAGCTCTAAATATACATACTTTTATGTGATTGCATTTTCCATTTTTTGCAAAGTCCTAGGTATAGTTTGAACACCAATGGAGAATAAAAGCCAGCCACCTTCTCCCGGTCCTTTCAAGGCATTTTAATAGTTGATGAGATTTTGCCCCTTACCCTCATGAGTTTCATTTGGTTCTGAAATAAAAATTTACGGCTGTTCTCTCAGCTGAGCTGATACTAGTTTAAGAGTGGAATTGAGCTCACACCTGCTCTGGCATAAAAAGCCTCTATGTGACTTCTTTAAAATATTCACAAAGCAGAACAAGAGAGAGTACTCACTATCTCTACAATTGTAATAACTACACAGTAATGTTGCTTGCAAGCACTTTAGAGAAACTCCTCTATCAGTTGCCTCTAATCTGCTGATATTGTCCACAGATAGATGCCTCCCTGAAGTCACCTGTGTTCCTCTAGGTGGGATGCGGTTGTGGATGTGCAGTTGGTTTGTGTAGGCAGTGGGTCTGCATTAACACTGTAAAGTGTACGTATGGGAACATCTTTGCATTTGCTAGGCCATTTAGCCGTTCAAGACATGGTCCGTTAGGCAACATACAATGGCTTTTCTAAGTGTTCTAGTTAAGGAGCAGGATGTGTAAAGTAGTATACACTTAGGCGGATAATTAATAATTAGTGTAGGCTTGTAAGGCTGTAATAGAATATATAAATTTCAGCACCTGTTAAAGTTTTATCAGCACAGATCACCTTTCCTTACTATGAGGGAATATTCCCGCCTGTAGAAAAATAAAGTGCTCCCACTACACGTGAAAAACCTTTATGATTGAGGGAGGACTGGTTTTTTATATCAAATACTGTTTTCCATGGACACTGTGATTAGGTAGCATTTTAGTGGTCACATTTAAAGAGCCTTCATAGACGGTAGTATTTTGTGTGGGTTTGACTGTAGGTGGCAAAACATTGCGTGAAAAAATATTTTAGTGCATTCTAATATTCAGATACAGTTTACTTGTCAAAGAAGCCATGATCCCCCCACAAAACAATAGGGTTGTTCATTTTATAACTTCATCACAAGTAAATATTCAGGCGAAAGCCTTTTCTAGTGGCTACGGTGGAAGGGGTAGAAAAGCTAAAACATAAATCCTAAGTGCAGTTTTTGGCTTGGTTGTATTGTAAGTGGTTTTTACACCTCATATCTTAGCTGTCTTCATTTTCAGACATAAGAGGAAGTGCTCCCTTACAGCAGTGAGGGAAAGGGCAAATGATATATTTGTGAAAGCAAAGCAGAATATCTTACTGCTTTAAAAGTTTCATTGGCTGCTTGATAAATAAAATTAACATGTTATTGGTATGTCTGCAATCGTATGGTCCTCAGTATATGTATTTTTTAAGCCATCTATATAAATTCCATTTATTCTAGAAGCTGTCCAAAATGATAAACTTTAACACTCAAATGAGTCTTTGGTTCGTACGTTCACCCAGCAAGTACTTTTGGAAGGCCTGTGACCTGCAAGCCCTATGTTAGGTGCTAGATAGTGGCATGCGACTTTTCTTGCTTTCAACTTGGCCCCCATCCTAAGAAAAGAATCAGGTAGATATCAGATACTGTAATTACAATTCAGGGAGTTAAGGAAATAATCCGTGTGTTCCCAGGGTGTTGTTGCATACATATCAGGGATACCCCATCTTCAGCTTCCTCTTAATAATGTCTAATCTTTTTACTTTCTTTTTTTAAAGACAGGATCTCACTCCAACCTTCAGGCTGGAGTGCAGGGATGCGGTAATAGCTTACTGCAGCCTCAAACCTCTGAACTTCAGATCTTTTCAAGTCAGCCTCCTGGTAGCAGGGACTACAGGCACACGCCACCATACCTGGCTATTTTTATTTTTTGTAGAGACAAGGTCTTGCTCTGTTGCACACGCTACTCTGGAACCTCTAGCTGCAGTCACCTGCCTTGGCCTCCCAGAGATGATAGGTGTGAGCCACTCTACCCAGCCTGGCTAAGATTTTTGAGTACTCACTGTGTACCAGGCACTTGCTAAGTACTGTACTTTACACATATTATCCTGCTTACCCATTATAATAAACTTCTTTGTTAGGCATTGTCATTACCATTTTACAAAGGAGGCAATTGAGGATCAGAGAGATTAGGTTACTTGCCCAGTGTTTTGTAGCTGGTAAGTGGCAGAACCCAGATTTCAAGCTAGATCTGCTGCACTCTAAAGCCTTTGTCCTTACCCACCGCTGCACTGCCTCCTTTGTAGAGAATTTAGAAAGAATTCCCAGAGGAGGAATAGTAACGAAACATGGGTTCAGCTGCAACTAATAGAAGACCTGATGACAGTAGTAGGTTAGGAAAACAAAGGGTTTTCCCCCTTCGTTTAAGGAGGTGTCTGGAAGCAGGAGGTTGCCTGTGTTTCAGCAAATCAGTGTTTCTGTCTTCCCATTCTGCCCTCCTCAGCATGCTGATTTTCATTCTTCAGCTTTTTCCTCTCCTCTTCCATTTCTTGCATGCTGATTCTTGACTCTCACACACCACATTAGAGGTCCCTAAAGGAAGCAGGGGAGGCAGAGATTAGAGTAGCTTTTATCCTTACATATATCCTATTCCATCCAGGAAGGAAGAAAAACATTAGCAGAATCTGGTGGCCTTGAGCCGGATTCTGCTAGGAACTTACTAGCTACACCTCCAGCAGATACCTACCCGTAGCTGCAAGGGAAGCTTGGAAGGTGAACTCTTAGAGCAATGTTTGGGTCTCTGACTCAAGAGACAGATACAGGAGGAGGGAGTTAGGAACGGCTATTGGATGGATCAAGATGAATTTGTTAATAGTATAAATGGTAATGCCCGAGCTTCGTCTTAAAGGTGAGTTAGAGCTATGCTGGTGGAAAGAAAATTGCCAGTTGGTAGAGATGCTTAAGCAGAGCCATGGGAGCTGAAGGAACTAACAGGAATAGGGGAACTGAAGTCATTCTCTGAAGTGACTATGAGATGTAGTTCCACAGAGTAAGGGATGACAGGTTGATATGTTTTGGCTGTGTCCCCACCCAAATGTCATCTTGAATTGGAGCTCTCATAATCCCCACATGTTGTGGGAGAGGCCCAGTGGGAGGCAATTGAATCATGGAGGTGGGTTTTTCCCATGCTGTTCTTGTGATAGTGGGTAAGTCTCATGAGATCTGATGGTTTCATAAAGGCCAGTTCCCCTGCACACGCTATGTTGCCTCCTGCCATGTGAGACATGCTTTTCCTTCTCCTTTGCCTTCCACCATGACTGTAAGGCTTCCCCAGCCATGTGGAACTGCGAGTTCATTAACCCCCTTTTTCTTTATAAATTACCTTGTCTCAGGTATTTCTTCATAATAGTATGAAAATTATCTAATACACAGATGAAGCTGGAATAGAATCCTGGCCCCACAAAATTGAAGGGTCTCTTATGTTTAGGAGTGGAAGACATAAGATCTTCAGTGAAGCATGTGGCAAACTACTCAAGGATTGATTTTAAATAGTGGGATACCATAATATGATTTATGATTTAGGACATTCACTTAAGCAACTGTGAATAGGAGACAACCCGAGAGGAAGGAGATTAATCAGGAGGTGATGAAAGCAATTCCAAGAAAAAATGATTAGACTGAGCTGAACTGAGAACAATGAGGATGAGAGGAGGATGGATTTGAATGACGTTAAAATGATGGAAATGATTGGACTTGGTAACTGATGGGTAAGGCAGGGGTCATCCTTGGCTTCTTGGTTTCTGGCTTGGGTCACTTGGTGGACGAAAGTGCCATTTGTTAAGATGGAGAGTATGTGAGGAGAAGTAGGTCGTGGGGAATTCAGGTGGTCAGTTTAGTTTTGAAAATAATGAATTTTTGAAATGTCTGTGGGTAGACAGATTTGTGATTCTGGGTTGGGATTGTAGATTTGGCCTGCAATATTCATATTTCATAATTGAAGTCATGGGAATAGATAAATTACCCAGAGAGAGACATAAGCCACCACCAACAAGGCAATTCTTTACATCCTGACCACTCTAACTTTCAGAAGGTTCTCAGTTCTGTAGCTGTCAGACTGAAATACTTGTTTTTCCCCTCTGAAGCTAACTAGTATTGTGTATTGTCTCTCTTTCCACATGTTTTCAAGGATGATGATCTTGGCTTCCTTCAAAAGTGTAATTGGAAAACTTTCAACACATCGTAGAATATGGTTTAACCACACCTTGGATTCCCGGTCACCATGTTCTGCATGTATTCTAGTTCATCTCTTTTTCCCTCCAAGTGGTGAATCCAAGTCTTACCCCAGTATTCCAGATCTGGTTTGATCGACAGTGGATCTGCTCTCATTTAGTATTCATGCAGTCTAAGATTCCATTTATATATTCATATTTTAACATTGAAAATGGAGCTTGTGGTCCACTAAAATCATTAAGTATTCTTAACATTAATTGCTTTACAACCAGGGCTTCCATGTCCTTGTATAGAATGGGACTTAATACATATCCTCATCTGATTTCTTAATGTTGGTTTTGGTCTACAAATGTGCCATAATTCTGTCCTTTCATTCTGTTGATACAGGAAGTGAGATGGTGTGATGCTTAGCAATGCAAACTCTTGGGTTTAAATCCTGGCTCTGCCTGCCCTTTTCTACCTGGGTGATGTCTAAGTTACTTTCTCTGAGTCACAGTTTCCTCATCTCTTTTGTTGAAGATACTATAAAATCATCTGTTGGGATTGCTGGGTGAAATAAATGAGGTAATGTGTGCATCATGCAGAGAGCAATCGCAGAACATCATGAACACTAAGTTGTTCACTGTTACTATTGCAGGGCATATGAGGAGTTAATGGTGCTATTTCTATGACTCTGGGTCCTTTTCTTTACTTTCAGTATTCTTTATGGAGAGAAAGCTTAAGGCAGATGGCTCATCTATGATGAATGGAAGAAGGAAATGTGGTTCTTGATTTTGCATTGTGTGATGAACCAAATTTACCAGGCAATAGATAGGATATGATGATTAATAAATTTACCATTGACTGATAGCTAAGTGGCTACCTTGTTGTATCTTTCATGAATATAACCAAAACAAATAAGAACAACAACAACAAAAGCTTAAATTTACCTGGACAGAAGTCCTAGGTGTCTCTTTACCTACACCTAATGTTAAGGCAAAAAATTCCAAGTTGAGCCATATACTCAATTACAGGTGCTGAGGGTTATATGAAAATTCGGGTTAACACTATGATAGACTGAGAGGTAACTATTTCCTTTACAAACTGCTTGCCAGGGGATGCCTTTACATATTAGACTATGAAAATTAGACTCATGGCACATTTTCAGGAACATGGTTCTTGTGATAAACAAGATCTCTGGAGGGTGATGTGTGAGCTCCCAGGGGAGTTTTAAGAACAGGTTTCTGTTGTTGAATAGCAACCTGACAGCTAGGCATACTCAGAGGGAAAGCATAGATTAGTATCCAACAACCTGTTTTAAAACCAAGCAGTGGGACTCCATACAAGGTCCAGGTTGACGTGAGCCAAGGTTAGACCAACCTGACTAGTTTTTATAGTAAATGTTACAATGGTGTCAAGTCAGCAGGGTCATCAGCACACTGTTTGCAGTTACAGACTTCCCTCTGGACAAACCATTTTCAACTTCCTCTGTTTGGTCCCACCCCCAAGAAATACAAATGGTATATTAAAAAAGCTAGCCCATCTTGGTTCATTATACCAGTGTGTGTAGGATTTCTGTAGGCTCTGGCCTGGCTGCAACCCAGAGTTGCAGAAGGGTCCAGAGCTTCATGTGTTCATTCTATACTCTGATAAAGTTCTTTGCACATTTGTGGAAATGCAAAAGCTGTATGCACCTGGCTTCTGTTCTGGTTATTTCCTTATATATGGGCTTTGATCTGGTGTTATTGGAAGAGGGAAGCTACCCATTGTGAGATCTCAGATTTCATTGTATCCAATTATTTATAAGACCTGAGAGGTGCTTTATTAGTTAGGAAGCATTTCAGATTTTCTCTTTAGCTTTTAAAAATCATCCTGACTTCCTATGTGTTATTTTTTGCATTGGCACCCATTGCCAATGCTATGTCTCAGAAGAGCCGAGACTTGTGGCCAATAATCCTTAGAAACTGATGGGGCTGTAGAATTTATTCCTCTATCACCCTTTTGAAAAACAAAATAAAGTTGTATTTTTTATTTATATGGATGGACAAATTAGGGTCTTTAAAATAAATCCTACTTCCCCTTTTCGTTCTTTTTCCGATCATTTGCAGCAAAAGCTTAGTGGTTTTCTGTAGAACTTCTTTGTTTTAAAAATCAAATTGAAGACCAACTTGATTCTGCCTGCAGAGCAAAGCTATCTGCCTTTTTAGAAAATCTGGATGGTTAAATTGGAAGCACGTTCTGCACATGGTTTAGCAGTCAGTAGCCTGGAAAATGACCCAATAGCCAAGATAGTTTTTTTTTTTTTTTTTTAAATCTTCATTGTAAGTGCTTGTTTAAAGTTTAAGCTTGTAATTGACCATTTTGCACATTGTTCATTGTTAATTCTTTTCAGGCTATTATAGTTTTGTAAATACAATGCCTGCTAAGTTGTGTCAGTGGAGGAACATTAGTGCTATAAGAAAATCGGTTAAATGTGGTGCTTAAAAGCATTACCAATTAACGCAGGGGACTGGATCACTGTGATTTCTTAGTGATCCTAGAGAAGTCACTTTCTGTTGACTTTCCATGTATTTAAAATGGGTATGATGATGCTCTTTTTGGATAATAGGGCGGCACACAAATGCACACTATGCTGTGGCCTGCTGAAGAGTTTCCACTGATTTGTGACTATATTACTCAATATTGCTTTTTAGCAGCCTTAGTCTGTTCCACATTGAAGGGGCAAAATCCTTCTGTATTTTACTATGTGATTATATAATACATATATTACTTTCTCTGTATATAATATATAGTAGTACTTATTTTACTATTTTTATTCGTTGTAATAAAAATAATAAATTTGTTGGGTGGTATCTAACCTATAGCTCATACTGCTCTATTTTGTATTGTTTAAATTAGAGAAAAGCTAATATTGACTAATAGTTAAAGGTTATAAAAATCGTAGTGAGAAAAGAGTTAAATTCTGTCTCTCAAATAGTGAAGACCACTAGAACATGGACATAATCGTGGGAAATAATGGGTGGCTAGACTGTGATTTATCTGTGTATGTTAAAGAAAGACAAATGGTGATTGTGAATGTACTGAATTTAGCTTAAGCTATTTATCATTATGTACAAATGGAAACTTACATAAAACCCCTGTTGATTAAGTTTTATCTGAAACAAAGGATATGATTGGAAGTGTAGAATGGGAGAGTGTTTTAAGAGCATGTGATAATCCAGCTAGAAACTTTAGCAAGTCTGTGGTCAAACTACAGAACAGAAAGAAAGAGCAAGGAAGCTTGATTTGGTTATGCAAATTTGGAGCACATGTAGGAGTTCGGACCTAATGAATTGTTGCACTGGATTTGGTCATCAAATGATGTTTTTCATAGCAAATATTATCTGACCCATTAATTCAAACACTGAGAAATGCAGGCCTTGTGTAGGCAGAACCACAGCCTTTTTATCCCTTAAAACAAAATGTAACAGTTGACCTTGATGGTTAGACCGTGTAAAGAAGAATAAGCAGGGGGTGGGGAAGGAGCAAGTAGTGAAGGAAAAAGCACCCAGAGTGGAAATAGGCATGCACATTCAGAGATAAATCCAATAAACAGACACCCCAAAGTTATGCTGTGTAAGAATAGACACACTGTAAGAAATTTCCAGCTATCAGGCTAACAGGATGGAAACTGGAGAGCACAGAGCAATTACTTACGAAGAAAGAGGCACAGTTGACATCAAGTGTTATAGAGGAGACTGGCATGATTACAGGAAGATGTTGAGAATATCAGAAAACATCCCCAAATTAAGAGTGCCAAAAAGAAGAAAGATTACCGATGAGATCATGATAAATAATAATGAGCTGTTTCTCAAAGCACCTGAAGAAGGGCCCTGAAAAGTGGTTTGTCAAGCCCGGAAGACAGAGAAAGGGTAATAATGTATTGACGGACGATGGAGACACTGCTAAAAAATAAATGAATGTTTCACCCCAGTGTTCACAAAGGAGGAGGTGGTTGGGACAGATGCCAGGCACAGACATAAATTTCCCAGGGGAGAATGAAGAAATACAAAAGAAATCAGGATTGTGCTGAAACAGGTGATCAAGGGATGAGTAGAAGAAAACAATTGAAACCCCAAAGCTTAGCAGTAGTCATCCAAAAATCTTCAAGAGGTGAGAATGAAGAAGCTAACAAGAAGAGGAAAAACACATTTGCATCACTTAGAAAGGCTGGTAGTATTTTCGTGTGTGTGCCTGTTTATCTAGTTAATTTGTTAGACTAGCCCTTTTGAAACTTGTCCTTAAGGGAAGTAAGATAGTATATTTAAAGAAAAATGATCGTGGCTGGGTGTGGTGGCTCACGCCTGTAATTCCAGCATTTTGGGAGGCCAAGGCGGGTGGATCATTGAGGACAGGAGTTCAAGACCAGCCTGGCCAACATGGTGAAACCCTGCCTCTACTAAAAATACAAAAAAAGCCGGGCATGGTGGCATGCGCTTGTGGTCCTACTCAGGAGGGTGAGGCAGGAGAATTGCTTGAACCTAGGAGGTGGAGGTTGCAGTGAGCCGAGATCGTGCCAATATATTCCAGCCTGGGTGACAAAGTGAGACTCTGTCTCAAAAAAGATCGTATAAGCGGCCTTGAATAACCGAGACATCTTTTCTGCTAAGATTTTTTCGAGTTACCCATTATGCCCAGGGTTTAATGTTTACTGTGCTTATTAAGGATGATTTCTGTGTCTAAGGTGATCGCCGAGTGCTTGATTGGGCCAGTATTTCCCGGATGGATGCTTCTTAGTGCCAGGGAGTGTGCTGGATCCTGGACTATAGGGCTGGATACGATAGCTGCTTCCTGAGGGTCTTTGAAGTCACTTCTTCTTCACTCGTGTAAGCAGCTCACCTCATGCCAGGCATTGATTTCAGTGTGCTCCTCATTCCTGGTCTTGTTTTTAACTGGCTGCTTGATGGGTAAAGGTCTGGAGAGGGGCAGCCTCCTTTGTTGCTGGCTCTGTGTGATGTGCTGTCCTCAGCGTGGTGCCTGCTTTTTGCCCCCATCCTCAGATGTGGATCCTTCTCTTCCCAAGCTCCCCTCTCTCCCCTGTGTTGCAAACAAAACTCCTTGTTTGTTGCTCCCCACCGGTGGCCATGAAGGAATTTACAAACCCCTCAACACCCTCTGTTTTGGAATCCATGAAATTCTTGCCCTCAGCAAGAGAGAGGCTATTCTTTTTTTTCTTTTCTTGTCTCGTCTCGTCTCGTCTCGTCTCGTCTCGTCTCGTCTCGTCTCGTCTCGTCTCGTCTCGTCTCTTCTCTTCTCTTCTCTTCTCTTCTCTTCTCTTCTCTTCTCTTCTCTTCTCTTCTCTTCTTTCTTTCTTTTTCTTTCTTTCTTTTCTTTTCTTGTCTTTTCTTTCTCTTTTTCTCTCTCTTGCTCTCTCGCTCTCGCACTCTCCCTCTCCCTCTCTCCCTTTCTTCCTTTCTTCCTTTCATTTTTGACTGCGTCTTGCTCTGTCACCCAGGCAGTAGTACAATGGTGCGATCTTAGCTCACTGCAACTTCCACCTCTTGGGTTCAAGGGATTCTCCTGTCTTAGCCTCCTGAGTAGCTAGGACTACGGACACGTGCCAGCATGCCTGGCTAATTTTTTATTTTATTTTATTTTTTTTGGTATTTTTAGTAGAGATGGGGGTTTCACCTTGTTGGTCAGGCTGATCTCGAACCCCTGACCTCATGATCCACCCACCTCAACCTCCCAAAGTGTTGGGATTACAGGCGTGAGCCACCACACCTGGCCAAGAGAGGCTATACTTTCAAAAGTACTTTTTTCTTTCTTCATTTTCCCATCCCCTGCCTTTCAACCCCCACCCCGCCCTGGTACACACACCTCCATCTCAGTCTGATAACTGCCATCTCCATTGGAACCACCCATTCCTCTCTCTTGGCCTCTGTCAATTTTAGGACTCAGCAAAACTGAGCTTACTAAAAACACCTTTCCATTTCTGTTCTCAGAATTAATCTGTCTTTGCTTTAGTGTTCAAAGATTACTTTAAGATACTCATTAATGCAAACACTGTTATGAGGAGGAGGGTTCACTGGGGTCACTTCTCACCTTCAGATACTGCTGTAACAGCTGCCGGGGAATGGAGTATGAGCAGCTGTTTCAAATTGCTTCTGAGCATGGAGGAGAGGGCTAAAGAAACTTTCTTCCAGTGTACAGTTTTGTCCTGTGGTCCTTGGTTCCCACGGCCAAAAATCTTCCTGCAAAAATTAATCTCCAATGCTCCCTTTCCTACCAGGACTGCAGGTGGCGAGTTTTGGTTGAAGCAGACCCCTGTGGGCCCTTGATTCTCATGTGTAACGACTCTACGTTCAGGTGTTGCTGAAAGCTGTTACACTTCATCCAATGGAGAAGGGTCCATTGAGCTACGTCACTTTGTTTCTTCACATTTCCATTTTTTATGTACAGTGAGTTGCAGTCTGGTTGGCTTTTTTTTTTCTGGGAATAGATCACTCTTTTGGGGACTGTCAGATGTGGTCCCTGGGTGAGTTTGCCATCTTACTGAGGAGGAGACTAACCTGTGGGAGACAGCTATAGTCATAGTGATACCAACCCTACCTGCAAGGGCCAAGTGACTAATGAGAGGAGAGAGTGAGGGGCTGAGCAGAGGCCGCTAGAAAGCAGCTGTGGTCAATCTTAGCCTATATTTACTTTTTAATTTTTTTATTTTTGAGACGAAGTCTCACTGTCACCGAGGCTGGACTGCAATGGTATGATCTCAGCTCACTGCAACCTCCACTTCCCTGGTTCAAGCGATTCACCTGTTTCAGCCTCCCGAGGAGCTGGGATTACAGGTGTGTGCCACCATGCCCTGCTAATTTTTGTAGTTTCAGTAGAGATGGAGTTTCACCATGTTGGCCAGGCTGGTCTTGAACTCCTGAGCTGAAGTGATCCACTGCCTTGGCCTCCCAGAGTGCTGGGATTAGAGGCGTGAGCCACCGTGCCTGGCCTAAACCTATATTTACTTTGAATTTCACTTTAGTCCACTGTTACCCAATGCTTTATATATCTGACATATAAATGATGAGTGACATTCTTGAGATGTCTGCCCAGGACTACTGAATCCCATGAGGAAATAAGATTGCGTCTTGCAGTTCTTCAACCTCGCGGTGCATCTGAGTAACCTGTGGCCCATTCATACAATGCAGATGCCTCCATCTGTGAGAGTCTGTATTTAGAGGCCTGGACTGGGACCTTGCCTTCTGTTATTTAAACAGGAATTTTGGATCTGCACATTGCTTCAAGAAATTGACATTTTTGTTTTCAAAATTGTTAATTTTTCTTGAACTCGATACTTTTACATCCTTTGCTTCTTCACTCGGGAAAAGTGAATCATCACCTATTTAGCGCCAAATTATTTACCACTAAGATATTTGTATGCAATAAATTAATAATTTTTAGATCAAAGAAAATGGGTAACTTCTCATATGTTAAAATTGTGCTTATTTCTGTTGAGAGAGAGAATGGGCTGAAATGATCTCTCTTTTGTATTTTAATTGTTCATTAAATTGATAGATTTAATCTAATGGCCCTAAAGATTTGCTTCTATAATAATGTTGTGAACGAAACTTTCATTGGTGTAGATTCACAATTCAACATCATACGTATGTGGTAGGAAGGATTTTTTCCTGTATTAGAGGAAAAAGGGTTAGCAGATTTTTATCAATTTAGAAAAAAGGCAAGCCAAATTAGATGAAAGTCAGCATTGTAGATATTTTGAAAAGAACTCCCATACATTAAACGAGCCTGAAGTGCGGAGCTTTGCCTTATGCAGAATGGTTAGGGAAATAGCTAAGAATGCTGTGAAATTAGCTTCGAAGTTGGTGGTAGGCATGAATGTTTTTCTCAAGGACTTGGGTGATTTTGTTACACTTTCTAATATTATCTCTGCTATCTTCTCTGACTTATTTTGTTCAGTAAAAGACTTCTAAAGCCTATCTGTTCTGTAAAAGAAATACAAACCCCAAGTTGTTTGATTTTATGAGGTTTTTTTGTTGTTGCTGTTGCTGTTCAGTCTATAAAATAGTGACATAGATAATTAGGATATTTAGTTATATGTTCTGTGACCTTTGGAATAATAAAGCTGTTTTTGTCTGGGTGGGTTTTGCACATACAGGTAATGTTTTGTTCACATTCTGGATGCTCGGTGCTGCAGTTTCACAGCCGGCTCACGTGAGGTCCCGGCTAACATTTTAGCTGTGGTACCTCATAGATTTCATACATCTTTTATTTCACTTCTTGTGTGCTTCTGTTGAATTGTGTATATTTAAGAAAATTAAGATGCAGAGAGACAATCGGTTAACGTCTCCTCTGTGTTTTGCAATATGTGGCCCAAACAGAAAGAAAATATATGGAATTTAGAAATTTTATTTACTTGTTTTCTCATGTCATAGTATATACCATTTTACTGTTGAAATTATTAAAGCCTGCTTTTATTGAGAATTTTTGGGAAGTTGAAAATGTAACCTTTATGGAGAATTAAAGCTGTTTTATTTGAATGAATAAAGTAAATTATTAATTATATAAAAATATTTCTCTGGATATTAATAACTATTTCTTTACCCAGGCACTTTTCTCTAAACACAGAATCTTGATTGGTGAAGATTTATTTGAAGGCATATCCCACTATTAATGGTCCAGGAATATCCATAACTTTTGGAAAGACTCAAAACATATTGCATGATTAGATTTTAAGTTCCATTGTTTGTAAGCTTATTTGACTTGTATCATGTACTGATTACTATCAGTTTTTTTGGATATAGATATGCCCTTCTTATGGTTCTTTTGTGGGTTAGTATTGAGTTATTCATTAAGTCTATGCCTCACGTACTTATTGAGCATCAGACTTGTTGTCCCATACTTGGCACAGTTTGGTGTTAGAGATGCATCCTTTATCACTACATACATGGAGTTGCTCTCTGCTTGGTGGAAAACAGAGGATGTAGTAAACAGTCCAAGAGAAATACAGGGTCCTGTGGGAACTCCTCGCAGGGAGGGACATAGCACGGAGAAAGTCGAGGAAGTTGACATTTAGGTTCAGATCTGAGTGAACGGGGAAACAGCCAGGCAAAGGGAGCTGGCATGGGAATGGACGGAGGCGTGTTTGAGTCATGGGCAGCCAGATCTACCAAATGCTGGAAGTAGAGAGAGCACTGTGCATCGTCTTCCATCACTGGAAAAGGAACAGTGTGAGGAGTGGCTCTACATGAACATCAGAGCCAGCTCATGAAGGGCTGTACAAGCCACGTTCAGCGTTTATCATTCATTCTGCAAATATATACTCAGCACTATGTGCCAGCCACTTGGGATACATCAGGAAACAAGGCAGAGAGTAATGCCTGCCCTTGTGGAGCTTTTATTCAAGTGGAGAAGAGACAAACAATAAACATGTCGCTAGTGGTTTTGAAAATGGGCCAGAAGTGTGTGTAGTCCAAATTGTTACAGACTCAGCATTTGCCAATATCATGGAGCCAAATCAAAGACTATTTAGTAAAAATAACTTTGCAATCATTTCCAGTCCTCGGCTGATAACTACAGATAGACTTATTCATAACTCAACATTCTTACAGGGAATGTTGAAGGTTACCTATAATTTATATTTATTGCTCACTCACATTGCATTAGGTGTTGGGCTAAGCAAGCAGGCAAACCCTATTTGAAAGAAGGCACTACAGTTTAGTGCAGTCAGTATTTCAAGTTCACCAGAGTAGAACTGAAGAGTAGAAGGTTTGTTTGTTAGATAAGAATAGTTGACCTTAATGGCTACCAAAAAAAGAACTGGAAGAGTGAATAAGAGCTAGTGTTTGATAGCACAACAGGGTGATTATAACCAATAATTATTTAATTGTACATTTAATAATAATGGAGAAAGTGTAATTGCATTGTTTGTAACATAAAGGATAAATGCCCGAGTTGATGGGTACTTCATTTACCCATGTATGATTATTACACATTATAAACCTATATGAAAATATCGACTCTGTATATACCTACTGTGTACCTACAAAAATTAAAACGCACACACACAAACACACATGAATACTTGAGACGTGACCGGAATGTCCTGTATGCCTGTTTGAAAACACATTTCCAGAACCAGAATTCTTCCTTGAAGTTTTGAACAATGTTGTACTAACAGAAAAATCTCAAGATTTTATCATGCAAACAAGCAACCAAAAAATTCTTCATAGTGAGTGAACTGGACATTTGCTTGTCATTCAAGGTGATTATTGTAAATAAGCAATTTTTATTACAACACTTTTCTGGCAGGATTAATAAAGAGCAGAGGATTCTAGAAGTCAGTGCATAGAAGCAAAAGGAGAAATATAGTTGAGCATACTGAATAGAGAAAGATTGGCTTTCCTTTATTTGCCCTATACATTAAGACCATTGAATGAAACTATTTTGTTGACAAGTGTTTGAAAAAATCCTCTTACTCTGGCAATCTGAGGCTGATTTGATTTCCTTTAGAATAAAAGTTGCAAGTGGGTAGGAATTATGCCTTGAAGTGTTAGCCTGCAAAGGACTGCAACACTACTCAAGGGTAACAGCTGAAGAGGAAATGGCTCTGTCAGCGTTGTGCACATGGGTGACTGGACACATAAGGGACACAAGCAGAGAGAAAGGTGCAGAGGAAAGAGCTCACGAAACCTAGGAGGCTTGCTTGGAACCAAAATAGAATAGCAAAAGTGAAAAGCCTGGGGAGCCACTAATGTGATCTAGTTTCCCTCGTCACATAACGCAAATACGTAACGTTGAAAACGTATGCCGCCTCTTGCATAGACGTTGCTGTCAGCAGCAGCACACACAGTTGGGTATATTTGGCGAGGCCTTTAATCTCCTGGCTCTCTGGTCTCTTAGTCCCTATCACCAGAGGCATGTATTTTCAAAACAGTCCAGATCAAGGTCTGGTCTTTGTATCTGTGGTACAAATATAAAGCTTGCTTGTCCACGTAAGAGCAGAGTAAACCCAGCGGTCCATTAGCGCTAAACTGTAAATAGTGATAGTCACTTTTGTCCAGTGGCGTCGGTGATGTTTATTGCCAAAGCCCATACTTGTTTATTTCTGTCCTAATCTGGGAACAGTAGCTGCTAGCTATCTATGTGCCAAACACTGCTGTTATTTGCAAATTTTATCTTACAGCAACTCTTTGTGGGGAGTATTTGTTATCCTCGTTTTACCCATAAGGAAGGTAGGAGAGACAGAAAGGTTAAAATAATCCGGACGGAGTACCCACTTTTGGTCATTGATATGTTTGGGATTAGCACACGGTTCTCCCAGACTCTGCGACATGTGTTCTTAACCAGCAGACTTTATTTCCTTGGTGGGCGACACAGGTAGATGTGACAGGTTAGAAGTATTAGATGTAAATGTAAGTTATCAAGATGAGATGACTACCAAAATGACTGCTGCACTTTTTACTTTTTTTTTTTTTTTAAACGTGTATTTCAGCACACTGCTAAACCACAGCAAGAATCTTTTTAAAAAGGCCTTACAAGAAGCATGATTACAGGTCACAAAATTGAGGGAAAATATTGTCATCATTATTTTTTAATAAGTGATAAGTGAGGCTGATGAGTGTAGACCTGTTGCTTTATTAATAGAAATATGTGCATCTGGCGAGGGCTTGTATTTGCCAAGTATACTGCTGGCCTGGAATTAGACTCCTCTGTGGAATTCAGGTCAGTGTTTCCACCCATAGTAGTTTACAATCTTTGACAAATTTGAGCAAAATATTAGGAAAGCGCTTAGAAGCAATTTAAAGAATCAGAATTAAAGTCGAATCAGTGCAGCACGTGTGTTCAGTGGAGAGGGGCGTGTAGAGTAGCGGGTTTCTCAGACAGATGATTAATCTAGTTTGTTTACTTTTGGAGAGACCCCGTTTCCACACTCACTGACATGTGAGTTGCATCCTGGCTCAAGCACTTAAACTCCCCAGGCTCCCTTTTTGTGTGCGTGGGATGGAGATAACACAGCCAAACTTACAAGGTTTCTATAGCGTAAAGCACCCAGTGTAAGATTTGAAATGCAGTGAGTCTTCAGTGGGGCTTAGTTTTCTCCTTCCTGTCTGCTACTTACCCTACCTTATGAAGAGAACGAATAAGTACAAATCTCTGTTCAGTGCTACAAAGAAAGATTATCATTTTTATTTACTTATTTTTGAGACAGCCTTACTCTGTCGCCCAGGCTGGAGTGCAGTGGCATGATCTTGGCCCACTGCAGCCTCCGCCTCTTGGGTTCAAGCAATTCTGCTGCCTCAGGCACCCAAGTAGCTAGGATTAGAGGCATGTGCCACCAGTCCCAGCTAATTTTTATATTTTTAGTAGAGACAGGGTTTTGCCATGTTTACCAGGCTGGTCTCGAACTCCTGACTTCACGTGATCCACCTACCTTGGCCTCCCAAAGTGCTTACGTGAGCCACCTCGCCCAGTCCAGATTATCATTTTAAAATGCTGAAAACCTAAATTTTCCATTGCACTTGGCTATTATGTTCACAGTGTTGACTTTCAGAGATATCCCTGCACCGCCTTTTGGTAGCTCTCTATGTCTTCTTGCTTCGATGGTTGCCATTTCTTTGGAAGACCCCCCTGACTTCAGTTATCTCATTTTCCATAAGTCATTTTGAATCCTGGTTTGTGCCACAATAAAATTTATTGAAATCAAAGAAACATTGGATCTTGAGAGATACCACCAGGACCTGCAATGTAATGCTGCGTCTCCTCAGACTGCAGGAGAGGTGACCTGGGTCCAACTCATCGTTCTTTCTTATCACCACCTGCCACCATCTTGTTTGCTCTGAGTCTTCACCATTCATTCGGAAATATGACGCCCTGCATGGATCAGACAGTTTTCAGAGAAGGAGAAAAGTAAGAAAGAAAGTGGAATCGAAGGGATGTAAGAGTTCCAGAAATTTAGAAGAGATGTCAGGTTTCTCAGATCTGTTCCTGATTTGAGATAGGTGATCTTAGAAGAGCTGCAGCTAAGCTCCAACTGGCTCCTTCTTCCCCCATGTCTTACAAGAAAATGTGCTTCATTTTTATGCTCTTGACAACTCTCTGCATTTGCATCTTTCAGCTTCTTCTAACTTGAGTCTCCTGGGACCTTTCTTTTCATAACTCTGTTTTCTTTCATCATCTGTCTTTTCCCTGACTCCTTTTCCCTTTACTTCAAAATGTGCAAATGGATCCTCTCTTCTCTGGCAGTGATTATGAAAGTGTGGTTTCTCGGTGAAATGTGATCACTTGCTTCAAATCTCCTGGGATGATGTGAAAGTTGGGACCCACTTCAGACCTATGTGTCAATACCTCGGTACGATATATTCCAGCAACTTTCCCAAAACTACGAAGTTTCCAAGGCAGTTTGGCATCTCCTAGAGTGGCACAGCAAATTCCATGCTTTTTTTCTAGCCCTGTTCGTTTTGTCTTTTAAAACCTGTCTCCCTCAACATCCACAATGTTAAAAACGTCTAACTTGCCTTCTGTTTCACTCACTACTCTTCTTTATTTAATTTTATTTTTGCTTTCTGCTTCTGTCTTCACAAGTACAGGCATGGGAAGAGCTGGGAATTTGGAGTCCCAGTAGGGTTTGATTCCTAAGTGTCACTGCTCAGTAGCTGTGTGATCTTGGGCCACCCATGTATCTTCAGTAAGGCGTCTGGAGGTTTGCGTGGCTTGTAAATGGCATTTTTAAATTGGAAGCCCAAATGTAATTGTGCTCTAAGAATCTGCCTTTTCCAGTTTGCTGGTGGAAAACTTGGAAATTATTCACTTCCCCAGGGTTGTGGCCTCTGGGTGAGAGTTAAAAGGTGAACTGCCTTTTATCCATTCTGCTTCCCCCCACTTACTCAGGGTCCTTTCCTGTAACAAATCATGGTTAGTTTGACATGGCAAGTACTGGAAGGGAGAAATTCTCTCCAGTGAGCCAGAAAATGCAACGGGATCTGACTGTGATTGATAGAGATAAGAATGCCTGATGTACCTTCTCTCTGCCAGAAAAGTATTTTTCCCTGACAGCTGGAGACATCAAACGTCTGAAGCTGTGGATACGGGGAGACGAATGTTTCTAATATTAATATTATATTAAAAATATACCACGTAACATTTAACGTCAACATGTCTAGTTTCCTCTGTCTAGTAACCCCCAGTCATCTATACGCGAAAAGAGGAATTCCAATCACGGAGGTCTTCACTCCAAGAAGATAGGTCACCATTACGTGTCTGTGAATAGCTGAGTAAGCCAAGCTGCGATAGTTTCTGATAGATCATGTCAAGACCCAACAGTGGAATCTTCAGGATTTGGAGGTGGGGAGCAAGACACTTGGATTGATGAGGACTCAATGATGAACTGACCAAATGGGCTTTTTGGGAGTTCTCATGGAAGAGATGGAAGTTTCTCCTTGAGTAAGAGCAGTCCCAGAGTCTGATATTTCACCTATTACAAGGGAAGGAAATGTGTTTTGTCCTAAGTCAGGTGTGAAGTATAGTCATTCATGTTGGGCAAAAACATGGCAGGACTTGCAGCTTCTGCAGTGACCCACAGAGTGTATAATAGAGGAAAAGACTCCATGAAATTTCTGGTCCTGGTGTTGTGTGGATGGCCGAGGGCAGCCACTAGGTGAGGTTGTTTCACTTTAGACAACCCTGCTAAGAAGGATTCATTTCACTTATATGCCCTTTGTGAGCCTTTAATGGTTCTTATATTCTTATTTTTGCTATGGATATATTTACACATTTAAAAATTGGCACCATTGTAGCTTTTCATTGACAAAATATATTTAATATTCTTGTTTTTTAAAGTTTAGTTAAAAAATTTTTTTCACTTTATTTTCTGTAACTTTTCTCTTTTTTAATTTCCTGTTTTGATCTATTAAGATGTTGTCTATATCCTCTTTCTCTAGAGTAGACCTTTCATCAGTTCACCAAAATCTTTCTCCAGTATGAATCAGGGGGTTTACTGTGTGACAACCCCTTTGAGGCAATCGGGCTCCAACTAATGGATTAAGATTGTTTCCTAACACCAAACATTATTTACTCTCTTAATTTTGAGCAGTGTAGCCTGAAATCCATGCTCTGTGATGAGCTGGAGGCAGTTTATCTGAGCTTTACTACTCTTAAAAAATGAAGGTAATGGGCCAGGCATGGTGGCTCACATCTGTAATCCCAGCACTTTGGGAGGTGGAGGCTGGCAGATCACAAGGTCAAGAGATTGAGACCATCCTGACCAACATGGTGAAACCCTGTCTCTACTAAAAATACAAAAATTAGCTGGGCGTGGTGGCACATACCTGTAGTCCCAGCTACTCAGGAGGCTGAGGCAGGAGAATCACTTGAATCCAGGAGGCGGAAGTTGCAGTGAGCCGAGATCGCACCACTGCACTCCAACCTGGTGACTGAGCAAGACTCCGTGTCAACAACAGCAACAAAAAAGAAGATAATGATGTCCCAGAGCATAGCAATAAAGACTAAATAAGATGTACACATCTAGCACAGGAGCTAAGAAATAGGAGATACGTAGCAAATGTAACCTTAGTTCTTTAGTTTCTATAAAACTCCGGGAATGTTAGAAAATGTCTAGGTTGAAAGGAGAAGATCATGAGTTTGGTGTTAATTTTGAGATACTTTTAACCAGTCAAGTGAAGATATCAAATAGACAGTTGGATTTAAGGGTGTACAAATTGGAGATGTCTGACTGGAGGGTCTGCAGTTAAAGAGCTGTTTGTAGAGATTCCAGTTGATGGTATGAGATTGCTTATGGAGTCTTGAGGAACAGGTGGACTTTGGGCCTAGCGGTTAAAGGATTTTGAAGATTTAAAGGCATTCAGTTGAGAACAAAAGACAATGCCAGGAACTAGGAGAAATGGAAAATGTGATGTGATAGAAGCTATGCCAAGCATCTTTTTTTTTTTTTTTTTTTTAAACCTTTCTTTTTTTTTTTTTTGGAAATTAAGTAGAATTTTTTTTTTTTTTTTAACTCTCTCTCTCTCTGTCTTTTTATTGTACTTTAGGTTCTGGGGTTCATGTGCAGATCATGCAGGGTTGTTGTATAGGTACATATATGGCAAGGTGGTTTGCTGCCTCCATCCCCCTGTCACCTATATCTGGCATTTCACCCCATGTTATCCCTCCCCAACCTCCCTACCGTCTGCTGTCCCTCCCCTAGTCCCCACCAACAGACCCCAGTGTGTGATGCTCCCCTCCCTTTGTCCATGTGTTCTCATTGTTCAATACCTGCCTTTGAGTGAGAACATGTGGTGTTTGATTTTCTGTTCTTGTGTCAGTTTGCTGAGAATGATGGTTTCCAGATTCATCCATGTTCCTACGAAGGACATGAACTCATCGTTTTTTATGGCTGCATAGTACTCCATGGTGTATATGTGCCACATTTTCCTTGTCCAGTCTCATTGATGGGTATTTAGGTTGGTTACAGGTCTTTTCTATTGTAAACATTTCCTCAATGAACATACGTGTGCATGTGTCTTTATAATAGAACGATTTATAATCCTTTGGGTATATACCTAGTCATGAGATTGCTGGTTCAAATAGAATTTCTATTTCTAGATCCTTGAGGAGTCGCCACAGTGTCTTCCACAATGGTTGAACTAATTTACACTCCAACTAACAGTGTAAAAGTGTTCCTGTTTCTCCACATCCTCTCTAGCATCTGTTGTCTCCAGATTTTTTAATGATCACCAGATCTAACTGGCGTGAGCTGGTATCTCAATGTGGTTTTGATTTGCATTTCTCTAATGACCAGTGATGATGAGCATTTTTTCATGTTTGTTGGCCTCATATATGTCTTCTTTTGTAAAGTGTCTGTTCATATCCTTCGCCCACTTTTGAATGGGTTTGTTTGTTTGTTTGTTTTTTTTCTTGTAAATCTGTTTTAGTTCTTTGTAGATTCTGGATGTTAGTCCTTTGTGAGATGGGTAGATTGCCAAATTTTTTTCCCATTCTGTTGTTTGCCAGTTCACTCTAATGATTGTTTCTTTTAAGAAGGAGGGGATGGATATGTCTTTTTGATCATCAAGGAAGATGATTACTCAACAGTGTCTATTGGCTTTAACTAATTTAGTGGGCACTGTTAACATTTTCAGAGAGTTTTCTTGGTGGAATCATGGAATAGGACTGACTTTCCATCCCTCAGAGTTGAGCTGTCTTTCATCTGACTTGGCAAAGTATGTATTTTATGTCCTTCTAATGCAATTTTTCTTTATTTTTAATAACCCTAGTTAGTTGAACTTTTCATTTGCATAATCAATTATCAGTTTCCTGAAGGCAGAGGTCATGCAAAATACCGTATAAATTACATCTAGTTAAATATTTAATAGTTTAGTCTTAGAATCATTGGTTCTCATGATGAACAAAACACATTTCTTGGTCTGTTCATTTATTCATTCATTTGCTCAACAGTTTTTTATTTACCAAATCCATACGAATAGCAGGTACTATTTGAGGCTATGTGAATATAGTGGTGAACAAAAGGTACTCCCTATTCTGCAAATTTTCTTTGTGGTTGGAGACAGATGAGAAAGAATGAGTACATATGTTGAAGGCATTCAGTGTTCACTTATTTGTTCCCCACAATAAAAGCACGATGTAGATGTTTTTCCTAGTCCTATTTCATTGATGAGAAGATGGAGGCATCAAGATATTTAGTAACATGCCAGGGTTATCAGTTCATTGGGAGCTGGGATAAGGGTTGGAGCTAGGATTCAAACCCAGGCAGTTTGACTCTCAAATTCATGTTGTCAGTCATCCCACTACACTGTGAAGTATTGGTCATGGGGAAAATCATTATTCTTTTTACTAATATAGTTAATAGTAACTATTCCTCAGGGGTGCTGAGGAATCATTTACTCCAATTCAGTTGAGAAAAGAGACACTCATACAGCTAGTGATTGGCAGAACTTAAATTTAGAAATCGCATTTCCAGAATCCCAATCCAATGTTTTCCCCTCGTTCAGTACCTCTTCTTTAGGGAAGGGAGTATGGAAAAGAAGAGAAGCTGGAAGAACGAAGGAATGGGCAAGGAGAATGAAGGATGTGTAGAGGAGATACAGGAAATAATTAAACCTCTTGGATTTGGGTTTTTTGATGCTACTAAACTGTCTGGTTTAAAAATTTTTCCCCCTTATATTCTCAGGAGTAGATATTCTTGAAATGATATTTTCATGCAAAATAGTATTTTATTTCATCTATGACCAAAAAATAATCCAGGAGCTAGAAAATCCTAGCTCCTTAAAAGACTATATTCTGGGAAAGAACATTGTTACTGGCATTTATACTGTGATGACACTGGTTGTTAGATACACTAGAAGCTTTGAGGAGTGTGTGTGTGTGTATGTGTGTGTGTGTGTCTGTGTTTGTATATGTCTGTATATTTTTATTCTATATATAGAGGTACATATTTATTTTATAAAATACTGGTAGTATTTAATTTACTTTGTGTATACTCTTTAGGGGAGAGGGTATTGAAATATTTTTCTGGGCTGGAAAAGTTTTTGTACTTACATGCAAGGCTGCTCTAATATCAAGCACCGTATTTAATCATCACAAATATACACTAAGCAAGGGACAGATGCACAAGGAATTTAAGCAGAGTTTTTCTAAATGGCAAATAATTAGAGGGGAACAGATGCCTATGGGCAGCAAAGGATGAAATGAGGTACCAGGAATTTTAAAAGGGAGATGGAAATACAAATGTAGAATGCAGTTGCTCTCAAGGATGTTTAAGCCTAGAGGGTGTGCTTGCCCAACGTTCTCCCATTTTGTGGATATTGACTTAAATTTTGTTCTCTCTTTACCTGTCTTCCTCAAAGGAGTAGATGATGCTAATCATTCCGAAGTGGAACAGATTTTCTTTCGAACCTCAGTTTTGGATGATCTGTGGCTGCCTCTCTTTCTTCTGCCTCCCTAGGGTCTTGTCCTTTTACAGGACTGCCAGGATATGACATTTCACAACTATGTCAATTCTCACTTATTTATTATTTATACCCCATATCCTTCCAGAAGGGGTTTTAGGTAGCCCACCAATAAAGGACACACATATAAATATAGATAGATAGATAGATAGATAGATAGATAATTTTTTTTCTTGGTGTGTGTTTTAGGATGGACATGTTGGACACGTTCCTTCTTTAGAAACAAGTCAGCTGTAAAATGGGTTGTATCCATCTTAGAACAATTCTGTGTAGTCTTGATGTGGAAAAGGAAACAAATCTCCAAAAATAAAGTAGAGCATTAGGCATTTCCCATCTTCCTGTAGAATGGTAGTTTAAACAGCAGGGGCACTGAGCAGAGCGATTCAGCAACCCAGCAAAGCTGAGCTGTAGCACCTGATCATTATCCTTCAGGTTTAAGATTTACCTGTTGTGCTCATTGTAACAAAAGAAATGAAATCTCTGTAATTATATTGGAAGGGGGAGGAGATCATGTTTTAGTTCCTTTGATCTTGAGCTAGAATAGGCTCTGCTTTTGGAAATTTAATTTGAAAGAGCCCAACGTACACATCTGCTTTTTGTACTGCAGTTTCTATTGAGCTTGAAAATAGAAATTTATTAATGCAAATGTGTAGAGTCTGTTCCTTAAGGAAAAGATATACACATTGAAAACACAAGGTGATCCTTTCCTACATAGCTATGGAAGATGTTAATAAATATGTTTTCTGTTTTTTTCTTCTGTTCAGATATGAGGTTCCTTGCTAACAAGGACTAAGCATAAAAATTGTAGGATCCGTTGGGGAACAGAAAGATTCATTCAATACCTGAAAGTTTCCAAAGGAAAATTCACTGGCGAAGAGATGGGGAAGCATACTGAATTCTTAAAAGAAAAAAAAAAAAAGCCCAAAACAAGTGCATTATCAAACCATTGTGAGAATATGTTTGAATTGATGATAGGGCCCATGCTAAGAGACAAAGCTTTCATTTCATCGATTCCAATCTGCTTGGTGTTCTGTAAAATTGCCTTTGCCTGTAAATGGAATGGCATGCAGATTTTAGGTAGGACACTTTCTCACCCAACTTAGCCTGCACTCTTTTTCATTTTTTCTACCATTACATGAAACTTCACGTAAATGACGACAACTTGACTTAATCCTTAAAGTGGCTGGATTGTATGGTGTATTTTGATTAAACCTTTTCTTGTTCTTAAAATTTCAGTAATGCCTAAAATGTCATGAACGTTTTGGGACATAAATCCTGTAAACTATTTTGCAGCCATATAGTTGTCCTGTGGAGGGTCTGAGTACTTTCCCAAACTCCTTCTCATCTTCAAATGAGCAAAATAAATTATAAATTGTCGAGATCGTTCAATCAGTGTTTAGATGAGCAGGCATCTCCTAATGCTGGGAAAAGTATCCTTTTTCAATATTTTGAGTAAATAGAGCTGATTCTTTATAATATTTGTACTGTATAGCAAAAGATCTCAAAAAGTGTTATAAATTACATAGACTTAAGGAAAAAGACATGATTAAAGAAATCATCGGATCAATAAAACCAATCTATTTTTTTCTGATATGGTGTGATGAGGCTTTTTTTTTTTTTCAAGTGGGGTAGGTGGGCCTCAGTGCTGTGTATTGTCATTCCGATTCTATTGGCTACTTTCTTTCTCTGCTCCCTCCCCGCCCCAGTGGTTTTTTTGGTATTTTTGTGTTTTTTGTTTTGTTTTCTTTTAAAGAAAAGAAAGCCGAAAGCCATGGAAAGTTAGGCTGTGCATTAGGAAGTCTGAGTTTAAAGCAGAGAGCCTGTCCTTCACTTTGTGTTTAAGTTGGTATTTCAGTTACATTGTCAGTATAAACTTGTGACCCTTGGAAATGTACAGTTTCATTTGGGTTCAGTGATTCCTGGATGAGTTTGTGATATAGGATGCCAAGGGCCATGGAAATTATTTAAGACATAAAATCTTGAGACAGAGTTGGTTCCCTAGAAGCATGTGGGTAACTAGAGTCTCATTTTAACTAATTTGGATGGGCTAAGAAAAGTCTTCCTTCCCACTTCCAATTAATTAATTTCTAACATTTCCATCTAATCATGATTTTGTCGAGTGACACACATCTTTCTTCCTCACAGGCAAGAAACTCACAAACAAAATTTCTATTTCTAATGGCAGACAGTTGGGGTGCCGCAGCCAAGCAGTCACCCTTAAAAATTAATGAGCGTAATGATGGTTAGAGAAGCGATTCTGATGGTGGTTGGGGAGGGAGGGGCCACGGGGATGGCAGAAGGAGGAAGACCGGACTCCTCATAAGTGACAATGATGTGAGCCCCTGTCCTCATCTCCACTCCCATCCCCCCTTCCCCCCAGTCACCACCCCTTCCATCCTCCTCTCTTTACAGGAGCCAAAGCAGATAGAAAGACAGGGCGATTATGAAGACGTCAGTTGGAGTGTAGGCAGGCGAGAGGGGCGCAGCGCCCCAGATGAGGTCCGGGGGGAGCCGAGGAGGGTCACTCATGGACGACCGTGTGTGTGTGTCTGACAGACTGTGAAATGGTGCGTTGTTGCACGGCTGCGCTGCACCTGGGCCCTTCATCTGTGATTGATTGGTTTGGTCATGTGTAATGGTCCCATCTGCTCTGTGTTGTTTTTCTTTTTTTACTTATAAACACCGTTCCCAGAGGCTGAGAGAGGATGAGCTATGTTTTGTCATCTTCACTTACACTTTAGCTTAAAAAAGTGGTCAAGTAGGTAAGCTCTAAAGTCTATCCAAGTAATGTAGTAGGAAGGTACGGTTTTTCCCCTTTGCTTGATGTGTGTGTGTGTGTGTGTGTGTGTGTGTGCGCGTGTGTGCGTGTGCCTCTCCTGCGCACGCGTGTGTGCGTGGAGTTTTAATGCCGCCTGTTAATATCCGAATAGTTCGTGAACCACAGAAGACCAGAATATTGCAGAAACGATTTGCACAACTCTGTGTATTGTGACTCTTACTGCAGTGAGGAGTTTTTTTTTTGTAACGGAGCCAATACTTAATTAAAACCGCTGACATCATGGTGTTATAATTAAGCGTGGCATTAATTAAGCTGGAATAACGATTTTTTTTTATTAAGAACTGCTTCTATTGTATAAGACTGTTATCGGCTAAAAACAAAATAATTTTAAGGCAAAAATAAATTTGCTTTAACCTAGCCCTTTTCAACTTCCCCCAAAGTCCGGCCTCAGGACTGTCGTCATCAGGGCTCTGAGTCTGTGTGTGTGTGCGTGTGCATGCGCGTGTGTGCGCGCGCGTGTGTGTGTGTGTGTGTGTGTGTGTGTTTGGTGGTGTTGGGATGGGGGAAAGTGGAAGTGAAATTTGTTTTTTTTCACCCAAAAATGCTGATCGGCTCCTGGCATTCTGATGGCTAATTATGCATCGGAGAGCTTCGACAGCTGCATTCATCATCATAAAATGTAATAATTAATGACATTCCAACAAAGAAAAATATGCAAATGAGGACTCATTAGCATTTTCATATTCAGCTTTGATAATGCTTTTGCTGACAAGGTTGTAATTAATGAAAATTCATGTCGCAGTCAGGAGATTGGATCGGTTTCATTCCGCTCACAATTCCCAAATGCTTGCATTATGGAAAATCGGCGGCTCTGCCAACTTTTCAGGGAAGAAAAAAACACACACACACACTAAAAGCACCAGATGCAAATTAATGGTAGGGAGTCTTTAACTCTTTAAACCACCCCCCTAAATTTCCATCATAGGAAACATGTGATAAGTGTTAGCCTAAGAACTAGATTCTCTCTCTCTCTCTTTTTTTTTTTAAATAATAGAAAAGTACTTTTATTTGTGACACAAGTATGAGAATTTCTGGCAAACTTTTATTTTAATATTAAGAAAAACAAAACCCCTCCACCTTTTCCCTTCTTTCCTTTTCCCTTTCAAGACTATTTAAATTTACATAGTAAAACATGTTAGGACAGCCAAGCCCCAGCATGTTGTGTTCTGTCCTCTGGCTGGCAGATTCACACCACAACAGTTTATTCATCCACATGCTTTTTGGCGACTCTTCATCACGTATTTGGGCTTAGATCTTCTGGTGCCTCCCTCGGCGTGCTACCCATAAGGTCGAAAGAAAAGCAAGTATTCGATTTCTCTATTCAGGGTGGGTTTTTTTTTTTTTTTTGATGATAGTAGGGTTTTTTTTTTTTTTTGGATGATAGTAGGGTTTTTTTTTGGTGCTTTTTCTTTTTAATCTATTCCCTTTGTGGTTTAGTGTAAGAGTTTGAGAATGTGCCCATAATTCTCTCACTCAGCACTTCTGGTTTAGTGTTGTTCTTCAAATGTAATTTTAGGAGACACTCTACAATTCAAATGGAAACCCAGAAACCCCAGACCAGAGATATCGACAAATATTTAACACAAAGAGCTATTAATTTATAAAAGCCTCTGTGTGTTGCTTTCAAAATGTGGAACTTTAGGTTGGCAAATATACAGTTGATGCCAACCTGGAACCATGTTTGTCAGACAAGCCTGAAGTTAAATTGAAAGTTCTATCTGGCCCTCAAGGTTAGAAAGAAAAACTTCAACAGAGTTCTGACTTCATTTTCTATTTGATCTTTAGGTTAAAAAATGATGATTATTAAAACAGGTCATTTTGCTGAGGCAGATGTTTTAATAAAAGGTTTGCATAATGATTAAGAAGAAGAGAAAATAGAAGGTATTTCTTTATAAATTATAACGTTTATAAGCATTTTCACTCTCAGATGAATGAAACGACTTCTGGGAGTTCCTAAGATGCAGTTTCCTGTTTATTTAAAGTTAAATTGTAATTCCCAAAGTTGCTAGCCCAGCATAAAGATTATAAATATGCCTTGTTAAGGGAACAGGGAAACTTTGATACGCGGGGCCTTATTTTTAGAGTATCCCAGTAAAACAGAAAGAATCATCAGTTATTTAATGAAGATTTTAAAGTAAATCTTTTTTTTCCCTGTTATGTGATTAAGAATGACTAGGTTTTTATTCCTTATTAAACTCTTGAAGTTCTAAGAAACATAATTTTATTTCAATGTCTCACTTCTTCTGACTTTTATTTTGTTACAGTTTGTACATGAACATGTGTGTGTGTACACAGGCATGTGTGTAAGTGTGTGTGTGCCCATGTTTAAAGATTATGGTGGCTCTGTCCTCTCTCCTGTAAAATCTATTGTGGTAAAATAGCAGGCAAAAGAAGGTTCTACTTTTTTTTCTTTTAGTTTATTTCTTTTTTATGTGGGCAAACTGCCCATCCAGATGGTAGAATTTCACCTGTAAGCAATCTGAAACGATAGGTTAATTCTGACATTTTATAGAGCTTTTTAATTTTCTTTTCACACAGTACAACTAAGTGCAGAGTAACTGCTCAAGATAATGTTTCTTTTTTCTTTTAAAGCGCTTCCTGCTGTGATTGGTTCTTTTTTCCCCCAAATCTGAATTTGGGGCTCATTTAAAATCTGTGGCTTTACACACTTTGCTGTTATTGTCAAAACCACATCTGATGAAATCTTTGACCACTTCTAATATGTGTAAATGAGGAAGTGATGGCAGAAGTGAAAAAGCAGGTTAGTCGCCGAGAAGCAGATCCTTGTAATTTTATGATGGTGAACGTTCCACTGGCTTTGATAAATTCACTGTTAGTTTTCTCCTCCCACCAAATTCACAGATGTATACCCACTCATAACTTCCCAAGTAATGCTTAGCATGGCATTAGCAACCGGAATCCTGGGACTTGCTGTTGTGTCAGTGTGGTTAGCCTCTGGTGGCTTATGTGACTGAGTAAACTAGAGAAAAACTTCAGGATGATTTGTTGTCCGTGATCAAGGAATCCCATTACTTGTAAAAGCAGATTTAGAGGATGTTTTTGGAGTAGAGTGTGGAAAGGAAAGGGAGTATTGGAGATTGTTTTTTCATATAATAATTGTAACCATGCTGTGTCGACAAGTTAGTTTTGAATGTGCTATCTTGTTTTGATTTCCAGAAAACCTTCATTTTCATGAATTATTTCTTGAGTTGATGATAAAGATGACTTTAGAGACATCTTCTCCCCTGGCATATTCCTTTAGGGGAACATTTTTGAAAATGTTGTCCTACTATTACACCTGTAAGGCTTGGGATCTTGGTCATGACATTATTTGCTGCATTTCTGTTTCCTGTTTTGCACTTGCTAATTCCTGTGGGCATTTTCTTTTTAAAGTGATGGGATTTTCACTGTCCAGCAGCAAGCCACATTTACGGGAGTTATTGAACTCTGAAATAGGAAACCTGTGGGTGATCAGTTTTACCCTCCCCAGAAGATAGTGCTCAGTCAATGAGAATTACAGCCCCATGACTGAGAATTTTAAAGGAGGTGTTCCACTAAGACACCCAAAGGTTTTGTTACAGGTGTTGAAACAAAATCAACATTTGTTTGTGGGCAGTGAAGCCAGTGTTCCTGCCAGTATATTCCCCTTCAGTTGCTTATCATATTTCTCTTGCAAACTTTCCCATTGGTTGGGGTCTGTGGAGAGATTTCAGTGACTGGTTGGTGGAAATGTTTGGGAGAACATTTGCCTATCAAAGCAACCTAAATATTTGCAAAAATGTTTGCTTGAGAAAAAAGAATCCACTTAGGATTAGGAAGTAACTGCTTACACATTTTGAAAGCATTTGTGATTTCCGTAAGTATATTATTCGTGAGCCACTGCCTAACCTGAATTTCAGGGGTCACTCTTGAATCTGTATCTTTAAAACCCCTCTAAGATAATAAAGGTTTTACTTTATGATTAAGATCCATATCCATATACTAAAATATAAAAACACTTGACAAAATGTATTTTAAAAATTAATTGTTTATTATTTGGTGAATCTACAAAACAAAAGATGTAAAGAAAGGGCCTCATGAAATGGTGGGATGTTGAATAGCTCTAACGTCATTCTTTCCCTCTACTGTAGATTTTTTGTTGATAAAACCCAGTTGTATTGCTATGATATAATATTCCCTTTGTTGGAGTCCGTAAGCTTTCTTACAAGGGTAATGATTTGAATGTCGGATCTTACTTTTTTTTTTTCATGCTAAAGAATTTAATGTAAGCATTTTCTGTTCACATTATGAAAGTTTTAACTACATTTTACTGATGGTTTGGAAACAGTATATATAAAACTCAGTATAGGCCAAGGTTTCTGATTTGTTCACAAGGTAGGAGTTGAGCATTGACAATTACTGTACTTAAAAGCCCCTCGGATCAGGTGTTATTTCACCATCTGGACATTTTAATTAGTAATAAAAGTGTGGATCTGGATACACAGAAATAGGATCTACAGTACACAGTGGCCCAATGCACTCTATTGGTGCTGAGGTGTCTGTGGCTACATTTTATAAATGTGTATGTATATGTGTGTGTGTGGGCAAGTGTAATTATGTGCCAGGTATATATCCTTTTTCAAACTGGGCACTAACACAATACCAAAAAAATTGGCTACTTTTCTTAGATGAAAAGTAAAAGTGTATAAACTATACACTTGCACTTAAGTAATGCTGTATTTTTTTAATGGTCATACTTCCTCAAGTCTGGCATGACAGATATAATGCTGACATTAGGTAGGCCTGGGCATAAGATGTGGCTCTTCTCTTTCATAGCTGTGTGCTCTAAGACAAATGAATTAACCACTGAGTCTCCAATATGTTTTCTCCTATCCAGAGTGAAAGTATAAATGATAATTATTATGATATCTACCTAACAGGATTATGATATGAAGCTCATATGAGCATGTATGTTCAAAGCACTTAATAAAATATAAGGAGTCATAATCGTTAAAAATTAATTGTTAATACAGAATGCAAATAACCAATTCATACCCCACATACCATCTTTTATAATTCAGTAAATCATGTCATGTTTAAAAATAAGGGAGTTGCAAATATAATACTACATTAGATTGTTAACAAATGATAACATTAAGACCACCAGAAAAAAAAGCCGTTCATAAGTTTCAACATAAAGCAAAATGACTCATTCTTATAAAGAATATACAGGCTCACTGAAACAATGTTATCCTTAATTAAGGCAGAAGCGTGTGCATTTGAGGGAAATAGTGACCCTCTGGAGAAACAGAGAGTGAAAATAGTTCAGCGAAATGAGTCTCAGCATCTTCTCTTTTGGAAAAATGCATGCGTGTTTCTCTTAATCATTATGAATTTCATGTTTGCAAACCAGTGTGAATATTTAAACGATAATCATTATTGTTTAGAATCTACCTATTACTACAAACACACAGATACACACACACACACACACACATAAATTTGCTCAAGAAAATTATCCTTAGGAAGGAAAGGAGTTGATAAAATCGCCATTGGAGCAGATGAGTTTGGATATTTCTATTCAGTTTTATGTTTGGGTACTTCTACTGAAAACTCTTTTATTTATAGCTATAGTTCTCCCTGAGAATTCTTTGGGAGAAATAAAAACATTTGTTTTTAATTGAAAAGAATGATAACATGGTATAGCATAATATTAACTATTTCAGTGATTTTATCAATTTCATCTTCCCCGCCTTAATGTAATAAATGCATATCTTGATGAAGTACAGATCTTTACATTATATTGTCCCTAACGGCAAATATTACTATAGGCAACTCAGTTTTAATCATCAGACTATCTTAGGGAGCTTATAAAACTTGTCTCTAGGACATGGTATTAGCAGGATGTACAGACTTTGCTTTTGGTGCCATGCTAGGGGAAGATAAATTCAACAGAGTCAGTCCAGTTCATTCATTCGTTTGACAGATAATAAGTAAACCACAGAAGAAACAGGAATATGTCATTTCTGACTGTACAGCTTCTAAGATTTTCTTAGACTTCATAATGAAAACTGGTTTCACTTAATGTTCTATCAGTTTCATTTAAATGCCCTAATCTAATGATCACTTTCATTTAAATATCCTAATCTAGTGAGCAGATAGGGCTTACATATTATTTGTCTTGAAGACATTTAAAAAATGTGGCTACAGGTCCTCTTCTTTGAAACTCCATTTGATAAACATGACGACGTCTACCTTAACCTATAGATTTAAGTGCCCACAGTTGTGGGATGAGAAAAGGAATTGTGGTGCTTCTTGAAAAATGGTCTCATCAGAGGGATTCTGTTGAAAATATGGGGGACTGCATTTAAACTTTGATAAAAAAAATAAGTAATTCAAAGTAAAGTCTGTAGCCAAACTCCTTAATTGTGATGCATTTGCTGAGTTCCCCTCTTCCATCGTCGGGCCTGCTCTGGTGCCATATGGCCTACCATGGAACATTTAACTTGTCAGATATAATGGATTGTCCTGGAAGCAGATTTTTGCTTTGAGCACTCGGCTCCTTTCTTGCATTTCACTCTCAGCTCCAGGCTGCAGGATGAAGGATTGTGGTGGAAATGCAAAGAAGAGACACACAGTTGATTCCCCTTAAGAGAGTGACCTATATGCCACAAAATTTTACCCATGTAAAGAGGCATTATCCCTGTCACTGGCCTTAGCAGGCTGCATGTCAAAATCATTTAAATTTCCCTGGACTTAACAGATTGTGCAAACAATTCAGAACTGAAAGCTTAGGAATAATGAAACATCGTCATTTTAACTTAGAGAGAAATGGTGTAGCCACATTGGCCAAAGGAGGCGTATTATTTATTGTGACCTACATGTAGCATAGGCCACCTGGTTTCTAGATGCTGTAAATTAAGTTCTCTGAAGTTTATGAAGAATGCTAAAAATATATATATATTATGATGGAGATGTTACTTGGTTTTATTGTTTTTGTTAGGTGAATAGAGAGGTGAGGTTGAAATGATCATTTAGGAATCGCTTCTCAGCCTTTTGACTAAGATCAAGTGAAATGATCTTTTAGGTAGAGGGACAGTGGCAGCTAATTATCCTACCATGCTTTCTAGCTTGAAACTTAGGGGCAGACCCTCCATGCATTCTAACCTATTTGAAATTAGAGATTGAATGTGTTGTAGATTATTTCATTTTTATCTGTAAAGGTAAGTAATTAGCCTTTTTTTGTTCATTTTAATTTGGTGCTTTCATGAACTTTTTTTTTCAATTTGTGCTTTTGTTTCAACAAGCTTGGAACGCAGTAAGAAGAATTTGAGACTTTTGCATTTATAGGAAAACTTCTTTAAAAGAATGAACAGTGCCTTACCTATATGTGTGTGCACATACATAGCTGTGAGGTACTCTTCTGGTATAACCCGCTGTAACCCCAAAGCAAATACTGTGTTTTAGAGACACAGAGTAGACCATTTACAAGTAATCAATCAAGCACAAATAAGGAACTTGTGTATTTTAATTTATCCATTAAATGGTACATATTTGATTGCTCTAGGGTTGCAAAAGTTAATTAATAGATTTATATAAAACGCACATATATGCATGCTAAAAGAGACTTTGCTAAGGGTAATTCAGTATACTCAACAAAACTGTGTTAATTATGTTAGAAATTTAATATTTAATTTACTTCTATAAATTCATGCATTATAAATAAGTCCTCATATAGTTTAGATAGGTCAATAAAATATACAGTTGGCCTGGAAACCTTACAGCTCATTTCTGTACAAATCTTTTTAATGAACAACTTTCCATCCAGCAGCTAAGAAATATCTGTCAAAGTCAGCATTCAGTACTAAAGTGTACTTGTTTATATTTCTTACTGATCCTAAATTGAGCACGTTAGTTTTATTAATGCTACTAATCAGCTGACTGTACCCTTCCTCCACCATAGAGATTTGGTGAGACTTAGTACTTAAGTTTGGGGAGTGCCTGGCCGTAGCCGGCTCTTGTTGAGGCATGTGCGCCCTCTGCTGGCTGCTCATATAGGAACTGACTGGTGTGTGAGATCTGTACTTTCTTTTGCTTTTCAAGGTTGGGTTTTTTTTGTTTTTTGTTTTGTTTCATTTCATTTTTATACAACTGATCAGACTGTTACCTTGATTATAAAATTGTAGCTTAATACTGAGCATGGCAGTTAATTTGTTTTTATTTGGAAATAAAAGTGAGGTTTTTGTTTTGGGTGTGTTTTTGCTAAATATGATAGTCCTGATACTTCAAGTAACATGCGACATATGTAATATTTGAGTTTTTTAGGTGGTTGATTGCAGATCACAATTAACCATATTTTCATTGCTTTCATATTCTCCTTGGCTTGATTATATTTGAGAAGTATTCTTTTCTTATTATTATACTTTAAGTTCTGGGGTACCTGTACAGAACGTGCAGATTTGTTACATAGATATATATGCCATGGTGGTTTGTTGCACCCATCAACCCATACCTGCAGTAGGCATTTCCCCTAATGCTATACCTCCCCTAGCCCCCATCCCTCCCCACCCCTCGACAGGCCCCGGTGTGTGATGGTCCCCTCCCTGTGTCCATGTGTTCTCATTGTTCAACTCCCAGTTATGAGTGAGAAGAGAAGTATTCTTGTTGGACTAAGTTGGGAATGGAACTTAAAAGGGGCTAGATAAACTATTGAAATTTTGAAATATGACTACTTGTCTGTAATGGATGTAGTAGATAATCCCTAGTAAAAAAATCCCCGTTATGGTTGGTTGATAGTTTTCTCTTGCTTCGCCAAGGAAAATGAGTATATTTACATTGTAATGCTTTATAAAGGCATTTTTGGTTTCCTTGCAAACCAAATTAAGCTGTGCTCACTGGCAGACATTGAGAATGGTAGTTTGAGTAAAATCTTTATTGTTTTGTTTTGCTTTTGTAGTTGTTGTTTATAGAATGTGAGATGTTAAAGGAACAAATCACTGATGGTCTCTTTACGTCCAGGACACAGGACTAAACTATACAAGGGCAGTTACAGAGGAAAAGTGCCAGCACCTCTGCTATCGCCTGGGTGGAGAGCATCCTTGGGTCCTGGTAGTAAAGGCCAGGGTTCTGTGTAATGAGTGTGTCTTTTAAAAATGGCAACAGCTTTTGTTGACAAGGCTCCATCAAAGTCTTTATAATAAATTTAGTCTCTATAAGTGATTTCTACCTATCTCTGAAATTAAGTGACTTGATTGAGTCAGTTTGGTATTTGTTGTACAGATAAGGCAGTTTAGATTTTTACAGTTGTTTTGACTTACATTGCAAATTTCTCTAATTTGTAAGCAGAAGCCATAAAAACTTCCAAACCAACCACGGAGCGATCAAAGAGCTTAGAGCTGGTGAAGAGCAGGGCAGAAATGTCATCTATGGTTTTTTTTTTTTCTTCCTTCCCGTTTTTTCTCTTTGCAATTTTAGATTCAAAATTTGTTTGAGATACATAAATTTTTACTGATTAGTGTTATTTTAACATTGTCAAGTCACTAAGAATTGCATTCTAACAGATATTAAGTCCTTGTTACCCCTGTTAGAATGCCATCGTGACTGAAATCTCACATACATGTTGCTCCTGTTACCCCTTGTCTTCAGTGAGGTTGTATTAGGTGTTCTTTCTTGGTGCTTCTCTGTGTTTCCATTGTAGCCCTTAACTGATGGATAGCAGTGTGTTACTCCTGGTGTTTTAGTCATCTAAACTCTTACCTCCTTGACAATAATGTCGATTATTGCCTCTCTTTCCGAGTACCATTCAGCACATGGTACTCAGAAAGGACCTAACAAATATTAATTTTCCTTTGTTATTTTTTAGGCTTCATTCACCACTATTCAGATGATAATTTTTGCAGGTTTCAGGATTAAAAATTGCCATCTGTAAACATATTCTATGTAATGCATTTTATTTTTTTGCATACTTTTGATAGGATGAGCTCATTCTTCTGTCTGCTTCTCGTCTGATTTCTCGTTTCTCTCTCTCCTCCCTGCTCATCCTTCCCTCTGCCTCTCCTCTTCCTTCCTGTGCACCCCACCTTCCTATCTTGATTGAGTCATGCTCCTAGTTTCAGTCACCGGGAGAATTCTCTGAAACATTGCCGCATGGGACCATTCATCTACCAACCTTCCCCTTCCTTGAACAATAAGTAGTGCCGCAGGCTGGTTGGACTCTGGGGAGTGTGGCCCTGCGTATCTGGCAGTTTGGTCATTATTTTGGGCCCATTCTCTTGAAGTTGATCTTGAAGAGCAGGCTTGGCTGGAAAACATCATTCTTCTATAAATAGAATGGTTAGCAATCTTCCTACGCTTTGTCTTCCTTGGAATGTGTTTTGAATTCTGGGCTGTTCCTCCCACCCCCTTCCAGTTTCTCTCAGTAGTGCATGTTTAGGGGATATAGGCCAATTGTATTCAGTGCTAAGGCTAGAGAAATTATCATTTAATATATTACAGATACATATACAAATGGCAGTTGGATTATCTTCTGTCCCGGGTTAAAAATGTCACGTGTATGTATATGTACCATACATTATCTGTCTACCATATGTAACATTGTCATGGTCCCCGTTCTTTTTATTTTTATATAGTTTTGAGTATCGTATCCAGTGTGTGTGGCTTAAAAGATGAACATTGTTGTATTCTTGTTCGTTGTAAACTTAGCTTGAAAATTAAGGCCATCACCAATGTACCATGGTTCTAAAATACATAATTTCTCTGTATAGACAACTAATTGCCTATGTAGACTATACCAAACATAATACTAAACCTTTCCCTCTCTTTTCCATCCCACTGTGGCTTATTTAGAGTTTTATCATTTTTATCTTTTACGTTTACTGTTGCTAAGACTCTGGTGGAACATTCAGTTAAATGAGCAGCAAATAATTTATGATTAAAAAGTGATTTGTGTGGTGAAATGCGGTGGCTGATTTTCTTAAAATTTGCCAATAAATTCCAAAATATTTAACCAGGCAACAAAGTCTTGCCCAGATGATGTTGTCTCTATTACATTCGGCCAGAAATGTCACCCATCTCCTCCAAAGTGAGGGAAAGGACTGGATTCTCTCCCTCACTGTGGACTTGTCATGCCTCCACAGAACATGGACAGTCAATGCATGGGTAGAAGGACCCTTTTCAATGAACGAACCAGGTCAGGTTCGCTAGAGTTTGATCCTGGATTCTAAAGATGACTTCTACTCTTGAGAAGAGAGATGCTTTCAGAGCAGTGGGCCAGTGGGTCTAATCATGAGGAGCTGCTTTAACAAAACTCCAGGATTCTCATATTTTGGGATACTGTTGTTTATTAGGGGAGTCGATTCGGCAATGTAAAATTGATTTCGTTAAAACAACCAGCCTTCATTAGTGGAGATGAGCACATTTAAAGGCCTAGCATGCCGTCAGAAAAAGGCTTCTCTAATCCATGCAGTGGACTATCTGAAATGACCTTGGGGATCAACAATTGCCTGTCTTTAAAAACGGTCTGCTTAAATAGGTTGGTGCTAGTAGTAATCTACTTTTTGTTATCCACCATGTTACCAGGTCTCTTGGAGTTTTGGCTAATGTAACCTGTAGAGCTGTGCCTATTACCTCAATTGTTTGCTTATATCCTTGGCTTGTCAGAATAACCAGTGAAATTTTATTTATTAAAAAAAAAAATCTACTGGGTGCAGTGACTGACATCTGTAATCCTAGCACTTTGGGAGACGGAGGTAGGTGGATCAGTTGAGGTCAGGAGTTCAAGACCAGCCTGACCAAGATGGTGAAATGCCATCTCTACTAAAAATATAAAAAATTGGCAGGGTGTGGTAACACGTGCCTGTAATCCCAGCTACTTAGGAGGCTGAGGTAGGAGAATCACTTGAACCCAGGAGGTGGAGGTTGCTGTGAGTCAAGATCACATGCTACTGCACTCCAGCCTGGGCAACAGAGTGAGACTGTATCTCAAAAAGAAAAAAAAGAGAGAGAGAATGCCAGACTTGACTGAATTTAGGTACCATGGAGAAAAGAACCCAGGAATCTGTTTTTGAGAAAACTCGTGCTGATGATTCTCCTGATCAGCAAGGTTTCTTAGCCATGATTTGAATTTGAGGAAATTGCTTTTCTCCACACTCGTCAGCTCATTGTGAGTCTTCCCTTCTGCCTAAAAATACAGTAAAAATATTTTATTTCTGCTTGCTTTTGACACCTTTAGCATGTATTGCAAGATGAGCTTTTTTCATTTTTATATGAAAAACTATTATGTTCTTTTGAATAAAAAATAAGCTTTCAAATGCATATGCTGTTTTGTTTTTCCAAGACCACACAAGTCCTTAATTGCCTTGGCTATATCCAATTATCATACACTCAAACTGCAGTAAAAATATAAGATAGGATAGGCATCACTGTGAAGATATTATTCACGTAAAACCAATGTTAAGTTACTCATTAGAAGTAAGTTGAGTGATTTCAGGGTTGCCCTTAGTCCCTCAGGTCTCTAGGGGACACTCGTACAAATTGCTGATTCAGAAAATCATTACTTTGGTGGTTCAAGTGGTACTTTAGTGGCCTTAAAGAGTTATTTGACACACCTCCCCAAACAGCTAAGTTATCCCCATGATTATGTTGATTAATTGCACACTCTGTGGAATTAGTGTTATTTTCAATGAAAGATTTTCCTGCATTCGGAAAATCAAGCATAAAACTCATGTGCTTTAATTTGATAATGTGTGTACTTCTCCTAAGCAGGATGCCAAGTGAGGAGCTGATTTTGGCTGTTGTTGTCTGGGCCATGTGGTATCATCTAGGACAATATTTTTGTTCTGCAATGAAAAGGTAGTTTTTGATGGATCGGAGGACGTTCACTCAAAGTGCTTATCAATTCGGACATTTTCATCCATCAAGGAATTGAGAACTCTCTGACTTTATGAATTGAGTTTAAATTATTTGGGGAGAGGATTACGGTAGTGAAAAGGCAATGCTGTTACTACAGTAGGTAATGATATTAATACATCTGGAAAACACCAAACAGAGATGGCCTATTGTGAGAAAGAGCCTTGGTACTGGAGCTGGAGGTCTGTGTGCTAACTTCACCCTTAATATATGTACAGCCTTTATAACTATATGAGCTGGTTACCCTTAATTTTAGTGACTTCATCTATAAAAACGTGGACTAAAATGTCCATTTAATGAGCTTTTAGTGTGTGTAAAAATAATGTACGTTAAATTTACATGCTAGATAGTGCTTTACAAATATAAGTGCTAATGGAGAATTGAATATAGAATCTGAAATTCTTCACTTAGGCAGAGCCCTAAAGTGAAGAGTTTTGGTGGCACCTTAAGATACTGTCTGGGATTTCAGTACCCATACTGTTTTAAAGGCAGCACAGTGCCTAGATGAGATGAGGTGACTCTGTGATGAAATGCAGCCAGAACTCACAGTTTCCAGTGGGATCAGAGCTGTAGGTCATTACTGAGTCTTCTATTTTTACGACTAAAATAACATCAGCGAAAGAGAGGGTTAATGCTAGTCTTTTCCAGAAAAAATGGTTTACTGCTCGGTTTTCATTATCCCTTGATACATACAAGCTATGTGCCTAGTTAGTTACCTTTCCCCCATTTGCCTTTATCGTCTCAGTTTAGGAAGAAGGGGAGAAAGAGAATTTCCTAGGTTGTAGGATGACTGGTTTATTTGCTGGAATGGAGTTGTAATTCTTTTAGCACAAATTTATTTTACATTTAGATTTTTAAATGACTGTAGATGAAGGCAGAGTTGTCCCCGTATAGTAAGATTCTGTAGGAGAGAACCAGTGCTCTTCTCTGAAATTTTTGAAATCCAAGGAATAATGTTACCTTCCACTTTTTTGTAAACCCAGACTGTCACCTGCAAACTGGGATCAGGAGTAGTTAAAGTTGACTAGCTAGTCAGAACAATGAAGTTAACCTGTGTGGCCACAGAATACTATGAGAAAGATAATCCAATAGAAACCACAAAATAAAAAGTTAAAATGTTTTCATATCAATTTAAATAAAATAAAAATTTAACTTTTGAACCTACATCATTTATCCGATGAAAACTGCAAATATATGGTAACCTGATATATTCTTAGTGTTAAGTTTTAAATGATAGTAGTTCTTAAAGGTCATCAGGAATTGTATTAATAGATACACACAAAAATGATGGGGACAGGCATGTAAGCTCAAGTCAGTTCAGGAAACATTGTATAAAACTAAATTGAAAACCAAGTACAATGTCTCATGCCTGTGATCCCAGTTCCTCTGGAGACCAGTGCAGAAGGGTCCTTGACCCCAGGAGTTTGCGAGCACCCTGGGCAACATAGTGAGACCCCATCTCATAGAAAACCCTGAATTAAATGTCTTAACTGCAGTACTTCTCAGAGCCTTTAACATGCTAAGATCCAATGTAAATTTGTTGAGTGCAGGAAGAAATAGCTTGCAACACTTCGTAGATTCTTTTCATTAGTCTCCCTTTTGGTTTTTGGAGCCTGTTGTGGGATTACTGTTCTATGGATGACACTGAGTGATGCTGGGTTGTCTTGTATTAGAATTATATTTTTTACTTTTACTCTTCTGTACATCTTAATACAAAGATGTAGTCTTCACATGGAGAATGTGTAGAAATGCAGTTTTCTGCTATGTTTTTGTTAATTAGTTGCTTTGGGTCAATGTGTGGAGATGGTGGCAGTTTATTGTAAGATGTCACAGAATCCATGTGTATCATTTGTGCAGCTATAAAGTACCTAGAGACCTCTTAGGAATAAAACACCATGTAAATGTAAATTATCATCGCCTATAAGACACTTTCATTAATTTCATATCAAATTCATGAGTGTTTTGAGCTCTGGGATTTGAAAGCCTTCAGTGTCAGGCCTCTAGTTTATTTATACTCCCCACCCCCCACCAGGGTTTAAACACCAGCAGTATAGCATAGTGCTAAGAGCACAGCCCGGGCAAACAAACTACCAGGGTTTGAATACTGGCTCCGTCACTTGCACCTGTGTGGCTGTGGGTGATTTTCTAGATCTCAGTTTCCTCATCTGCAAAATGGCATTTATATTAACTGCCTTATGAGGTTGTTGTGCAGATTGAATGAATCATTTTCTGTAGAGCTCTTTGAGCGGTGCTTAATACATGATAAGGACACAGCTATTCTTCTTTGGACAGGGAATGAAAAGGCAGGTATGGGAACGATGAAGGACTGTAAATAATAACCTCATGTGTACGTTCAGAACTACTAAAAATCTCAGTCATTGTTTAATGAACTAGTCCTGTCTATATACATATAAAGAAATTCATGAGTAATCAGAGATGGGATGGGACTGGGGATGGGGGCAGAAATTTATTCTGAGTCAAACATGTTTATGATGAGTTCCCTAGTCTGATGCCAAGGAACAAAAGGCTCATTCTTCAGTTCCCAGAATGAGGATTAACAGTGAAACAGCCTTGCTTGGTATTGTCCTGCAGCATCAGATAATTTTCATCAAGGCTTTTCACAGGGTGATGTATTCTCCCATATAGATGCACCTATTTCAGCGGTGGGTGAAACACCTACCATTTATGTATAATTTTTGAAGTGGCATTTTACAAATGAAAGGCCGCACAGCCAAACATGACCCTGTTATTATCCTACTGGTCAACCACCAGAGGGTCATGTCTGTTAGAGCTTATCTCTAGAAATTATTTTATTGATAAGTTGCTTGTCTGTCTCTAGCTCTTCCCATGTGGCTTAGAACTGTCATGTGTGTCCAAGGGCAGTAATCTACCAAAGGTGATCCTTCTTATTTCTATGAGTGGAATGGATTTATGAGATCATTTTTTCCCCCTTCATGTAATATTTTCATTGTCACCCAATTCCCTTACAATAGGACACCATGAATATATTGGAAGAAAAATTGGAAGTCAAATGGCTGATAATATAAGAATATAAAAATATTCAATTTGAAATTCTATAGACATTTGTTAACCATATCACCCCCAAATAAAAAGCAATTTTTCCTCCTCCTTCTTGGGACAGCAAGGTAAAAGATGGTTGAACAGATCAGCAAAAATATTGACTTTTTCTTTTAAATGGAAGTTGCTTGTATTTCCTGCTCATATTAGTTTTTCCGGGGCAGGGGAAGCAAGTGCATCCTTTGTCGATTGCCATTTGGTGCCATTTTTAATAATCAAATTTAAATATAGGCTTTAGCAGCGGACGGATTCGATTTGGACAGAACACATGTTGACTTTCTGGACTGTTTGCTCACTGGAGATGCCGACTTGTTCTGTAGACGGGGCTGCATGTTGATGTCCTTTGTCTCCAGAAGGATTGATTGACGGATGTTGTGTCTGCTCATTTACAGCGTTTTCCTTGTTTAATTTAAAAAATTGTGACATAGTATTACATGTTCCCTTGTATACATCATTTTTGCAGAAGAAAGTTGTTTAGCCAATATGTCGTCTTAGTTTATGAAATCCTCTCTATAGCTTTCATTCAGCCCTTCGTGTTCTCCATTAGGTCATATCATTCATTTCATGCACGGCAAATCGTCACCAGCAGCAAAATTTAACATTTGGTCCTTTTAGGTATAAAAATGAATCAAATGCCTGACAAGATTTGTTTCTGGTATATATTTCAGAATCCCCCCTCCCACCCCAACCCCATCTTTATGGGCATACGACAATGTTACTAACGGGTACTTTTAGTTTTAAAAATATGGACAACAGTACTCCATGCAGTAAAAGACTTGAGCGATTAATGCTACCCTTATGCCTCTTTTGAGTAGTTTTAGCCATGGGGCTTGGCACTGCCACCATTGTCTTTGTGCCAAAAAATATCCGCAGCGGCTGTCGCATTCTAGTACCGGAGGGTTGTCTCGAAAATTCCGCAGTGAACACGCCGGGTTTGTTCATCACTGCTATCTCTTTTAAATATTGGAAAAATAGAATCTTTAGCTCTTTCAAAGCCCCGTTGTGGTTGTGGAGATGGGGGGAGGTGGGTGGTGAAGAATGGAGAAAGGAGGAAAGAGGCTGTCCGCGCCAGCCAGTTGGTATAAGTGACAAAAATCCATTCCTGACATAGAGTAAACACAGATATTTAGGAGCTTTTGTGTTTAGGAGCACAGATAGTTACTTAAGGATCCTACTCAAACATGTTATCAGCACTCTTGAAAATTTTATTATCTGAAACAAATGTTCCAAGTGAATTTAAAGCAGAAAATCAACATCAAGACCATAGCTAATTTTTAATGGACAATTTATATAAACGATAGTTTCTTTTGTAGAAACTGAGGTGTCCTTTTAAAATGGCTGCATTTTATCTTAAAAAAAAAGATGATAGGAACCGCGATGTTATGTTTGAGAAGGTGCTTGGGCTTTATCCACAGTCCCTGATTATTTTGCTCCCAAACAGGGGTTTTGGCTCTGAGGGCAGATTTATAGTTGAATTTGGGAACAAAAAGATGTAATAAAGTTAAAGGCTTACACTATCAGAATGAAATGTGTTCACTCATGATCTCTGGAGCGATCTATTTGATGGTAAAAGTGGATGCTACAGATGAAATCTTTACAAGGAGCATAATCCTTAAAAAAAAAAAAAAAAAGTCCACCTCCCAGCCTCCTGCTGGCTGTGCTGCCTCTTTGGTACCTCGCAGACTTCGACAGAGTCCTGGACGGGTGCCCATTGATGTCATGGAAACACTCAAATTACTGAGAATGATTCATGTCTATGCTGGTCTCTTATCCTCCCCCACACAAAACAGGAGTAGATTTTTAACCCTGACAACTTGTAATTTGCAGTGGGTTTATTTTTGTATCTGGATAAATATTTTTTAACAAGCAAAATTAAGATTAAGCAGTCTGTATCTGATATGATAGTAAAGAATGCCGGGTTCCATGTAGCCAAGAGTACTTCGGGGACTCTGTAGCGTGAATTCATATTCATCTCCTCCCCTCTTCCCCCTCCCTCTTTCCTTTCCTACCCCTTGCTCTCTGCATTCCATTCTTCCTCTCTTTCTTTTTCTCCTACTTATTCTGTGTCTCCTTTTAAAATCCTTACTGTTTGCACTGCCCTTTTAGCTGTTAAATAATGGAAGGAGTAGCCCAACCTATACGTGTAAGTGAGGCAAATCCTGGCAGAAAAATCTCCCTCCAGTACTGTGTGTTGGAGTTGAGTTGGGAAATAATGCTGGGTGGTGAAATTCTATAGGGGATAGCTTCAGGAATTCCTTCTAGAGAAAAAAAAATAGATGGTTTTTCTTCCTTAAACTGTATTTTACATTTCAATTTTTTAGAAATTACCGAAACAGGACACTAGATGGTCAGCCTCTTAGGAAGTCAGGGCAAATTCCACTTTTTCCATCTTTCTGTCTTTCTACCTGCGTCCTCACCTGCTTAGCTTTCTGCCTTCCTATCTACCTGTTAAACAAGTGAATATTACGTCAAAGTAAGGGATGTAATGGTGATACTGAAGCATTCTTAGACGCAAGAGCTTAAGGAAGGAGACGCGTCCTTTGATAGCTCGTAAAGGTCGAGCTTTTTCTGTTTGTAATATTTATAGAGAGAGGTTAAAGGGTACAAGTAGCTTAAATCTGATGTACACAGATGAGTAAATATATCTGTGTGACCATTCACACTGCTGATACAGTATAAATGTATCTTTTCTTCAATGTAAAATCCTCATACAATGGAAGTTATTCTGTTAGATCTTCTAAGACTGACAGTCTGTGCGATAGTGTCGTGTTTCACTGAAATTGAAACCGATATGGGCATTGATTTTATACTTTGCACTGACCACTGGACCAGAAATGGGGGTGGACGTGTTTTTCCCAACTTTAAGATTCATTAAAATCGGTAGAAAAGTTAATGATGGGAAACAGGGGGTTAATTTTAAGACTTAGGCTTGGCTTTCTTTGAAAACCACCATCCATTTTATATATTTAGTGACCTAGATACAGGGTACCCTTTGACCAGATAGAAAATTTATCAATATAAATGTATGAAAGATACATTCTTTGTGTGGTGTCAGGAAGGCATACTCTTAATAACATTGCCATTGCCATTGACCTAAAAGATAAAAAGACTACTGTTACTTTTAGCATTTGTGTTCAGTTGAGAGGGGAAAACTTGGGGGTTGTAAACTTCAGAAAGAAATCGATTCAACCTCTCAAAATACAAGTTGAGAGTTTTCCCATTGGAAAACAGAATATAGTGTAGTCCTATGTATCACATATAATTACTGTAAAGCTCCAGCCTTGAGGAAAGAAGTATCCTTCAGACTTGAATGGGGTGGGGTCTTGGGCACCTGCCTGCCTCTTTTAGCCCTTTTTAATGTTCTGGTATGGACAGATTTCCACAATGATTCTCCACAGGTCACTATCTGGACTCTGCTGCTTAGATCTCTTGTGATGTGATTTCATTATCTTCCCTAATGATTAATGGGACTGAACTTTAAAAGAAACAAATGAACACCCTTGATTTTATTCTTACATGTGGCCAATAGCATTGAAGGGTCTACAGATCTCTGTAGAGCAGTCTACAGATGAATATCGGGCTGTGAGAATTCCTATGGGTCTCTTGGTGGAATCTGAACCTGGGTTCAGAGTAGGCAATTTTTCAAAAGCCCTGTTTCCCAAATGTAAATTCCATCATCATCTTGATCATGATGGGATTCACTCCTGGGAAATGGAGTTTTTAAAAAAGAGAGAGACTCAGAATTTTGAATAGTTTCTTTGCTAAATTCACCATCTGGAGAGCCTGTGATTGATTAGTTTTGGCCTCACCATTAAGTGTCAATATAATCAATGGGAATTACTAGGCTAGGGTCATTACATAGATAATTTGCCTGCTGTGTAAATAAAAATGAAATTGTTTAAATTTTGTGCAAGAGAAAAGTGAAAATAAAGAGTGACAATTTGTTTGTTAGAGAAAGTGGAGGCCATTGGAATGACAGTTTTTGGAAGTGTGGAGCAGTTTGGCTAAGAATAGGAATGAAGGATATTTTTTTTTCAGTTTATCATAGCCAGAGTGAGGAAGTGCTATTCCCTCTCTTGCTTGCATACATTGCCAGTAGTGCCTACTTTACGTATGTAAACATCGGGGAAGAGCAGTAGATGTCTTTTACCTGGAGGAGATTTTTTTTTGAAGGAAAAACATAATTTACACGTTTTTGTCGTTTCTCTTGGCAGGTAAAACAGAAAGGGGCTCATACTCATCTTATGGGAGAGAATCGAACTTACAGGGTTGCCACCAGGTAAGTGAGAATCTCTGTTGCGGAGGGTTGAGAGGATTAACCTGGGAAATCACTTTGTTTTCTAAATTAGATGATGCATTTTAAACTGTGACACTAAAGATGCACTGGCAAGTCAGATGATGGCTCTCTCTTTAAGTAATGAAATAACACAGAGCTTAGAACTAATAAACACCTCATCTTTAGATCACTGCTGGATCAGAACTACATTCCTGGGCTTGTTTTTATTTTTTAATCCATCAGCCGATACCAGTGGCACTGTTTGCAAACCAGCAATGTCGGTGAAAGTGGTTCTATCAAAAGAGTTTATTTGCAATTAAGAACTTAAGAATTTCTTACGCAGGAAAGGCTTCGCAGAGTCATGTGTCAGACCCTGGGTTTCGGGTGGCTATTGCCCTAAATTATAGTTTTCATAGGGGCTGTATGATGTTGTGTGAAAACAGGGTTGGATTGAGGGATAAAAATGTCTGTGAAAATATGATTTGTTGTCCCTTTTTGTTTCTGAATTGTTTTTGGCTGGAAGTCAAGGCCAGCAGGCTAACAGCAAAGCCGTCTCAAGGGAAGTATGCGTGAGCTAGAAAAATAAGAGTACGTTAATTAAATAATAAAATGCCAGTGTAATACAAGGGTATAGCATGTGTGTGTTTGTGTCTCTGGGCACTCTGCATTTGTATACTTTAAACTCTCCAGAGAAAGCCCATTTCGAAAAATACTATCAATAGCTAAAAGTGTGAGCTTTGTTTCAAGACAATTGAGTTTTTATAGATACTTTTCAGTTCAGTGTCGGTATTAATCATGTATTTAAAATCTTTTTTTAAATTCATACTTCCTTTTTATGAGTGCATTGGTTTCTTACTTTGGAAAACTCTTGATGGAATTTAATAATCCTCTTTAATATTCAAAACCCTCTACTGTTTTTATTATTCACCCAAACAGAATGTATTTAAAAAAAAATGCTGGAAGGGGATGCTTACTCTCTTGAACTCTCACTCTCTCATGTTCTTTATGGGGGGAAAATCTATTTTGATTTTTTTTTAAACAACCCATTTAATATACCCCTGAAAAATGTAAGCAAAATTTTGTTTTTATAATTAAATTGAACCTATGAGGAAAGTTTCCTTTTCGTATCAGACATAGAAAAAGGTACGACTTCTGGTGGGTTGGTGTGTTTGTTTTTTTCCTGTATATATTTGCATTTTTAAAGTTTACTCCCTTGGCCCAGCCACCAATTCAGTCATATTCGGCATCTGAAAGATTTGTTGTGCTGAGGTGAACGGTGCTTGGTTAAGAGCTCCTGCCGGAGTGCAGTTCATGGCAGTTTGTTTGGAAAGAATTCTGCAGGAAAGAAATTTACAGCCATTCCAGTGCAACGGAAACATCTTTGGAATGTGAGTGCAAATGTTCGGGCTAGATAGCCTGGGCGACAAGCCTCTGAGTGCTGTGTCTCTGGTGTAAAGCTCTCAGTTCCTGCAGAAGAGCGTGTTCCTGTGGGTCTGGTTTCTGAGGGTCAAGGCGGAGGTCATTAGAGTTTTGGGGAGAAGAAAGTTGACAACATCCTTCCTTTCTGCAGATGGTCATGGCAGAGGTCTCTGTTTTCGCTGGGCCCCCTTTTCTGGTCATTGAGAGAATAGGCTTCCTCGCCCCGGTATCCTTTCTTACTAATAGGAATTGGCGTGATTCCTCACAGACACAAAGATTTCCTCTGCTGAGTAAGCGTGAGGCCCCTTAACTTGTGAAAGCATCATCCAGACCGTGTGAGTCTGTCTGTGTGTGTGCAGAACACAGACCCTCCTTTCTCCGTTTGTGGGGAATACTTCCCTCGGGTGAAACTGAAGTTAATTTTTTTTTTTTTTTTTTTTTTTGCGAACACAAGGTGAGAAGTGGAAAGGGGCAGAGGGTGGAAGATAGGTGGACGGACTGGTGTGTGATGGCTGAATTTCTGGGCCTTGGGAGGTTCGTTTTGAGGCAGTAATGTCCAGGAAAATTCTTTTGTATATAGCATTATGACTGCATATGCTTTTCTTAAAAAGCCTTCGTAATATAGCCGTGGAGTGTGGAGATTCCTTCATTCTTAATTTGTGCTTCGTGGCTGTGAGTCTTGCAGGAGTCGACTATCTCTGTGCTTAGTGTGGTCGCAGCAATCTCCATAAACAGTGTGATTACTTAGGGATAAATAAAAGTGAAATTTTGGAAATTTGCTGACGGAGGGAAATAGGGGCTGAAGATGAAAAATGTACAGAGTATGAATTTCTGCTTTCTGTGAAATTTGAGAATAGAACAGACCATAGTGTGTCTTCCAGTGAATCAGTTTCTCTTGTGCCGTATTGTTGTTTGAATCCCTGTCTACAACACCAGCTATGCAAACCAAAGAGAAAGGCAAAATCTTGGTATCTTGGGCTTCAAGTCTAAATAGCAGATCACAGCTGAAATGATTCCTCACTGTGTGACAAGGTGAGTGACTCGTGGAGGGGAGGCTTTTGTTTTTCTTCTGTTTACTATATGATTGAGATACGGAATAGGAAACCTTTAGATGGTATGCCCTAAGGAGCTCCAAAAGCTGCTTTATCATTTTTAACAGTGGACTATTATAACTGTGGACTTAAAGGGATGAGGAGTGCTGTATGGAAACATGCCTATGCCAATCCCAATAGCCTTTTGTTTGGCATAGAGACAGAGTGGTGGCAAGCAACAGGTAGTAAAGTGTTGTCCTGGAGGAATACATTATTATTGTGCTATGTGTATTGTTTCAGAAATACATCAAGTTAAAAAATAGATATAGATCCATTAGAGTTCTCTTAAGGATTTAACACTAATACTGATTGATATATGGTGCTTTTTAAAATGGATATATTTTAACAGAAGAATGAAAGCCAGTAGGTTCTTTATTGGCAATTAAGTTGTTTTCATTAAAAATAGTAATGGGATAATATTATTTCATTAATGCATTTCCACGTGAAATTATCAGAAATAAACATGGTGACTTTTTGAGACCTTTAAAATTGTATAGAAAATGAACCAAAAGATAAGCAAAAGTAGAGAAACGGACTATTTCGAGTTCTTACTAAATATGGCAAAACTAATTTAAGTCAAATCGGGGTACAGAAATCACACCCAGCTTAACGTGTTCTTGCCAAATTGTAACCTCATACTCCTTTTAGCTGGCAAAGAAAATTAAAATTTCTAATGGAAAGTCTGACAGAAACAAAAATGAATGGGAATAAAGTTTTTAGCAAGATGGTCGAACCTTAATACTATAATAGCCAGTAGCTAATACCTAATGGGCATCATTGCAAATGGAAGGGAAAAAATGTCATTTGCTTTTGGCCTCTTTTGCTACTTTGAATAGAATGTCTGGCGATTTGCAAACTTTTAAATTTTGCTGAAATCTTTTTTTTTTTTTTTGAATGAGATGATGACATCAAAACAAATGATTGTTGTTAGTTCTCCCCTTAAATGGAAGTTTAGAGTTATTATCAGGAATTGTTTGTATTTTCTTCCTGGGATATAGCCCAGGTCTAAAGTCATGGTTTTATTATCAGGGGTGTGTGTGTGTGTGTGTGTGTGTGTGTGTGTGAGAGAGAGAGAGAGAGAGAGAGAGAGAGAGCGCGAGCGCTGGGTCCTATCTGAGACCAATCAAATTAGAATCTTATGAGTTGGGCCTGTGCATTTCTGACAACTCCCCAGGTTATTCTAATGTGCAGCTACGTTTTATCATTTCTTAGAATGTTCTGTAGAAATATACTCTATTTTAATAACTTGTGTTCAACGTATGGCATTACTACTGACCTTGAAAATGCTTTTAGGCTCTTTGCATTAATTTGATTATTCAAGGCATGAAAATATATTTCATATGAACTTCATTTACAAGGCAGTGAAAATTAGTGATATGGTGAAAATCAGCAAGATGCCTTGAAATCTTTATAAAGAATTCCACAACTGAGTGTCCCAGCCCATATCTTGTTTTCTCTAGTGAAGTCCAAGGTTTTAACCTCATCCAAATTCTTTTTCTTCCTCGGCAAGTAATCAAACCAGGACTATGCTGATAAAGTTATTTGATGTTTAGATCTTAAAATGACTAATGGAATTTAAGAATTAGACCTAATCTAGGGAACTGTTATTAATTTCCAGGAACTTTGAGACTAGGGAGGAAACGGAGTTTCTTTATATGCGACTTAGTTTGCCCATAGGGTTGCTTATTTTGGGTTTGTCGAAATTAAGCATGTAGTTGATTCCAAAATGAATTTCACATTTCAGAATTCATTTCTTTGTGTTGTTATTTTTATTTTTGATTCAGTAGGTATTACACATGACTTAATTCTAAAACTTTTGGCCTCTTTTAGTTTTTCTTATCTAAAGTCAAAATAGAATTAAGCGAAAATGGCACAAAATTATTTTGTCTATTATGAAGTTGACAATTTAGGCCTCACGCAAGCAGAAGTACGCATTGCTTTTTAAATTTGCTCTGAAGCCTAAGTGTTTATTTTGAGTGTTCAGCACATCCGTCGAGGTTCCTATGCATCCTTCCTGGGACGCTCTCCCTTGCAGGGCCTCAGCACCTGCTTCTCTTCGTCTTGCTTTTTAAAATTTGCTGTCATTTTTATGTGTTTGTTACATGCTGATATCCACATAACTCTGTAAACTCCTAGAGGGCAGTGACCACGTCTGTTTCATTTTGCATGTGGACCATGTGCCTAGCAGGGCAAAAATTGCAATGACCCAGTGTTTGTTTCCTCAGCATCACTTTTGGAAGCCATTTTGAGGGAGTAAGGTCTGAATAGCAATGTACACGAACCATATTGTGAGCATCTTTTTCATGCCTACGAAAACCAGAAAACTGCCCTCTCCCAAAAAAAGTCCTTTGGAAGCTCTTCCTTCTAACGTGCTGTGCAGGCTCTGGAAGGACACCAAAGTCATACCATGGAGAGACACCCACGCTGACTTCTGAGGGGGCTAAATTGTCATTCACCTGGTGACTTCACCATCCTAGGCCTGTGTATCTGTAAAGGCCTGAATGAGGGAATTATAGATGATCAGTGGTTCTGGTAGAAGTGTTATTGGAACCAAAGGTCAGAATGCTGGTCTGAGCATTGAAATGTACCAGTGTGAACAGTAGGACAGGATATTTTGTGACCGTCGTGACAGTTTCAGACATCACAGTGCCTGAGTTTGCAGTGTGTATGTCATTGCGACTGTGTCCCTGAGTGGTATTTTTCAGGCAGGAGCTCATTCATTTTGGGGGATTGCTATGGGTGTACCCATCTTCCAAAAGTTAGCCAGTACTTATCAAAGGGGAGAATGGGTCCATTCTTTTATCGCATTGGTTAAGAAATATTTATTGACCCTGTAGTGATGTGTTAGATCCTTGGGAGAAAAACAAAAGGATCTTATATACCTTCCCTTCTGTCCCCACCAGCAGCTTCGTGTATATTAACGGGGAAAAATCAAGCTCTTGTTACTTACTTTTAACCTCACATAGCATAATTTTTTGAGCATCTAGAACAGTTGAAAAAATAATAAGATGAATGCCACATACCTACTATTTAGGTTAAACCATTGCTAGTATTTGTTATACAGTATTTGCTTGACTGTGTGTATAATGTATATTAGAAGACGTGTTTTTCAGTGAACCAACCATTTTAAGTTGCAGATTTAATAAGAACGCACCCATATATTTTTCAGTACTTATCTCTTAAAAATAAGACACTTGCCTGCCTAACTAAAATACCCTTATTAGCCCTAAAAAAATTAACAATAATTTCTTAATCTCAATCCATATTCAGATTTCTTTAGTTGTCCTTATGCAAATGTGTTCAGTAGCTTTTTTTAAAAAGACATTGCATTTACGTGTGGCATTTGATTTCTGTGTCTTTTTATAATTTATTTTAAACTAGAGCTGTTCCTCTATTTTTATTCTTTTTTAAATTGTCTAATTTATTTTTTAGAGATGGGGTATCACTATGGTACCCAGGATGGACTCAAACTTCTGGGCTTAAGGGATTCTCCCAAGTAATTTTTTTGTTGGTTTGTTTGAATGATAATGACTTTAAAGAGACCAGGCTGACTGTCCTATAAAACACTCCCCTTTCTAGAATTATTAGATTTCTTTTCCTTGTGGTGCTGTTTAATTTTGTTCATCACTTGTTTTGCCTAGAAATTTAAAATTCGGTCTAAAGGTTTATGCAGGTTCAGGTTAATCATTTTTGGCTGGAGTACTTCATTGAGGATGCTGTGTGCTTCAAATTACATTCCAATAGGATGTGGGGCCATGCCGCTATTGGTGATGCTAAGTTTAATCACCTGGTAAACTGAATTGTTCTATCGTAAAGAACCTTTCCCCTTCTGCAATTAACAAATAATATTTCTATTGATACTTTAGCACTAGACAGATACCCTTTTACCCCAACAACCTTTGACCTAATGGTTTAGCACACATTGATGACCCTTGCCTGAATCAGTTATTTTAACTGAGCACTTCAAACTGGCGATTCTTTTAAAATTCCGTCATTCCTTCCACATTTATAGCTAAGATTCTTCTATAAAGAGGCAGTTTCTTTCATCATTCATTTTAACACTATCAGTTTCATGTTTCATATTGAATGTGTGTCATAATAATTATTGTTTTTAATATGTTTCATTGGACTTGGAGGATGCTGGAAGCACTAAAGTATTATTGAAATCTCTTAAGATATATTGATAATCTTAAGGTATATTGATAAGAAAAATAGTTATGGCTCAGGCTGATGGTCAGAAGAGCTTTAACTGCAAGAGGAGGGAGGTAATTATAGGCATGTTTCCTTGTAAACCAAACTTCTGTATTCTTTCCAAATTGGTGAAATTTGGAACCTTGCAACAACCTCTGTGCCCCTAGCTGTGTTTCTCTCGATTCTCATATTGCCACTCTATAATTGTTAGTAAACATCTCACAAGGTTAATCATCAGTAGCTGACCGGCTGACTTGAAGGGGTTGCTGTGAAGTTCTGTGATGCTGCGCTGTCAGGGATCAGCTAATAATCCCTGCCTCAGTCCTTTCACAATCCGGACATGGTTGATAGTCAATGTCAAAATGAGGGAATTTCTAAAAGAGAGTTTGGGCTTAATCTAAAGGAAGTCTGGGTAACTAGTATTAGGTGCCAATCTAAATCTCTGAAATGGTTATTATTATCCTCCCTTAATAATTAAGAAACGGATGCTCAGAGACGTAAAGCAAGTAGACCTCAAATCATTTGCTTCAAGTAAGTTTCAGAGCCAGGCTCTGAACTCTAAGTAATGTTTTGTTTTAAAGCCGGTGCTTTCCAACTTGGGTTCCCTGCTACCTAAGCCCATGATAGAGTTTTTAGGCCCAGAAGCCCATGTTAGTTCTCATCTAGAAAACCCTGTCTGGTCAATTGCAGGCCCACTAGAGGATCTGGACCTGACACAGTACCTAAGAGTAGCTGCACTCAGCTCTGTTCAGCGTTAGCTAGAACTCGGAACAGTCGGTAGGGAAAGGCATAGCGAAGGGCAGATCGTATCATTCCAGACCGCCCAGCCTTAACGGGGGGAAAAAAGATGATATGAATAATCTATTCAGTAACATCCTCAGAATTAGCATGTGCAATTTCCTTAAAACCAATGAGGATTTCCTGTGAAAAGGCTGGGGTAGAATATGCCAATTCACATTTTAGCAACAGCATGAACACTTTCTTAAAAATGTATAGATTACGTTTTGGCTTTGCTTTTTGTGCAATGTAGGCAGAATATGGTTTGCTATTATAAAAAGTTGGATTCATTATAGATCACATTGTTGTTCCAAAAACACAGGAACTACATACAGCAAGAGTCTGAAACAATACCTTTAGCACATTCTTAAATATGACCCAATAATTTTTCGATTGTGGCATTTAGCCCACTTGTAAAATATATGAAACAACAGAATATGTACTAGGAGCATAGGCAAGGACAGGCAGTTAGTGCATAAAAAGCCATTGAAATTGCTTTGAGATGATTTATGAGACACCAAAGAAATGGACTTCTCGTACCCAAATTGAAATTTCACCAGGATTGTGGCATTTACTTCTTTTCTTACGAAAACCATTAAGGGTTTTTAAAATAGTTTCTAGCGATTGGGACTACAGTTCTTCATCTTTGTATTTCTGATAGGTAAAGACAAAGCAGAAAATCAATTAATGACCAAACAAATAATTGATTTAACGCTGAGGTGTATCTGATATAATTTAATGTTGAAATGTATCTGCATATCCTGTAGAGCTCAATACAGCCCTGTAGCCTCTTTCCGTAAGAAAGGCAGTATACTCCGAATTCAACATCAGGACAATGTTTCAATGTGAAATGACGGAAATACTTATTTATTGAAGGTCATGCTTGATATTATTTTATTGTTGGGGGCTTTTTACTGAAACTCTTTAGAACGGAACCCCCAAATTAAAATATTGGCAATGCTGAAAGATAGCAACAGAAGCCTGTAATCTGAAGTAACGGACTTTAGAAAAAAATACTTTAAAAAAGAAGCAGGTATCGTTGAGTCTGCTGCCATGCCTGATAGTGATAACCTGATTAGAATTGAAGCACCCCATTCTTTGAAAAATTGTGTGTGGGCTTTGGATATTGACGTGGTTTGTTTACATGTGCTTCCACTCACAGACCAACTGAGCTTCCTAAAGCATGGACCTTTCATGTTCAGTGTGTTATTTTTTTAATCTCATAGAAGTAGTTTCTTGGGGAGGAGAAAACCGAATCCGGCAAGAATACTTCTTTGCATTTGCCTTAGCATTTCCAACACGCAAATGTTGCTTTTCTCATAGTGTGGCACTTATTTTCCTCAGACATTTCTTGTACTTAACAAAGGGCAAAGTCGCATTTTGGCGGGAGAGCAACTTTTGCCCGGCACTTCACCAGATCTCGTTGAATAGAATATATTTATCACTGTTCACATTCTTAGGGCTCTTAATGAAACCTACATATCCTTAATTTCCATTTTCCTCTCCTTTCAGAAGACATCTTCCAATGAACAATTTCTATGACTGAAATACCAGATATAGGTTATTTTCAATGCACCTCAAAGCCATGTTTGTGTGCATTTGGAACAACAACAATTCCATGCTATGGAATAATTACGGAGGAGTATCATTGAGGTTTTCAGGCAGTACCCACCCTCTAGAGCTCTGTACGTGGGGGAGGTCTCTGTGTGTTGGGGTTTTGCTGTTCACACACATAGAATATCCTGAGCTCATTTGTACTGTGATAATGAACAGCAGGGCACTGAATCTTTTCAGTTTTATTGGTATTGTATACAGTAAGTTATTAAATTTCATCTCTGTAATACACCTGCAGTAAAATAACAAAACATTGCTGCACTTAAAGAACATGTGTGTGTGGTACAACGCCCTCCCCCATCATTTCAGCCCCCCACAAACAGCTGCTTGCAGATTTCGAGATCCATTGTATATATTCCCTCGAGCCCACCTCTAATAATCGAGACACATCTGCCGTTGCAGTATTATAGGCATATGTAGTTTTATTGAAAACTATACCTGTAAAAAAATTAAATAACTCCTGCCTCAATTAAATTGGCAAGCTACCTTTTGCAAAGATCATATTGCAGACCTCTTGAGACCCAAGTGAGTTAACTTTATTCTTATATTACAAGTCACTAAATATGTTATTTTTATTTAGCTGAGTAGCTAGCTTTCCTCATACTTTGATGGTAAGTTACTTTCATCTATTCTCACTTTTGTTTTTCTTCTCCTCTCATCTTTACATATTAAAAAAAATTATACAAATTGCATGCAGCAAACATTTTGAGAATCTGACCAGAATAAAGTTAAAGGGAAAGGACCCTAACATGCAGCTTGAACTCTGAAGTGATTATTAAATAAATACATACAAAGGTCACAAAATCGGGATCAAAATTATAACTCATCTTATGCCTTGTGATTTTTATAAGCTTCTTTGAGATCCATTTGATCATCATAATGGCAGAATAGGAAGTAACATGAAGAGAGAATGAGTTAGTAGGCCATACAAAGCATATGCAGATGGATTCCTATTGGATTAAATACTTTACCTTAGCGCCTACTCTTAAAAAAAATTAGATAAGAGATCTCACTGTATTACCCAGGTTGGAGTGCAGTGGTGCGGTCATGGTTCACTGCAACCTCGAATTCCCAGGCTCAAGCGATCCTCCCTCCTTAGCCTCTTGAGTAGCTAGGGCTGCAGGCATGTACCACCATGGCTGGCTAACGTTTTTATTTTTTGTAGAGACAGGGTCTCACCTTGTTGTCTAGGCTGTATCAAATTGCTGACTTCAAGCAGTCCTTTTACCTAGACTTTCCAAAATGCTATGATGCCATGATTATAGGCATGAGCCACTGCACCCAGCCAACATTCTTAATACTTGTGGAAGATTGGGTCAATAATAGACGTCTACAGAATAGTTTTTATCCAAAGAAGGAATAAGAGTAAAATATTTAGTGATATAAAAGTATGAGCATAAACTTATTTTATGTAAGGTATTTATATAGGTCTTAATGTGAGTCAGTCATGCCTATATACAGTGATTTAACCAAGAAGAAATTTTTCTACATTTGCTTTATATTTTGATAGAAAACAATTGAAAAAGACAAGTTGCCCACTATATGGGAAACATATGTATCATATATATATGTCAATATATATATGAACTATATATATGTCTATATATGAAACACACACACACACACAGACAGACAGACAGACATACACACACAGTTATGGGACAATAAGCAGGTTCCTTATCTGTTGTTTCTTAAAAACAAAACAAAACAGCATTTTGTGATATTCAAATGAACTGTGTATAACTGGACCGTGGGAGTGGTTAGAGGTGAATACCGTCCCTAAAGGGAACATAGACTCAGAGAAAAGATGCTCTGATGAAAGTCAGAAAGCAGATGATTTCATGGGATCAAGTCACAGATAAATATGAGGTGGTGTCTGCTATTGAGAAGGTAGAAAATCAAGTAGTGATATTCTTTTTTTGGGGGGGGGGTTGTAGGGGGATTGGGTCTCTCTGTGTTGTCCACGTGGGGCTCAAACTCCTGGGCTGAATCAGTCCTCCCACCTCAGCCTTCTGAGTAGCGGGGACTGTAGGCACGCTCCATCCTGCCTGGTAATTCTAGTAGCAGTATTGACAACCAGTCAGGATAGAAAATAGTTACATGTTTAAATAAAGAATTTCCTTTTTTGGGCCAGGCATGATGGGTCATGCCTGTAACCCCAGCACTTCAGGAGGCCAAGGCAGGTGGATCCCTTGAGGACAGGAATTTGAGACCAGCCTGGCCAACACGGCGAAAACCCTTCTCTACTAAAAATACAAAAGATTAGCTGAGCGTGGTGGTGTATGCCTGTAATCCCAGCTACTTGGGAGGCTGAGGCACAAGAATCTCTTGAACCCGGGAGGCGGAGGTTGCAGTGAGCCCAGATCATGCCACTACTCTCCAGCCTGGGTGACAGAACAAGACTCTGTTTAAAAAAAAAAAAAAGTTCTTTTTTGCTAGGAATGTTGGTTAAAATCAGCAGGTGGTCTTTTGGTTCCATTTGGACTTACCTGGGCCCAGGAGATTCTGCTCACTCTGTGTTCTCCCACAGTATTTTCTGTCCCACTCCTGGTTCACAGAGATGCCAGGTTTCATGGGATAGTGGGCTGGGTCCTAGAGAGGGACGTTGCTTACAACTCAGATCTCAAATCCTAAAGGAATCAGAATGTGAAGTCTTAGAAGAGTTTCAATTTTGTCATATACAAAAAAATTGAAAATTTAAATAAAAAATAGATTATGAATTGTAAACAAACTTTTTGAACAAAACTCATGAAAATTGGGGGATATACCTTAACTTGGGCCCTGCCACTGCTTTGAAGTCCCATCAGCCGAACTTTGTTCTCTGGGGTGTGGTTCACTCCTGTGAAAATGTATATTATCTATTACATCTATTACGTTTGAACTGTGAAGTCTGTTTCTCACGCTGAGCTCAGTAACGCAGAACTGTCATGTGTAGAGTAACTGGTACAACACAACATCAGTGGTGGTAAAAGATTTGTATGGACAATGACATGTGGCAAAGAAGAATGTCAACAGCTGCCACTGCTGTGACATCGTCCCTCAAGGAGTCTTTCTGCATCTCTGCCATGTAACTGTCTCAGCCAAAGAGAAGTCACTAACATAAACTTATTCCCCAGAATGCTGCTCCCAGCTAGCAACCACGTGAGACTTGCTTGAGTCTGTTTTGAGGGTGCAAGTCCTGGATGCCATTTGTCTTCTGGAAAGAACATTTAAGTTTGGGGTTTTATGTGTCCAGGGAGGGATTATTCTTTGATTTATTTCGAGAGAGCTTGTCCTCAATTTCCTTTTGCAGATAGTACACATACCCTATCAGTTTTTGGACTCCAGACTGTCTCCATCCATATTTCATTACAAAGCAGATTTTCATCCCATTATGATTTAGGTAAATGTACTAGCCTCTAAAATTTTATAATGTACCTTTCAGAAGCTCATAGATGCCAAGATCAGAAGCTCCTATGGAGTTCAATCTAATATATCTTCCTTAGCCAACTGGTGCAAAATAATTTTATCTTTGCTCTAGATAGTGACACATATAGCTCTAGAAATAATGCAGTGATCCCAAATCAGCTCTATAGAGCCTTAGCCAGCAATCAGACCATTTAGAACTTTCAACAATATTATATTCTACTAAACTCTGACTTTGTGTGTTCAGTAGATATTTATTGGGAAACTCACCTTATGTCCCACTGAAGATCCTGACATGCTCTCTAGGCAGATGGCTTTAGCTTATAGTGTAGTAATCATGAGGCCTTAGTATTTATGACTTTTCTTTCTTTCTTTCTTTCTTTTTTTTTTTTTAAGAGACAGGGTCTTGCTGTGTTGCCCAGGCTGGTCTTGAACTCCTGGCCACAGTGATCCTCCCACCTCGGCCTCCCAAAGTGCTAGGATTACAGGTGTGAGCCACCGCATCTGGATGTTTTTATGACTTTCCAAATTTGTATTATTACATGTGTTTGGATTTATTTTTCGAGAAGCCAGAGTAGAATTTGACAATTACCAAATTGTGAGTGGAGAAAAATAGATAATTCACCTTTGGTATTGTGCTTTTGAATTTGAATTCCACTGATTGGATTTAATCTGTCAGGATTAGTTCTTCCATCTGTGTCCCTTGGCGTGGTGACTGACTCCTAGCCGCCGTCTGAGACTGCTCGATCTCCCTCATCTCCAAAAGTCCTCAGTTTCTATATCTCATCAATTCTGCTTGCAGAATACCAATAAATCTGCTGCTGCTTCCTAGTCCCCCCAGGCACCACCACGGCTGCCTGTGCTGCTCTGACCCCTCCACCCACATTCTCCCTCACCTGCCTGCTGCCCACTGTTGCAGGAGTGACAGTCTCCACAAAACATTTTTCCGTGGCTTTGTGGGCCTGTCCTTAGCATGATGGTAGCCTGGCCCCTGTTTCTCCCTCCAGCCTCAGCCTTCATACTCACCATTCACATCTCATGATCCAGCCCTACTGAGCTACTTGCAGTACTCTCGAGTTCTTTCACGATTCTCTGTCCTTACAAGGACCTGAAATACCTTTGCTCTCCCTCCCCTTCTCCTTGCCTTACATCTGTTTTACCAGGTAACTCACCCGCGTTGTTCACGATTCAGGGACCCTGGATGTTATAACCAGGGCAGAAGGAACTGCCTCTCTTCTGTACTCAGGAAGCCTCTGGGGCTTTTCTCTTTCCTCACAGTCATCACTCTCTACAGCCAGAGAGGGGCAAGGGCTAGGCTTGTCATCTCTATCCGAAGTATCTAACAGGGGCACTAAGGAAGTGCTTGTTCCAGAGTCACAGGATGGATGAGTGAATGAATGAATGAACTAAGAATAGTAACAAATTGCATGTGAGCCTGTAACTTATTATATTTAAACATTTCCATGAAAATATCTTGACTTCAATTAACCATGGCAGTGACCCCATGAGGCTGGAATTATTTTCAATCCAGTTTTATTGATAAAGAAACTGAGATGGCTGGGCGCGGTGGCTCACGCCTGTAATCCTAGCACTTTGGGAGGCCAAGGTGGGTGGATCATGAGGTCAAGAGATCGAGACCATCCTGGCCAACATGGTGAAACCCCGTCTCTACTAAAAATACAAAAATTAGCTGGGCATGGTGGCACATGCCCGTAGTCCCAGCTACTCAGGAGGCTAAGGCAGGAGAATCACTTGAACCCTGGAGGCAGAGGTTGCAGTGAGCCGAGATCATGCCACTGCACTCCAGCCTGGTGACAGAGAGAGATTCTGTCTCAAGAAAAAGAAAAGAAAAGAAAAGAAAAGAAAAAAAACAGAAACTGAGATTGAGAGAGTTTTTTTTCACTCTTAAAGCAGAGCTGAGACTGGGAAACAAACTCCTTTGGATCCAGATTTGCCATTTTCTCTGTTACTTCTTTATCCCTGGTTACAGTTGGTGTAGCTTCGTGTTATAGCAAGTAGCCCACAGAATCTTCCCATAGATGGTTCCAGCTTTCTATTCATTATTAACTTAGGGATCATTCATGGAGGCACTTACCTAGCTACCAGGCTGGGACCTCTGTCTGCCAGTAAGAAAAAGTGTGCATTTCTAAAGAGGGTACGAAGAACCTAGCAATCTGTATATCGGGAGCATTGTCTTTATAGAGCCAAAAAATAGTATTTTGAATGTTTCGTGTAAGTAAGTACCAATTGCTATGGCATGGCACACACCACCCATGCTATCTGTTGCCATCAGTGGTACCTCTCTACTCCCTGGTTGTAGTGAAAAGGACCACAGTCCTCCTGGAAATGGAAATGGCCCTGAAGCTCAGGGGAGAAATGCAACACCAGCCACATCTCATCCACCAAGTTTCATTCTCCTTCACTCTCCCTGGTACACCTTGGCAGAGGATGGGGAGAACTGGGAAGAAGTGGATGAATTGAGTAGATCATGCTTTTCCTCTTCATGTTTCCTTCATGTGATTTTATTATTTGTTACCTTGTTGTAGGACATAAGAAAATGAATGATGACAATGGACTTAGCTTTTATTTATAACATCGAAATCCTTAAAGGTAGAACAACAGGGTCAGAAAGGACCTAGACATCATCTGGCAGCCAGTGCCACTTTGTAGAAGTGGAACATGAAGGCTCAGAGATGTTGAGGTTTGGTCGTCATCACACCACAGACTTTGCTTAGACACAGCCACACAATCCAAGCAAAATTCCTAGCCTGTAACACGGAAGTTTTCCTTTGATGTCTTTATACCCTTTTTCTTCTAAAGAGCAAAAGGTCACCTAGACCATGAAGTAATAGCCAGTAGCAGCCGGAAACACATCCTGAGGAAATTTCTAGACGATTGTCCCTTTGTTAAGCTACCATTGAATCATACTGTCACAGAGCCAGAGGGTGTCGTTTGCTTGTAAATACTGAGTTTTTGAAATGTCACTGTAACACTGGAAAAATGTTGTCTCTGAAGGTTGCCAAAGTGACAGAATCCCGACATTGTAAATACCAGCCAACACAAGTGCTCATAAATGACAGGAATAAAATATACTTGAGTAAATCCATAATAATCACTGATAACACTGTTTACCCTCAGTGACCAGGAGCTGTGAACTTGGATAAAAAGCATATGCATTGCAGATATCATTAATACGTCTGAGCCTCTAGCCATTCCAGAATATTTTGATGGAAAAGCTCCCAAAATATGTAAAAGCTTTACAATAACTAAGAAGCCAGTGTGTAAGACAGGGTGTCAGTTGGCCCTAATGGAACTAGAGAGAGCCTTGACTATCTTCAGCCTCCAGAGGACTGATAAGGCCTCCCTTGTTCTGGTTAGACCCAAACTCTGAGCAAGGCTAGTAGGGCAGGCAACGCTATATTTTCAGTAGATGTGATTCTCAAAAGGCCCATGTGCCAGAAGCACGAACTGACACCTACATCATGTTCTATAGAGAAAATGTGGAATCAACTTAGAGATTAAAAATGTTGGAGCCATGAATGGAAGGATCCAATGAGAACCTGAACTACACTTTGACTTTCAAAGGATGGATGGATGGTCAGACCTTTCCATAGTCCTAATGCTCTACGGCCCAGGCTTTTTCTTAATAATAACTTCTTCTTCTGTAGAAATGATTCCCCCCCTCTTTATTCTGTTCTAGCGTAAAAATGGTGCGTGTGTATCTGAATCTTTAAGAGGAAATGGGCACATTGGCAAACCAGTGCCTTCCTTGCCTCTGTGCTGTGGCTGCTGGTGCTACTCACCTGAAGCACCTCTTATATTCCAGTCTCCCCAGAAATGTTCAGGAACAGTGGAGACTAAATGTCAGAGGGTTGAGCCCTCCTGGTTTCTCATCTGGTGGAAGAGAAATCCAGATGGTTAAAAAGAGAGCAGAGTAGCCTAGCCCTCTGGGAGCTGCTCTCATCTCTGCTATGGAGCTGTGCATTGGGAAGAGTAGGGCTGTGGAATGACCTCCTTACCTTTCATATATTGAAACATATTTCTTTTTCCTTGACATGCTCCTGTATTGTTTGAGTTTTATGTTTTTGTAGTAAGCAGTGTTTTCTAAATTAATAATAAAAGGTTGTATTCAATATTTGAACTAGTACTTGATGAGATTTGAGGAAAGTTACAAAACTATATGTTGCAAATTGGCATCTGACCAAGAAATGATGACTGTGCTCCTTGGATTTTTATGCTTAGGAAAGAGTCCACAAAAAGTAAAAAGCTTTGGGTCAGAAGATACCCATTCTAGTATTAGCTGGAATGGTGGCAAAGAATGTGAAATGGTCTGAATGTCCATGGCTGTGTGATACTGGTGCATTGGCTGTCCATGGGTCTAAGTGGATGATATTACAGCTTTGAAAGAGTCATGGCAGAGGAGGGAACAGGTGTGTCCCAAACCCTAATGAACTCTGCAGATTGGCCTGGCATTCTGGCAATGTAGTCATTCAACCCAGCCATGGGGACTCCCTGGATGGAGACCCAGCATGCTTCTGGAGGTACCTGGCAGCTGCTAGGAGTAGGGCGTGCTGTACTGGTTTGACTAATGTGGTGTAGGTGTTGATGTTGGAGAGTTGGTGGCCAGTCTCAGGCTCTGTCCTGGCACCGTTCCTGCTTGTTGGTCATGAATGCAGATTGAGATTGAATAGCTTCTTACATTTCCGTTGAAGAAAGGCAGCTTTGTCTTCCAGGAATGAGCTGATGGTGGTGGCCATGTGGACATTCTGCAACTTTGGCACCCAGTAGCGATGGTCTGATTGCCTTGAAACTGTGGGAGCCTCTAGGGGCCCTGAGAACTGGAGCAGGGCTGGACAAGCCTTGGAGCAGAACTTTGCTGTGAATTCTTTTGCTTGACTCCCAAACGATGAAGGACACTTATCCCTGATATCTACCTTTTCCACTTGACCTTTTTAGTCTTTAGAGGTCTTTTAAATGTTATTTTGCCTGGGCGTGGTGGCTCATGCCTGTAATCCTAGCACTTTGGGAGGCCAAGGCAGACGGTTTACCTGAGGTCAGGAGTTCGAGACCAGCCTGGCCAACATGGTGAAACCCCATCTCTACTAAAAATACATTAGCCAGGTGTGGTGGCTCATGCCTATAATCTTAGATACTTGAGATGCTGAGGCAGGAGAATCGCTTGAACCTGGGGGGCAGAGGCTGAAGTGAGCCAAGATCGTGCCATTGCACTCCAGTATGAGCAACGAAGAGAAACCATCTAAAAAAAGTTATTTTATAAAAACATTTGGGAGTTTTCTTTTGGGCATGACAGGCAGATTGGCCTCTTGTTTGGGATAGCTGAAGAAGAAAAGTTGAATAAAAGTAGTGGGTGCATAGGATGGCCGTGGAAGGTCCCAAAGAAATCAGGGTCAAGTTTAAATGTATTTGTATTTTGTTCAAATTCATCTTTATCTAAAATAAGCTGATGTGGTTTCGTCTTCTGTGCTGCAGGTGGACAGCCACAAATTTGACTCTATAGCTACCAATTATCCACCACCCCCCGCCACCCCTTGTTTTTCTTCCTGATTTCTCTACTTCTAATCAGCTGCTCTTTTAGAAACCAATAGAGAAGTGAGACAGACAGGGGTGGGGGCAGAGGAAGAGAGAGGGGCTAGGGGAGGGAGAAAGAGAGGTTTTTGTCATAAATGAGTAAAAATCTGTCGGGCTCAGGTAGTTTCTTAGTGAATTCAGCATTTAGTGATTGGGTTAGATAGGCATTTTTGAGCTGAAGATTTTGGGAGCTCACCTTTCTGTTCTATAGAACCCCTAGATTTCTCTTTCAGCTCTACTTTCTGATTCATTCCATCCCCACCCATCGACCTCACCACCAATATTGAGGTACTTGTGAAAGCTCAGAATCTCCAGTGTCCTCAAGGATCTGGCCCCAAAGTGCTCCCTGGTGGCTAGAGGGGAAAAAGACAAGATGGAGGACTGGGAAAAGGTCAGGTGGCTAACTTTGCCTCTTCTTTTCTGATAGTATTTTTGTTATCAGCATCTAATGCGTTGTCTTCTTTCAGTATCAGTGTGAACCAGCTCTGAATAGGTTAGTGTATCAATGTATTCCCCTTTTCAGGACATTTTGCTGCAGGGATTTCTTTCCCTGTGCCAGTTTTTGTTGGTCTGATTTTTGTTTCTAGGCATATTGCATTGACCCGAGCCTTCTAACGGTACTGATGAGGCTGGGGGTGGGGAGAACCGGGGTGGTTGAAGACGACACATGCTGTCACCTCATGTGCTGGTGTGAGTGGCGCAGGGAAGGGCCGTGATTTTATAGGCACACTGATTAGCCAAGCACTTGTCACCTCCACTGCCGCTCATTGGCCTACTGCGTGTAAGCATGCCGTTTAATTGACAGCTGTCTGTTGTCAGAGGGCCTTTTTTTTCTCCTTTTCAGTTTGACTGAACACAACAGAGACATCTGCAGAACTCTGCAGCTCTGACAGGGTTGCCCTGCCTGCCAACCCGCAGACTCAGAAGGCAGCATAATTGAAGAGCTCAGAAAAGAATATTAACCCATTGACCATCTTGGGCTGAGGTGTAATGGCCAAAAAAGTTGCTTTTTAAGGTGACTGCAAGTCTGTCTTGGTAGAGGAAGACATGAGATTCTCTGTCAGAATGATTCAGGCCAATAGGATGTGAAATTCCTTGGTAGTGATTGTTTATAGGGTTTCAGTTCATCTGAACACACTTGGAAGATGATGAGAAGTTCATTTTCTAGGTAGGCCCAGTGTTTCATGGGGGGGTTACACAGAAGCCTGAATCCTGAGTCACATCACTGATGTCTGATTTCGCTTGTGTAACAACAGTAGTGCTTGGTATGTGTGTGGTTTGGGTGAGGGTTGCTCTTTTTCTTTTACAGCCAGGCCTGACACTGCCCTTTTAGATTAAGATTCGTAACCTGGAATGTATGGCCAACCCTGTGGTAACATGGACTGCCTCTTTGGGACATTTCCTATAAACAGAGATATCAAGATGGACTTTGTGATGGGAAGATTGTTTAAATTATTATACAAATTTCAGCTTGGGACTTTGAATGTTTAATTATTTGCCTTGTCATAGTGTCTTCAAATGAAGCTCTATTTATTTGAGCATCTACTGGGATTGGTACAATATGCAGACAAGCTGGCTTTGTGTGGGTTGAGTCACCTGTGCTTGCAGGATAGGGGTGCCTGCTACATTTGGAAGTGATTTAGTGGTATCCTAAGTTTATCAGGAGGAAAATACATCATTGCATTTATTTAAACATTTGATTTAGAAAGGGGCAATGTGTGTGATTATTGGATAAATTGTTTTTACTCTTTTCTTTGCTTTGCATTATTTCCCCTCTGATGATTTGCAACTTAGCGAGCCTTTGTCGAACCTGGGTGGAAGAGGTCTGAGAAGCCTTGAGCAATTTGTTTCAGACTGTTTATACACTAGTGTTTTATAGATGTGGGCTCATGTGAGGGCACTGCAGAAAGGTAGCATCGTTAAACTGGTTGGAGAAATTTCAGGCAAGTAGATAGGAAAGACTTCTTTTCCAAGTTGTTGCTCACAGACTATGATAGATGAATTCAGCAGAATGTTCTGACCTCTCCTAGACTGGGTCAGATAACTGAGTTTTTGTCCTGACTCCGACTCTAATCCTAAGTAGCTCTTTCTTAAAGCTCCATTTCTGCCTCTGCAGAATGAAGGTTTGACCTGTGTAGTATATGATATTCCTTCTAGCTTCAGTGTTTTGTAACTATCAGAATAGGTAATGAGGAAGGAGACTACACCCTGGTAGCCTTTAGCCATATCACAAATATTTGACATAGTCCCAGAATAGCACATACAAGACAGAAACTGTACTTCAAGGGAATAATAAATACAGAAAGCATTTGAGAAGCAGTTACTTAATTTCCGTTAACTCCTTTTTTTTTCTTAATTTCTATTTGTTATAAGGTGATAAATGACTTTTTTTTGTATTAAATCAGGGTGATTGGGATAGTGAAATGAATGGGTCAGGTGAAACACATGACTCACCTGCATGTTTTTGATTCCTCTGGGAAGGTGGTTTTGGACAACATTCTGGGAAAACTATGGATAAAGTCATAGGCTTCCATATTCAGTTTATTGTAAGACTTTTTTTTCACATTTCAACATCTCAGAAATTTACGATATGCCAATTCGACCGGCAACGTTTTTTTCCCCTCTTGTTAGTAAATAGATAATGATGTTTTTGACATTCAGTGGCATCTTATAGGTGATGGAATATAATTCTGAGGAGAGGAAGCAAGGTTTTTTTTTTTTTTTTTTTTTTAGCTGAGAGACGCTAAGTGACCAAGTGACTTACTTGTTTCAATGCTGACTAAAGCTGTTATGTCCTTTCCAAACACTTTGAAAGATTCAGAATGCTTTAGGAAGACCGTTCATACATAAAGCTCACTGTCCCAGGACTCTGCACTTAATGCCCACCTGAGGAAGGAGAGAAATGCGTGCAAATATACTAATATAGAAGGAATATTCTAGTTTAGTCACTTACACTCCTGAGCTTTTATCACATTTTTCTCAATAGAATTATTTCTGTTTTATTGTATCTGAAATGTCAGATACCTTTTTCAAGGAAGGTCAAGGGACTTCGTCATTTTCTAAGCTGAACTATTCTCACCTAGTTAGGTGCTAGTCAAATTTGTCAGTAAATCACTAGAGTTTCCTTTTTTTTTTTTAAAAAAAAAAAAAAAAAAAACACCTTTAGAGTTTGTTGATACCTTAGAGACATCAAATTAAGCTCCTTATTTCACAAATGAGTACAGAGAGGACATAAGTCCCTTGTTCAGGCTTCAGTTAGGAACTGGATAGAACCTGGATAGCCCAGTGCTCCCATTCTTGCTGCTGAACTCCTTACGATAAAATGAAAGTGGGATTGAGTATAAATCCGATACTCTGCACATCTTTTGTTGATATTTATGAGGGAGAAACTTGTATTTCTTTAAGTGCGCATAACTAGGTTTCCCTTTGCTTTGTATTTCTGAATGCTGCACTTGTCTTCTGCCTACTACACTTTTAAATTCATAGGTGATTTCACAAGGCACAGAAGCCCAGCTTGTCACCTGTGGTTTAATATATGCCACACTTTATGCGGCAGTAGCACCATTTGGTCACATTTAGTGAACTCTGTGGTTGTTGAGAATGCCAAAGCAGCAGGCTCAGAGATGGCAGCTTAGGTTTGTACTTATTTAGCAAGCTTAGCTTAAAAGCTGTTAGTGCAGCTAATGTTACAGTGCCTTACTGAGATCTTGGCCTGCTTGTGATACTTCTCCAAACCTGGGTGTTTTCACCTTTGAAATGTGAATCTGGATTTAGCTTTTTCTTGAAAAACAAAACAAAACAAAACAAAAACCAAACAGTGAAAGCTTTAAGCTCTTTAATATGAATGCGATAAGAATGCATTCCATGTAAATGTCATACATATTCATTTATTATTAAATGCTATTGTAAATAACATTTTTAGATTTAATAATGATTTCCCAAGACATTTCACGCTATTCTTTGCTTTGAAACTGATGGGGTGAGAAGAGAGTTGAATCTTAATTATTATTTTTTAGTTAATTATTATGTGTTTTTTTAAAAAAATCAAGATATATTTTGTGTTCGACCCCTAATTAGAAAAGATGTCATGAATAACATAACGCTAACTTAATTTTATAATTGATAAATGAGGGCAAGATGATTGGAAAGTATTCTGGAGATCACACAGGAAACGAGGGTTAATATTCAAATGAATAGCTCTAAAATGCTACTTTCCCACTAGCTCCTTAAGCAGTTTAGTTTTTAAGACCTAAAACTGACTCACAATCTGTGGTATGAATAATAGATGTTAATAGTTTAAATATTTAGGAATTGTGTGGGCTGGTTGTTAAACCATTGGTAGCTTGAGATTGGCCACAGCGGGAGTATTTACACCATGCGAATGAGCGTCCTGGCTCACAGCGGGGTATCAGCACAGCGCTGCAAGAGAAAAGAACTGATGTCTGTTACATACCTGATATTTCCATTACTCTTTTATTTATCATTTGGGGCTGCTTGTTTGTGCCCCACCTTCACTCCCTGAATTCGTATGTTGAAACCTTAATCCCCAATGAGATGGTGTTAGGAGGCAAGGCCTTTGGCAGGAGATTGGGTGATGAGGGTGGACCTCTCATGAAGGAATTAGTGTTCTTCTAAGAAAAGGAAGAGAGCTAGCCTTTTCTCTCTCCATATGAGGATACCGCCAGAAGATGGTCATCCACAAATCAGAAAGAGGACCCTCGTGGTGGCTCACACCTGTAATCTCAGCACTTTGGGAGGTCGAGGTAGGAGGATCAGTTGAGCCCAGGAGTTTCGAGACCAGCCTGGGCAACATGATGAAACCCGGTCTCTACTAAAAAAAAAAAAGCCGGACGTGGTAGCATGTACCTCTGTAGTCCTAGAGACTCAGGAAGCTAAGGTGAGAGGATCAACTGAGCCTCCTGAGTCTCTAGGACTACAGAGGGGAGTCGAGGCTGCCGTGAGCCATGATCACGCCATTGCACTCCAGCCTGGGCAAGAGACTGAGACCCTCTATCTCCCAACCCCTCCAGAAAGAGGGTCTTGTCTGGAATCCGGCCATTCTGGTCCTCATTTTAGAGTTCTAGCCTCCAGAACTGTTAGAAGTAAATGTTTGTTGTTTAGGCTACCCATTCTTTGGTATTTTCTTAGCAGCTAAAATGTCTTAGATGTCATTAATTATATATATTTAAGTCCTGTGTTTCAGCATTCTGGAGTGAGAGCATTGAAAATGATCGTAAAGCTGAGTAAATTAACGGAATCAACTATTCCTCAAAAAACGGAAATGCTCATTGATCTTGGGGAATGGCTGTGCACTTGGAGGCTGGTCACCTTCCTTCCTCCTATTCTTCCTGGTGAATTCCCTGATTTTCTCAGTCAGACTTTCCGATGTGGAGGCCTCTGCCTCCTAGGGACACACCTCCTCCTCAGGGCTCCTGGAGCTCCTTCATCTCTGCTACCCCGAGATGTAATTCTTGCCTGAGAGTTCAGCTCCTCCCCTACACTTCAGAGGCTTCAGTGGACTATTCCTTATTCATTTGTGCAGACACATTGTCTAATGTACATCCTGCTCAACAGGTTTGTTGAGTTAACAAACTACTCTATGTTCTGTATTATGTTGATTTAGATGTTTTGCTTCTTTTTCAGCCTTCTTTTCCACCTTCCACCTTCCCCACCACCACTAAGATACCACCTTTTAAAGAAAAGAAATGTCTTCACATTTTTCTACATTTATGTTTTGATGTAAATAACTGCTACTGATCTACTTAATCACAATTAGGTTAAATATGTTATTTGAAAGAGGGAGGGTCACCTAATGAATAGAAGTGAAGTATGTCAGAAAATGTCTCACAACTGAGAGTGTGGACATCTTTAGGAAATAGAATGTTGAGATGATTTTGGTGCTAGGCTAGTTTTGTAAGAGACTTCTTATTTGACACCTTTGTTCAATTAACTTTTGTGGTTCTCAAACTAGACTCTATTGAAAAGACCAAGTTCCCTATGCCTTCTCTTAGAAACCTTTCTTCTTTGCATTAACCTCTTCTGGCTAGTGTGTTCAAGTGTGGAAAGCAAAGATTTGTTTTAAATGTTCCTAGTCAAAACAGTTTTGGCCGTTTTCTAGAGCTGATAATAAGTAGTATAATTTTCAAGAAAAGGCCTGACTTCATGTTAAATAATCCATAATTTGGTTATAAATAATCCACTATTTGGAGACCAAAGTCATACTAAATGGATGCCGTGGGTAGGGGAGAAGGATGTAGCCTTTCAGTCAGACTTCTTAGCTGCAGTAGTCAAATGGCTAGCCTGGAGCAGATTATTTAAACTTGCTATGCCTAAGTCTTCTCATCCATTAATTGGCATTAATATCAGCACCTTCTTAATAGGGTTTTGTAAGGATTGAATAATCTAACGTATGTAAGACACTTAGAGGAGTGTCTTAAATAATATGAGCACCTTCTTCATTAATATTAGCACATTTTTCATAGGATTCTGTGAGAATTAAATCATTTAATGTATGTAAGACTCTTATAAGAGTGTGTTAAGTTACAGACTGTACTCAGTGAATGTTGTCTAACATTATTTTTAAACTGATGGTGATTAGTCAAGCTATAACATATCTCCAAATTTGGGTGCACAAGAGTGGGCAGTATCTTTGAAGAGTTCATTTTTTCTAAATATGTGGGTCAAGTACTCTTAGGGAAACTTTTAATTTTGGTCCAACTCATAACTTTAGTGACCTTAGTCTTTGCAATTTACTGCTGAGAAGGTAGCCTTCCTATTTTTTTTTAAGTTTTCAAAGCCTTAATTTTATATTAAAAGAAAACAACATGTTGAAACCACGTATTTCTTTTAGTTTATTAAAAGAAAATAGCATAGCAACATTAATAAAAAGTTACAAAATAGCACAATAACATTAGTAAAAAGTTACATTGCCTTTTTATTCTATAGAGTGAAAAGAAGAAATAAAGCAACTGTCCTAGAGCTGTAAAATGGCTAATGGTGGCAAGGATTTACTCTCTGGCAGTGTGTCTCGTTTCACAGAGTAATACAAGTTCAACACAGGATAGAATTGCTTTTGATCTCAAATGGTAACAGCATTTATTGGATTATTTCTGTAGATGTTCACTGCCACAAGTAAAATGAAGTTTTCTTTTTCAAAGGTTGATAGATGTGGCAGACCCATCGTTGGCTCCCTGGAGTGTGGTAACATGATGGGGTTTAAAGTCCTTCTTGAAATAGACAGGTTAATCTGCATAAAGGCTATGGTGCTCCATTAAGCTTTTTGAAAACTTTCTGGGGTAGGCCAAGTGACTATTGTATCAGTTAAATGTAAGTACAATAACATTTGTTCCCACTTACGCTTGAGTCTGGGTCTATATATTTCCTGATAATAACAGGATAAAATGAATCATTTGATTGCATATTGCAAGAAAAAAAGTGTCCATTAGGCAGAGGAAGCTCTTAGAAATTACCCTCCAGACCTGGCGAGGTGGCTCACGCCTGTAATCCCAGCACTTTGAGCGGCTGAGGTGGGCAGATCACGAGGTCAGGAGATTGAGACCATCCTGGCTAACAAGGTGAAACCCCATCTTTACTAAAAATACAAAAAATTAGCTGTGCGTGGTGGCACACACCTGTAATCCCAGCTACTTGGGAGGCTGAGGCAGGAGAATCGCTTGAACCCGAGAGATGGAGCTTGCAGTGAGCTGAGATTGCACCGCTGCACTCCAGTTTGGGTAACAGAGTAAGACTCTGTCTCAGAGAAAGAAAGAAAAAAAGAAATTACTCTCCAAGAGTGGCTTGTTTTATACCCGCCATATTATAAGGTAAAGGGAGATGTAGACTGGTGGGGGTGTTGGTAATAGGTTCTTTAATTGGAACGAGTTGCCAGCTGTGTTGCCTAGGCTGGTCTTGAATTCCTGGGCACAAGCCATCTGGCTAGAGAAGGTCCTTAACCCCTTTGCTTTTCATTGGGCACCTTGATCTGCATTTTACCTCATCAGGCTCACCAAGTGAATCAGATCCTTTGAGTCATAACATGTTGATAGAGAGTCACTCAGTTGGAAAATATAGATAAGATGATGGGCTCTGGGAAGAACTGGCAGGTAGGCAGTTGGTCTGAAAGTGTGTGGCTTTGTTTCACAGTTTAAGGACGCCCACAGTTGAGTACCTCAACTATTACTCAAGTATGCCATACATTTCCTACTGACCATGCTAATGAAAGGGTGGAGGTAGCAAGTTCCTGCTGAAATTCTTGCAGGAAAGCTAAGCTCTTAAATGCTATTTTGAAGGAATGGTTTCCCTAGCATCTATAAAAAAGGCTTGATTAATTATTTTGGTGGCAAAACCTATGCGCTGTGTTTCAGGTTAAACGACAGGAACATACTGAGGTTCTCGGGGATAGTTTTCCTACAGCCATCAAATAGTTGTCCACACAGGTCAACCCGACTGTGTAATAAGAATGTGGGACATTGACCTGCCAGCGTAAGGTCTGGAAAAGTCGGATGTGATATGTACAAGTGAAAGAGAACGGAAACTCTGAAGAGTCATTTGGAAAGCCCCAGAGAGTGTGCGATAGTTGAGAAATGGCACCTCCTCTTTGCATACTTAGGTTTGAGCAGGAAACAAAGAAGAGACTGAAGTCCTGTTGTGAAAAGAAGAATTGGGACGGAGGTCAGACTCTGGATTCTAGACCTGATTCTGAGTTAACTAGCATTTTAGTTCAGTTGCAGGCACGCCACAGTGGCCCAATGAGCTACGTCTTCTCGCAAGCCTCAAAATGCACTCTGATAAAATTCTATAGCATTTTCTTTTCCTTGTTTTCATGTTCTGAGAAATATTATAGGCCAGGCACGGTGGCTCACGCCTGTAATCCCAGTACTTTGGGAGGCTGAGGCAGGCAGATCTCTTTAGCCCAGGAGTTCAAGACCAGCCTGAGCAACATGGTGAGACCCGGTCTCTACTAAAAATACATTAAAAGAAAATAGTCTGGTGTGGTGATGCACGCCAGTGTTCCCAGCTACTCAGGAGGCTGAAGTGGGAGGATCCCTTCAGCCCTGGGGGTGGAGGTTGCCATGAGCTGGGATCCTGTCACTGCACTCAAGCCTGGGTAACAGTGAAACCCTGTCAAGAAAGAAAGAAAGAGAGAAGGAAAGGAAGGAAGAAAGGGAGGGAGGAAGAGAGGGAGGAAGGGAGGAAGAAAGGAAAATATAAAAATAATACATGGATACTTTTCTTAAAAATTCAAACACTTGGCAGGGCATCATGGTTCATGCCTGTAATCCCAGCACTTTGGGAGGCCGAGGTGGGCAGATCACATGGTCAGGAGTCCGAGACCAGCCTGAGCAACATGGTGAAACCCTGTCTCTACTAAAAATACAAAAATTAGCTGGGCGTGGTGGCACACGCCTGTAATCCCAGCTACTCAGGAGGCTGAGGCAAGAGAATCACTCGACCCTGGGAGGCAGAAGTTGCAGTGAACCAAGATCGTGCCACTGCGATCTTGGCACGATCTTGGCTCACTGCTCTCCAGCTTGGGCAACACAGCAAGATTCCGTCTCAAAAAAAAAAAAAAAGGAAAATTCAACACTTGAGGATGTTGAGTAAAATATGAAAGGGATACATAGTATATTTATGACTTAATTTGGAGATACTTGCCTTAGGTATAACATAGAACCTTTCTACTTAGGAGAATTTCCCTCTCTCCTACTCCCTATTTGTAAAGATTTTCTTTTGTGGCTTCAGTCAAGTTTCATACTTTTAAATGTTTTTGTTCATTTTTTCTCAGGATTTTTTTCTAAACAGTATTTTTGTTCTATTATAATTTTTTCAGTGGTTAGCTGAGGTATAGGAAAGTTCTGTATTATTGTATGTTGATCTTATAATTTGTAACTCCATAACTTTCTTTCTAGCCTCTGGTAGTTTTTTTAGTTGGTTAAGATTTTCTTGGAAGAAAATCATTGGCAAATATTGGGAGTGTTTTCTCTTAAAGTGTCTTTCTGTTTTATTTCCTTAGCGCTAGTACACTGGCAAAGAATTCCAGGGGAGTGTTAAGAGAATAGTGAAATACAGGTCAGGTTTGCATTTTCCTGGCTTGAGCAAAGAATCTTCTAGCATTTCATTGTTAAATAAGTTTTCTGTAGGCATCTAGTAGATTAAGAAAGCTTTCTTATGATCTACCACTTTTTAAAATGAATATGTATATTCAAACTGAATATATATATGTGTATATATATGTACATATATATATTTATACAGAGAGAGAGGGAGAGAGAGAGAAATATATGTGTGGGCTTGTGTACCTGTGTGTACAAACTTTAAATCATCCTCCCCAAATTCCTGAAGTAAAAGTCTATTTTGTTATTTTATGTAGAATTTTATACTTTAAATTTGTGTATTTTATATTTATGTATTTTATTTAAAATTTTACATGACATGGCCAAGCAGGGTTTAATATCAAATGGAAAATGGGCTTTATCTCAGAAAATTTGTGGCTAAATTCATTGTATCCCAACTTATCTGGGAATGTTGTTTGTTTTAAGGTTCTACCTTGAGAGTAGTCTGTCTTTTTTTTTTTTTTTTTTTTTTTTTTTTTTTTTGTGCTGCTTTTCTTAGTTGACATGTTGGCGTTATGTGCTCCTGTTGAATGCATTGGGAAATTTTTTTCTTCTTTCTGTGTCTTGAAATAGCTATGTAGGAGGGGAATTTTTGATATTTGGGGGAAATTGCCTGGGGCTTGTCCTTTTTTTTTTTTTTTTTTTGAGACAGGGCCTCACACTGTCCCCAAAACTGGAGTGGAGTGCAGTGCTATGATCACGGCTGACTGCAGTCTTTACCTTCCAGGCTCCAGTGATCCTCCCACCTCAGCTTCCCGAGTAGCTGAGACTATAGGCACATTCCACCACGCCTGCCAATGTTTGCATTTTTAGTGGAGACGGCGGGGGGTGGGTGGAGGGGGGGTGTCTTCCATGTCGCCCATCCTAGTCTTGAACTCCTCGACTTAGCCATCTGCCTGCCTCAGCCTCCCAAAGTGCTGGGATTACAAATGTGAAGCACCGGGCCTGGCAAGACTGGTTTTTTAGAACTGGATATTTTACTGACTTTTCAATTTCTATTTCTTTGTGTTTCAATTGTGATAGATTTTGTTATCCTAGAAAACACCCATTTTCCAGACTTTATAATTTGCTACGTAAAATTATACATACTGTTCTCTTGTTTTAAAAAACTTGTTACCTATGTCTATTTAGCAAAATATATTTTGTAATTATGTTGATTTCTGATTTCTTTTTGCTTTTCTTTCTCTTAACACTTGCCAGAGGTTTGTCCATTTTCTTTAATTTTTTCAAAGTACCTTCTTTTGGTTTCATTGATAATTTACATTTTATCTAAATTTAATAAATTTTAAATTTTATTAATATATCATATTTAAGTATTTTGCACTTTTTCTAGCTTTTTATATTGTATTTTTTTTTTAAATTTAATGTTTATTTTTACATCTTTCAATTTAAGGCCATTATTTTTCATTGGTTACAGCTTTGGCTGTATCTCTGAGATTTTCCTATGTACAGCTATCACTGTCATTTATTTGTGTATTGTTCCAAATGTCATCTTGGCATTCTTGCTTAGTTCAAGAGTTACTTAAAACACTGTTTTTAAATTTCCACCTTAACAAAATGTTTTTCATTGTACAGTGCTACTGTGGTTTTGTTTTCACTATTTTATTTTATTGCATTCAGAGTGGGAAAATGGCATGGATATTTCCTACTTTGGGGATAATTTAGTGGGATTTTAAATTTTTTTTTAAAGCATCTCATATGCATTTGAAAAGAATAAATACTATATCCCTATTTTATTTATTTATTTTTTTGAGATGGAGTCTCTCTGTGTCACCGGGCTGGAGTGTAGTGGTGTGATCTTAGCTCACTGCAACCTCCACCTTCTGGTTTCAAGTGATCTTCCCACCTCAGCCTCACAAGTAGCTGGGATCACAAGCATGTGCCACTAACCTGACTAATTTTTGTTTTTTTTTAGTAAAGGTGGAGTTTCATCATGTTGGGCAGGATGGTCTCAGGTTCCTGACCTCAACTGATCCACTTGCCTTAGCCTCTCAAAGTGCTGGGATTATAGGCATGAGCCACTACACCCAGTCTATTTTCCCTATTTTAATATATTAAACCTTTTATTACTTATTTTCATTCTAACTGATTTAAATTTCCGAGAGAGATTTGTTGGACTGTAAGTTTCATCAATACGAAATATCCAACTTTAAAAAAAAAATTTGCCCTAGATTGGCTTTCAACTTATAGTAATGTTCTCTACCTGCTCTCTTTTTCTTTTCTTTTCTATTTTTTTTTTTTTTTTTTTTAAAGACAGTCTCGCTCTATTGCCAGGCTGGAATGCAGTGGTATGATCCCGGCTTACTGCAACTTCCATTTTCTGATTTCAAGAAATTTTCCTGCCTCAGCCTCCCGAGTAGCTGGGACTACAGGCATGCATCCCCATGTCCAGCTAATTTTTTTTGTATTTTTAGTAGAGACTAGGTTTCACCATGTTGACCAGGGTGGTCTCTAGCTCTTGACCTTGTGCTCCGCCCACCTCAGCCTCCCAAAGTGCTGGTATTACAGGCATTAGCCACTGCGCCCGGCCTCATGTTTTCATTTTGTAGATTTTATATTATATATACCTTATATCTTTTTATTTTCCATATTCTATGTCTATTTTATTATTGATGGTTTGTTGTACACAGCACTTAGCTTTATATTTTTCTAGCCTAATGTGACAGCCACTGTAACTTAGTTGAGGAATAAAATATCCAAATAAACATAGTTTAATTTTCTTCTTTTCCTTGGCTTGATCACATTTCCTTTATCTTTTTTGCTGCTTTTAAAAAAAGGGGTTTTGCTTTTTTTTTTTTCCCCCCTACTGGTACAGGAATCATACACTTTATTTCTTGTGAAAGTTATTCTTGCATTTCTAACTTACATATTTCAAATTATGTATTTCTATTAAAGTCTAAACTTGTTTGGTATCTGTATCTTTCCTAAAAAAGACGACAGAGAGTCTTAGCACATTTTTAACTACTCAGTTTCTCAGTTTCTTCCTATGTCCTCCCCTTTACCTCTCCTTGAGATTGATGTTTCCTTTTTGACTTTTTAAATTATATCAACAATCACATAGATTCTGCTAGCGTTTCCTTACCCCATCTCGCTATTCTTTGTGGACCATGTTCTCTTTTTTGGGGGGTTTATTTGTCATTATGCAGTTACATATCCTTAACATAATTTTTTCAGAAGTGTGGGGGTATAAATTTTCAGTCTTTGCATTTTCTAAATTGCCTGTAGTTAGCTCACCTTTTTGAATGCAAGTTTGGCTACATATAAAATTTGAGTTTTAAAGCCTAGTGTCCCCCTTTTCTGTCACATTTTTGTTCTGGTTTGCCTTGCAGCTCTAAATATAGCACCCCAATTAATCACCCTGGTGATTGCATCAGACCCCACACAGCTCCATGCATTGACCCTGGGATTGGAGCATCCTGGATTTAGCTCTGTTGCCTTGCAGTTTCTTGATTGGCGGTTGCCTTTTTGGCTCGTGATTTATTTATTTTTCCTCTATAGACAAAATCCATCTACTTTGATCTTTAAGAATAATTGAAAATCATTGATCCACTGAAGTTACTCTTCCTTATTTTCTGACACTATTTGGCATGTACATCTCTTCTAAATTCACATATTCACACACACACACACACACACACACACACACACAATATCATTTATGACATATGAGGTTAGAGGAAAAGTGGAAGCTTGTGTTTAATCTACCATCGCAAGCCAACCTCTTTACATAGAACTTTACACATTCTAAATGCTTTCAAATACAGTACCTTCTGAGGAAGGTGAGGCTGTTATTCTCCTTTTATAACTTAGAAAACTGAGAAGTTATAAGGCATTTTGTTTATTTATTCTTTCATTTATTTCTCCATTAATCCATTGGCTAAATGTCTATGGATTATCTGCTATGTATAAGCAGCCCTCAGTGCCAGGGACACAAAACCTCCGCAGCTTCTAGGACCTCACAGCTGAGAGTGGAAGCAAGTGGGTAACAGTGGAGACTTGAAACGTAATTTCAGTGTAGGGTGGTTTTCAGCTTTGTGTGTGTTTGAGACACGTGCTAGGTGCAGAGGAACCTGGGAGAGACGTCTCTATGTCAGACTTCCCAGTGGAAGTGTTGAGGAGTGTTTCCCAGTGGAAATGTTGTCATTGATGAAAATCCACATTGTAAATGTAGGCACGCATTGACTGCTACGCTCTTGGTATCTAGTAGAGTGCTTGGTCCCTGGTTGGCACTTAAAAAAAATAAATGAGTGAACAAACAAAGCTTCCTTGGCTGTCACTCTTTTGTTCTAACATACGTGATAGTCTCCACAGGCATGATTTCTTTATTTCTCCAAGCATCCCTAAGAATAGGTATAGTGAGCATCTCCTGTCCACAAATGAAGAGGCCAAGGCTGAGGGGAGTTAAGTATCTTGTCTAAAGTAACTTAGATCCCTGGTCCCTCTGACCCCCTAAAGGCAGGACTCCTACCGGCCCTATGGCCCCCTATCCAGATTATTTTAGCCTCTTTTTTTTTTTTTTTTTTTTTTTCAAACTCTTCTTGCCCTCTGAACATGTTTCTACCAAGACCAAGATCAGAAACTAATGAAGAGGTGTAACTGGCTGCCTCCTAGAGGAGGTATTAAGAAGGATGCAGTGGCCAAAGTGCAGGAGGATTAAAAATACCTCCAGAGACTTCAATGATACCAGAATAGCTGGTCACCCCGTACACGTCTAAGCTTTGATACAGCCTTTGTACGTGACATATTCATTTGGAGTTATATTAGACATTCAGGTTTAGGACAGAATAAGGGCAGGTCACATAAAATGTATCAATTCAGTGCAAAAGTTAAAAGAAAAATGACATTTCCCCCAAAACACGTATATAGCATAGTGTAAAACGTTCTCAAAACGCTTGTAAAAGAAACCCCTTTTGCAGTTTAACTCATACCTACTTCATTTCCTTCTCCTCCCTCTTCTGTTCTGTGTTCATTATTTCTCTGCTTAGTAACTGGCTCTTAGTTAATATTTTCATGGCCTCACTCCCACACCCTTTTAGTTGGTCTCTTTTTTCTGCAAATTGATTTCATTCCTATCTGAGGAGACGCTTTCATCCTTTTCTTTGTGCTCTGTGGCCTCATTAGATCACTGCACTCTAATTTTTGGAGGGGAGAGTTGTCGCTTGCACTATATGTACAATCTGAGTATCCTACAATTCTTATTTTGGGAAAAACATCCTCATGGTGAGTAGTCCATTTTGAATTAGGAGGATTGGCTAAGGTGCTCACTTACACGCTTTGAAGTTTTGTTTAGTTGATTGAATGGTTCTGTGTTACTTCTATCTGTCCGTCCGTCCATCCATCCATCCATCCATCCATCCATCCATCTCTGTCTGTTTATCTTACCTATCCATCCATCCATCCATCCATCCACCCACCCACCCACCCATCCATTTATCCATCCAGCCAGCCCATGCTGCAGCAGTGGTGCAATCACAGCTCACTGTCTCCTTGACCTCCCAGGCTCAAGTGATTCTCTCACCTCAACCTCTCAAGTAGCTGGGACCACAAGTGTACACCACTATACCTGGCTAATTTTTTTTTTTTTTCTATTTTGCTTTTTGTAGAGACCAAGTCTTGCTGTGTTGCTTAGGCTGGTTTCAAACTCCTGGGCTCAAGCCATCCTCCTGCCTCAGCCACACAAAATGCTGGTATTACAGACATGAGCCATTGTGCCTGGCCTTCTCTTTTTGACATAATGTTGAGATTGGGGTCCAACTGTGCTGATTGTGGGTGAAGCTTTTGCTGTACTCCAGCTCTGGAGGCCTGTCCTCCACGATGGATGGCCAGGCTGGGATATGGTCCTAATGCAGGAGGCGGCAGCAGCCTCCCTTTGATCTATTGCAGAATGCATTAAGAAAAAAACACACACACACAACTTTGATGTTCACTTTTTAATTGAAAGCTAAAAATGCACGGCTCCTGCAGATTGACAAGCTGATGTTTGAGCAGTAGCCAGATAACCCAGTTTAGTAAGCTACTGAATTTTGACGTTTATAAACATTTAATGAATACATTTTCATTTATGCCAGCCTAAAATATACAGCTGAGATCTGCCCCCTCAACAACTTTTTTTATCTTAATGCCAAAATTAGAATGTTGAAAATTTTTTTAATTTCCTGGCGAGTACCTGTGCAGGTGTGAGGGCAGTGTGAATTCACAGGGAGAATGTATAAAGTTGGTTGTCTTGTTGTGATTGTGGGGAATGTGTATTTCGTTGCGAGGACTGTCACGTGCTATCTGATCCTGTTTCATGGACTTCAGCCACTTCCGCCTCTGACTTGAAAAGGAAACCAGCATTGTGACACAGGGGCCAAAGGGACACATTTATAGCCTGGTCCTCAAATCAAGTGGGACTTCTGGTTCTTTCCCTGACCATCTGTTTGAGCTTCAGTCTGGTGTCTCCAAGGAGTGTGTCTCTGTGCCAGTTTTAAAAATTCTGTTACACTGAGAAAGGACAAAATAGAAATCTGAAAGGAATCAGGAGAGTTTAACCCCACTGCTGATGTTGAGAAGACAATTCGAGTCTCAGTCTCTTTACTTAAGTTTCAAAATGTGTAGAATTTATGTTATTGACATGTCAAACTTTTTCATTATGGAAGCTTTCAATACATAACAAAAATAAAGTATTATAAGATGCACTACTATGTATTCATTATCCAGTTTCAACAGGTGTCACCATTTTCACAGGCTTTTGTTACATAGCATCCCGTTCACTTTGTGTTCCTGAAATATCTTAAGGCAATGCCTGAACAGCATATTATTTCACCTAGAAATATTTCAGGAGCATCTCTAACAAGTAAGCCCCCTCCTTTGTTTTACATAGCCACGGTGCCATATTGCAGCTAGCAAGACTATCAGGATTTCTTTAATAGTGTACTGAGGTGTTCCTCAGTTGTCTCCCACATCCCTTTTTACACCTGGCATGTTTGAATCAGAATCTAGACCAGGTTCACACATTGCATTTGATTATCATGACTTTGAAGTCTTCTTAAAATCCACAACATGACTAGTCTCCCTCTTTTTAAATATTAAATAAAACTGGTTCCATTTTCCTGTAGAAAGCCCACATTATGGATTTGGCTGATTGCTTCTTTGTGGTGTCATACAGCATGTTCATCTGTTCTCCATGTTCCCTGTTAATTGATATTTGCATTTAGAGCAAGCTTGTCTAACCCATGGCCCATGGGACACATGCGATCCAACACAAATCTGAAAACTTTCTTAAAACAGTATGAATTTTTTTTTTAGAAGACCAATTCTGTCTGCAGTGTACGAATGTTCTAAGTGAGGCTGGGGTAATGGGGAGAGTGAGGTAGCATCTATGAATCTCATGACTTTTTTTTGTTATTGTTTGTTTTGTTTTTGGAGAGTCTCCCTCTGTCACCCAGGCTGGAATGCAGTGGTGCGATCTTGGCTTGCTTGCAACCTCCAACTCCTGGGTTCAAGTGATTCTCCTGCCTCAGCCTCCCCAGTAGCTGGGATTACAGGCACACACCACCATGCCCAGCTAATTATTGTATTTTTAGTAGATATGGGGTTTCTCCATGTTCGCCAGGCTGATCTCTAACTCCTGACCTCAGGTGATCTGCCTGCCTTGGCCTTCCACAGTGCTGGGATTACAGGCATAAGCCACCACACCCAGCCAAAAACACTATGAGGTTTTTTAATGGGTAATCTTGTATATGTTATGTGCTTCACATCAAGAAATAGACAATATGTGGCCGTTCACTTCTCATGATGCTTAGATTGTTCAGTGAACTGTGCTGCCCACCAGAGAGCCCCCTAATACAGAGTTTTACATTGTCTTTCACCTGTTGATTTTAGGATCTATTGATGATTATTTCATTAGAGGGTGCAAAATAGCATAAAATAAATTGATTTAATGAAGTTTCTTCTCCTTACTAAATCTTATCTAGAGTTTGACCATCTGTTAATCATTCCCTTTGCATACAGCTTTTTCGGGGTATTTTACATTCTATCTTCTGTTTGAATATATAGGATGCCTTGCAAACCTCACTCATTTCACTGGAAGAGGCAAGGGTTTAAATTCTTCTCTACTAATTTATTTCCTTGTTCATGTTTTCCGGCACATTCGTAAATGAGAAGTACGTTATAATGTCAGTTATCTTCAGTGCTTAGAATAGTTGCTGAAACGTGATGAGAATGTTTATGGAAGAAATTACCTTATGAGTTGTACATGTCCTCTGAAGACATCATATGCTTTCCTACATTGCATTGTTGAAGGGGACATCAAACAGCAGAATCCTGAAACTTGGTTGAACTATGAAAATGTTCTTGATATGTTATAATTTCCTCAGCCCCTTTAGCCAGTATTGGCCATTCAGGCAAAGGAATAGAAGTTCCAGGACTTGTAGTGTATGTCTGCAAAAAGGAGGGAGGATGGCAGATAAGTTTGTTTGTGTTGGGATGGGAGACGTATACATAGAAACCAATTAATGTCAATCATTTTTATATCTATGTTACACATATACACACTACCTGACACATAAGCACACATAATTATTCACACCTATGAATACATGTACACAGCTGTTCTACACCAGATTGCCTTGACATTTTTAGAGTGTGTGCTAAAAAATTTTAGAGAAATTTGGCTTTGAATGTGCAACATTTATTACAGAGCAAAGATCACCTTGGGTTCTAAGGGAGATGATTTTCGTCTCTACCACACAAGTATAACCTGGGTGGTTGAACCATAAATTATTTTGGGCATATAGAACGTTCTTCCATTAACACTTAAAATTAAATGTCCAGTTAAGTAATTTTCAAATCAAAACAATCAAAATTGTTTAATAGTTATGATCAGCTGGGCGCAGTGGCTCACACCTGTAATCCCAGCACGTTGGGAGGCCGAGGTAGGTGAATCACCTGAGGTCGGGAATTAGAGACCAACCTTACCAACATGGAGAAACCCCATCTCTACTAAAAAAATACAAAATTAACTGGCTGTGGTGGCAGGCACCTGCAATCCCAGCTACTTTGGAGGCTGGGGCAGGAGAATTGCTTGAACCTGGGAGGTGGAGGTTGCGGTGAGCCAAGATTGTGCCATTGCACTCTAGCCTGGGAAACAAGAGCGAAACTTTGTCTCAAAAAAAAAAATTATGATCATGCTTATATATATATGGAAATATATATGTATATGGAAATATGTATATGAGCGTGCTCTTCAGTAAATAAAAAAATAACCGTGTAACAAACATATGAAATGCTCTCCAGCAATGAAGAAAATGACCATATGGCAAACAGTAAAGGAAAAGGCTACACTGTCTTCCTGTAGCGGACCTACTAGGTTTGGACAAACTGGCTGCGCTCAAATACATCTGCTGAAATTGAGCAGGCCAGGTGTGAATATTCTAAGGGAATTGAAAGCCACTTTTACTTTAAATAGATTTAGGTGTTGACATTATCTCTAAAAAGTAATTAAACAATGATTGATGGAGTAACTTTTCTTTTAAGCCAGGCCTTTAAGCACATTGCAGGAAGGGACTATTAAATGCCACAGTCTCTCATTTAGAACCCTTGGAGCCATAGGTATTTAAGAATTTAAGAATCATTTGCATTTTAGGAAGTTATTATGGTGCATATAACATGTCCTTTGTAACTCCCCAGTGGAGTCTGAAACGGCCACAGTGTATATATAGATTATTTTTTCTATATCAAAACATATGAGTAGATATACCTAGTAAGACAAAGACGAAGATTGTAGATATTAATCACATTAGTTCAGGTTTTGTCACAAACTACAGCTTTCAAACCTTCTAGAGTTTTAGAATTGAGGGCAAGAGATTGTGAAACTTCAAATTAACAAATAAATAAATATCTACCTTTTCTGGAGAAAAAAACCAAATAACATAAATCAGGAATCACGTTTCATGGTGTTTAAACCCCTCAGATGTGTTCCTTCTTTCAGTTCACAGAAGATTTAGAAATCTATTAAGATAAAGAAGACCTGTCCACATGGTCAAACAATACGTATATATTTAACAATTTTAAGAATTAGGCCCTCCCATACAAAAAACTTTAGTGTTTTTTTGTTTGTTTGTTTGTGTTTTTTGTGTTTTTTGAGACAGAGTTTGGCTCTTATTGCCCAGGCTGGAGAGCAATGGAGTGATCTTGGCTGAATACAGCCTCCCCCTCCTGAGTTCAAGCAATTCTCCTGCTTCAGCCTCCCAAGTAGCTGGAATTACAGGCCTGCACCACCATGTCTGGCTAATTTTCTGTTTTTAGTAGAGCTGGAGTTTCTCCATGTTGGTCAGGCTGGTCTTGAATTCCCGACCTCAGGTGATCCACCCGCTTTGACCTCCCAAGTGTTGGGATCATAGGTGTGACCCACTGTGCCCAGACAAAACTTTAGATTTGTATTGTTTGTCCCTCAAAGCCTGTTCAGTTGACGGGCTCACTGTAAGGCCCATTGTTGGTTGAGGGAGGGCTTCAGGGAGCTAACTTTTGGCAGATACGGAAAACAGTGTGGTCATTTCTTTGTGCCACTCGGCTTTGCGGAGTTGACCCATGCCGAAGCTCACACCACAGCAATGCAGGCATTTATCCAGTGCTTCCACGGGAAATAGTTTGGGTAAAAGCAGTAAGGAAGTAAGCCCTAACAGAAAAGTGGAACCCAGCAGTGGGAGAATCTACACATCTGCTAAGCCCAGCTCTCTCTTATGTATTTTTATTATGCATTTTTAAATGATAAATAATGACATCTACTTTATAAGTGTCCATTAGTAAATTATAAATAATGACAGTCTCCATGTGGAAAATGAAATTCAATTTAGCTTATATATTTTTAAAAATTGGTCAAGTGATCTTGTCTCGTATATAAAGACTTTGAAGATTTGTTTTCAGTACATTCTATAGAAGGCTCTTGAGTATCTGACAGACTCCCCTGGCAGCTTTTACCTGGGCTGTGCATGCACAGATATAATCAACTTAGTATTTATCCTGCTGTAAACAAAGTTGGAGAGATACTTCTGAAATGAAGATAATCTTCATTGCCTTTCGCTATCATCTAAAGTTACCTTGCAGAAATCTCTGAAGTTACTCAGGTTATGAATTTTGTAACAAATATAAACCACAGAATTCGCCAAAATAAGAAATATTCTGAACATCATGATTTGACTGAGGATGATGGAATTGTAAAGAATGGTTTAACCTGAAGATACATTTTAGAAAAACAGGTCATGGCCAGGTGTAGTGGCTCATGCTTGTAATCCCAGCACTTTGGGAGGCTGAGACAGATGAATCACGAGGTCAGGAGTTCAAGACCAGCCTGGCCAACATGGTGAAACCCCATCTGTACTAAAATACAAAAATTAGCTGGGCATGGTGGTGTGCACCTGTAGTCCCAGCTACTTGGGAGGCTGGGATCACTTGAACTCGGGAGGCAAAGATTGCAGTGAGCTGAGATCACGCCATTGCACTCCTGCCTGGGCGACAGGGTGAGGCTCCGTCTCAAAAAAAATAAAAATAAAAAAAGGAAAAAAGAAAAACAGGTCATATGCTACAGGGCTATAGGTGCCACTTTTAAAAACATGCTTTTTTATTAAATGTAAATGTATCATGTTATTTTATGTATCTTCATTAGTTTAATAAAACTACTGCCAGGCTTTTCTAAATTTTCACTGCTATAATGTTGCCGTAGGCATCTATGCACACATATTTTTGTACACTTGTCCAATATTATCCATAGAGTTAACATTTTTAACTTGAAAATTCTAAGTCAGAAGGCATATGTTTTAATATTTTGCAGTACATTTTAACTTGCCTTCCAGAAACTTTATACCGGATTACATTCCCATTAGCTATATATGAAAGTGAACTTCCATACTGGCAGTGGAAAATTTGTCTTATTTTAATTTGCCAAATAGCTTGTCATGTATTTATTGCCAAATTTCAAACTCATTCCTTTTATAAAGGAATGGTTCATGTTCTTCTCCAGTCTATTTAGTTTTATTCTTATTACAATGTAAAAGCTTTCTATTTTATTAAGAGTATTTATCTTTCCATTAAATCTTTGTTAAAAAAGATTTTGTTCAACTTTTCTTTGTGTGGTTTGGATAATTTTATTATTATTATTATTATTATTATTTATTTATATATTTTTTTGAGATGGAGTCTTGCTCAGTCGCCCAGGCTGGAGTACAGTGGCACATCTTAACTCAGTGCAAACTTTTCCTCTTGGATCTTGCTGCAAACTTTGCCTCCTGGGCTCAAGCGATTCTTCCTGCCTCAGCCTCCCAAGTAGCTGGGATTACAGGTGTGAACCACCACACCCACCTAATTTTTGTATTTTTAGCAGAGACAGGGTTTTGCCATGTTGGCCAGGCTGATCTCGAACTCCTGACCTCAAGTGATCTGCCTGACTCAGCCTCCCAAAGTGTTGAAATTACAAGCATAAACTTGTAATGTTTTACAAAACAAGTATGTAGCTTGCGTCCCAGTATGTTCTAACTTTTCTAGCTCTGCTGTCATAGCTAACAAAAGTCATCTCTACTTAATTGCTTACATTTTATTCTCAGACTTTTATGTTTTAACCTTTGTATTTAAACATATTTTAATATAAAGTGTGAAACCAAAACCTACATTTTCCCCCTTAAATACCAAACTTTAGGTACCATTTATTGAAGAATTTATCATTTTCTCATTGATTTTTTTCAATGACAGCCTTGCCATAAATCTCTCTGTAATATTTCCTGATTTGGCAGCAGTAATGCATTGTTTTAATTTACTTTGTTTAAAATATATGTATTCTTAACTTATATCTTTCTAAAAATTTTCCTATTATCATACATTAATATTCCAGATAATCTTTAGAATTCATGTTCTTCTCTACCCTATCCATCTTCTCTCTTTGGAATTTGTTTGATTTTGCATTAGAGTCTCCTTTAATTTTGAGCCATCCAGTCACATGTGTGTAAGTACTTTCTTGGGAAATATTTGTGTGAAAAGATTTTCTTTTAAAAATTGATATACAAGATTATTTCGGTCTTTTAAAAGTGTTTATACTGCTGAATCCTTTCATGATTTTTGTTAAACTGGCTTGAGAACTAGTTCAGCAAGTCAGTGTCATATGCTGAATATCTAAATATATTTATAATGAGAAATATAAGAAAACATAATAAGAATATTCCTGTCCTACATCCGTGGAGAGAAAATAGAATATTTATAAATGCAAATGCTCTTCAGTTACTCTAAGGAAACCTAAAGATCACAGTCCTAGTCTAACTCTGTAAAGTTATTTGCTTGTTTGTTATTTTAATACCATCTTTCTCATAAACATTTAAGGCTGATTATAATGTTATGTGTGTGAATATTGAGTAAACTGAATGATCGGAGGCCAGTTATTTTACAAAGATTTTATGGAATAAGCAAGTTCAGAATGTATTTCAAAAAAGGGACAGTCACTGTGTAAGTGGGGAACGGACACTGGAGCCCAAAGGTCAGGGTCAGATACATGTTTCCTTCTTTCTTCTTCTTCCTTCTCCTTCTTTCCTTCTACCTCCTTCTTTCTTCCTTTTTCTTCTTTCTTCCTTTTCCCTTCTTCTTTCTTCTCCTTCTTCTCCTTTTTTTTTTTTTTTTTTTTTTTTAAAAAAAAAAGACAAAGTCTCATTGTGTTGCCTAGGCTAGAACGCAATGGTACATAACTTACTGCAGCCTCCAACTCCTGAACTCTTGGCTCAAGTGATCCTCCCACCGTGGACTCTGAAAATGCTGAAGGTACAGGCATGAGCCACCATACTTGGCCATTTTCTTTTGAATAGAGCTGAAGTTCTGAAGCTGGTAGTTGTTGGAGATAAGAAAGGAGAAGGCAGTTGGGAGGCTCCAAGCATGTGATTTCAGGATAAGCATGAGTTGATTATTGAAAATTTCAGATGTGGGATTTGCAGTAACAGTGTGAATCCAGAAGATGTAAGAAAGATCAGTGGGATGCACACAATTTGGTTATTCATGCATCTTGAAATCTTTTTCAAATAATCTTGGTGGGTACTTCACTTAGTTCTGCCTCAGGCCATCTTATTTGTAAAGCAGTCTTAATAGAATCCCCTCCTTGAGGGTTATGAATATTAAATGAGTTGCATAGCCAACAGAGCCCGAAACATACCAAGCACTGTAAGGATATTGACTGTTATTTGTGTGATTGCTGCCATTTACTGAGTGGCATCTCTGTGCTAGGGCTTGGGATTCAACAGTGAGGACGTTCCAAGGCCTTGTGATAAGGGAGTGACCTGAAGCCGGGGGTAGGGGAGCTAACCTCCCCAGCTGTGTTGGGGAAGGAGTCTCAAGGAGAAGACATCGGACCAGTCCTCATGGTTGTTTGGAAGTGGCTTCTCTGCCGTTGAATGGGAAGAAAGGATCTTTCAGGAAGAGGGGTTAGCCTTTGTAGAAGTGCAGAGAAACATTTGTATGAGCAAGAGTGTAATTAGGAAACCATGAGCAATTCCATGTGATTCTGACTATACTTAGGCTGCAGGGAGGGGAAGAGATAGATGAGGACTGTATTCCCAGCGCCTAGAACAGTAGCTGGCTCATAGTAGTGTTCAGTGCATCTCAGTGGAGAAATGTGTGAAAGAGGAAAGAGAGGCCTGGAAGGCAGATTCGTACTAGATTAGTCATGGGTGGCGCTTGGGGCACAGTATTTCCAAACTCTGAAGTTTTGTCTGCTTGAGGGAACAGGAGCAGCTCTGGATTTTAGAAGGCCAGTTCTGTCCACAGTGCATGAATGTTCTAGGTGAGGCTGGGGTGTTGGGGAGAGCGAAGTGTGAAGATGCATCCGTAGATCTCATAACATTTCTACCCAGGCAGTGCAATTGAACGTTGAGAATATATCCTATAGCTTTTTTTTTTTTTTTTCAAGAAAAGAGATTAGCAGACTGGCTGTGGTGGCTCACATCTGTAATCCCAGCACTTTGGGAGGTCGAGGTGGGTGGATCACGAGGTCAAGAGATTGAGACCATCCTGGTGAACATGGTGAAACCCTGTCTCTACTAAACATACAAAATCTAGCTGGGCGTGGTGGTGTGCGCCTGTAGTCCCAGTTGTTTGGTAGACTGAGGCGTGAGAATCACTTGACCCTGGGAGGTGGAGGTTGCAAGATAGTGCCACTGCACTCCAGCCTGGTGACAGAGTGAGACTTCATGTCGAAAAGAAAAAGAAAAGGGTTTTAGCAAATCGTACCTTGAGGCCGAATCCAACCAACAGCCACTTTTTATAAATAAAGTTTTACTGGAACACTGCCTGACCTGTTTATTTACGTATTACGCACAGTTGATTTACAGTGACAATGACAGAGTTGCATAGTTGCAACAAAGACCGTATGGCCAGCAAAGACTAAAATATTTCCTGTCTGGTCCTTTAAGAAAAATGTTTGATGACCTCAGTCTTAGAACATTTTTAGGTATTTAATGGTGCCATTCTGGAAAAGTTGGCATTGTCAGAAGAAAAATTGGGCCATCTCGCTTCCTGTGAAGAAACACAACAAAACTTTTCTTGTGTTGAAACTCAGTTCTTAAGTTGTTGTCTTGGTGATCGAAGTTCCATCTCTAGTCTCCTTTGGCTATTTTTGTGGCTTTGACCCTAGCTGACCCAGTCTGTTGTCAGTAGTTAAGAAGGTAGAATCCAAGCGCTAAATATCATGTTAAGACATCCTTGCTACCTACTAACAGGAGTCATTTCGTAGCCAGCTGTTTTAAGTTCTCCTAACCTATTTCATATGCTGTGTTCCCACAGTAAACATTCCCTTCTTGTGCTGTTCTCTGTCCTCTCTGTTGCAATGTTTCTTCTACTGAAGGTATATGGCACTACTGAATCTGTTCCTCCTGCGCCATGTCTGGATTACCCCACCTGCTCCAGATTCTTTTTAGAACACGGCCCTTTGGGTGAATGATGACCTATTTAACAGCCTCATGTATTTAGGGAAGTTTGACCATTTTCAACCAAACCTGTCATAGATAAGAGCAAAGGTAAGCCATCAGGTGTCTAGAAAAACATACAACTGATTTCCTCACAGACGTTACAAGTTCTTACTCTTCAAACGTACTTTAAAGGACTCAAAGTATAATTAGGAATCAGCAGAAGTTTTGTGGAAAAGATGCGTTGAGCCTTTTGCATATTAAGGATCAAATTTTACATTTTGTATGAAGCATTCATGAGGTGATGTTTTTAAAAACCACTCCAAAGCACAGGAGAAAAGCTGAGGACAAGACTGAGTATAGAGATGGAAGAATTATGTGTCTGCTGGGGTAGAGATGGAGAAGTTATCTAATTATCTTTATACTAGTGATGGTTAAAATCATGCAAGCATCTTCCATAGCTAATAAACTATCTTATCTAGTTGATCTTTACTGAAGGCATACTATGTACTAGGGCCCACTCTGTTGAATGCCAGGAATACAAACATGATGGAAGCTCACTTTCTGCCCTTGAGGATACCACAGATTAGAAAAAGAGAAAAAAGAGTTACTTGCAAGGGCCGGGCACGGTGGCTTATGCCTGTATCCCAGCACTTTGGAAGGCCGAGGCGGTCGGATCACGAGGTCAGGAGATGGTGACCATCCTAGCTAACACAGTGAAACCCCGTCTCTACTAAAAATACAAAAAATTAGCTGGGCATGGTGGTGTGGACTACCCCTGTAGTCCCAGCTACTCAGGAGGCTGAGGCAGGAGAATCACTTGAAGCCGGGAGGTGGAGGTTGCAGTGAGCTGAAATTGTGCCATTGTACTCCAGTCTGGGTGACAGAACAAGACTCTATCTCAAAAAAAAAAAAGAGTTACTTGCCACCAATGCTATAAATGTTAAATTTTTCAGATGAAGTGGAAGGAAAAGTCTAGAAGAAAGAGGGCTGAAATGAAAGAAGACTGGGGGAAAAGAAATACTAATAATAAAGAAAAAGAATTTGAACCTTTTTAGAGAAGATGATTGACCCCACCGTGGAGATGAAGATTAGAGCTGAGTGGCAGGCAGCTGTGGAGAGCAGAGGCGGGGGGTGGGTGGGGAGTGGGAGGATCAGACTGAAGAACTGAGATTTCAGTTGTCTACGCAGGCTTGCTGTTTTCAGCCTCATGTGTCCTGGGCCTATTAGAAATTTATATAATGTATCTGTGCATGACTTATATATCATACATCGTATCATTTCATCCAAACTTACATTATAATATTATATAACACCTTCTGTATTAGTATATAGTAAGATTTTTAAATATACAAAATATATAAAAATACTCCTTACACTTAAGCCTCAGTAAGTGCTAGGAACTTTGCTAAGTACTTTGTATTATCTAACCGAATTCTTACCATGGGTAGGCATTCTTATACAGCATTTCCCAGACAAGGAGCTTTGTCCACCAAAGTTAGACAGAGTATCCCGGATTATCCAGGGGTAAGTGGTGTTCACACCTAGGCTTGTCTGACCCTACTTAGTTAGATGATCTCCTGTGGAGTAAATTTTAGGATAAGCTCTTGACTTAAAAATGAGCTTTCTAATGGTTGTGGGAGGGGGAGAAAAACCAAATGTACAGAAAATAGCAGGGAAGTGTGGAGCAGAGAACTAGCATAGGCTTTGAAGTCATGCCTAACTGAATTCCCAGCTTGGCTTCACTGCTTACCAGCCACATGGCATTGGTCAGGTCACATAACCACTCTGAATGCCCCATCTGTACATTGGGGGTTGTAGCATCTAACTTGTTAGCATGTAAAGGATCTGTACCTGTGCCTGGCACTTAGTGGACACTGTGACTGGTAGCTGCTGCTGCTATAGCTACACCTACTATCCTTGTCACTATTCTTTTTTTTTTTTTTGAGATGGATTTTTTGCTCTGTTGCCCAGGCTGGTGTGCAGTGGTGTGATCTCCGCTTGCCACAACCTCCACCTCCCGGGTTCAAGAGATTCTCCTGCCTCATCCTCCCAAGTGTCTGGGATTACAGGCATGTGCTGCCATGCCTGGCTAATTTTGTATTTTTAGTAGAGACAGGGTTTCTCCATGTTGGTCGGGGTAGTCTCGAACTCCCGATTTCAGGTGATCGGCCCACCTTAGCCTCCCAAAGTGCTGGGATTACAGGTGTGGGTTACTGTGCCCGGCCCTTGCCACTATTCTTACATTCACATCCATCCATCCTCCTCCTCATACTACTATTACTACTTATGCTACTACTATGGTGGTTATTATTAGCAGCAATAGTAGTTGGAATGACTTAAGGATAAGATTTCTGCTAAAAAACAAAAGCATAGTAGTTATTCAAGCCATCGATTTGATCAATAGCATTAGTTCTGCTTTTACTTCAATATTTAGTGAGCATTTGCTGTGGTAGGTCTCTGCGCCAGGCACTGTAGGAAGTTAAAACATGAAGAAGTCATTTCCTCTTTTAGCTACTTTATCCACTAGTTTGGCCTTTATATACCATACACTCTTGGTCTGATATTCAAGAAGGAATCTTGGGAGGTAAATAGTTAGTGCTCCTTGAGTGCAGACGGGCTTGAAACTGTGCATAGCTTTGGAAGGATGGTCACGACTTAAATAATTTCAGGATGAATTGAAGATTACATTGTGCAGATGTAATGTGCTATTACTTCTCCAGATAATCTCTGTTTCCTCCCATCGTGTGATAGGTGTGTCGCCATATTTACAGGTGCAGGTTGTTAGCAGAACGCTTTGTTCTAGTGATAGCACACAGAGTTGGCCATTAGGCTGTAATCGAGCCTCTATGTCAGGTGCTGGATAGGCCATATGACCCTGGTCCCTGTCTCCAGGGAGGCCAACCTACGTAAAAATGGCTGTCATAGAACCTTGCTCAGAGGGGCAGACATTTACAACAACCTTGAAATGTGACTTCCACTCAATATGATGAAGACTGACTTGTGACCGTTTTATATGCCTTTATTTTGCTAAAATAGCAACCTGGCCAAATATATTTTTCAGCACATTTATTATAGCTACATGTTTATATTTATAGCGAAAGTGCTGCTAATTCCCTAGTATGTTAACAGGTCGTATTCAAATTGTTCTATTTTTACTTTGGCACGAAATTGCTGAAGGAAACATTTTTAAGGCAAGTAGTGATTATAGCATATCGACTCACTACATAGTGAATTACATATTAAATGAACTTTCTGAACTGAGAAGGAGCTTAAACTGACAAAGAAGATAGCTATCTTAAATTCTGTAGTGTTTACATAAGATTTCTTCAAATCCAATTTTTATTGTAGGTGACTGATTGCCTCAATGTTTTCGTTTTGCCAAATTTCTGCCTTCCCACAAACAAATATAATCCCCCTTTTAATATGTAATAGATGACCTGGAATTCTAGAATGGATTTTCAGAAACCATCAAAAAACCCCACAAAACAGGAAAACAAAAAACTTCTCACTTTAGTGTATACAATAAATAATATATTCTCTCTCTCTCTCTCTTTTTCTTTAAATACAATTTGAGAGTTAGTCAAATAGGTGTATGCATAAATCTTGCCAACCCTTGGGCAGTTGTAATTTCCATACCAAAATGCTTGAGTTTTACTTGACTATTACTCTGTTATACATTAAGTACTAGTTACCATGGCAACCTTTGCATCACTTTATAACATTTAAATATAAGGTGTTGTGTTTCTTTATGAGGAAAGACAATGTATTTGAATTTTTTAATGTTTGGTGAAATACAATCACTGCTAAAATAAATAATTTTGTTTTAGGCAGTTGAATTTCTTGGGAATTACGTACATTTCCAACCAAACCTATCTAGTGCATTCATTTATTTTTATTTCTTTGTGATGTCATGAAGAAGTAAAATATGTATTTTTTAAAACAGTACTTGATAAGTATCACATAAACATTGATTAAGACTTATAATTACCCTTGTAAGGACTAAAACACAAAATTGAACCATATTTGAGGTTACTTATCAGTGACTAATACAGTAGCAAGAGTTTGAATGTAACATCACAAGATTTATGAAATTCGATCACATGTAATGCATTTCTTATTTTTGTATAGTTGGTTAACTGTAACTAGTTTTGATTTTACCTATAGTTGAATTAACAGTAGCAGTTTGCTCATGCGTGCAAAAGCAAAATTAAAGGAGCCACAGAACTCATCCTTGTGGCAGTTCCAGGAACATGGCCACTTAAACTTAATTATGGAGATTGTTGGGCAATTTCTTTATTAAATATGGAAAAAACCTGGTCATTTCTTGTTGCTAGTGTAGCTCTAGGCCATGAGGCTATGATGGTTGTTATGTAGACTCCCATATAGAACTCATTTTTAGCTTTTTATAGTAACTTTTCAAAATTACTATCACAGCTTGCAGTTTTTATCTGAAAATAGAGAATCTAACTAATGATTATTCATAACTTTTGATGTATCTTTTCAATAATAATCAGTGGATCATAATACAGGACTATTTTGTGGGGGACGGAGGAAGAGGTAAGCTCTGTGCTGGAAGCCTGGCTCTGCGGAACATTTTACATACGTCGTTTCGTCTATTCCTGATAACCCTATGATGGAGCTCTTATTAGTCCCTTTTTACAGAGGAAGGAAATATGGTTTAGAGAAGTTGCATAACTAACCCCCGATTACATTGTCTGTGTATGCCTTTGAGCTAAGGTTCAACCAGATCAGTCCGACCTTAAAGCCCTCCCTCTTTCCTTAATGGACATGAATTCTACTTCTGACTTGTTACAAATACAATGTGCATTACATGTTTAATGTAGAAATAAAAGACACTGACAAAAAGCCTTTAAAAATTATTTGCTAAATAATAATTTGAATAATTTGCATTTCTGTACAGCACGACAGTCTTTTAAGTCCCTAATTTGCAAGATATCTTAGTCATCTTGTCTCTCTAAGTTTCCCAAGTCCTCTTTTGCTAAAACCAAGTATAGGACAGAAATAAAAATAACTTATAAAGGTGTACTCCTGGACGTTTAGGAATCAAGAATAAAGACCATCCAAAGACCTTCAGTTTTGAGCTTTGAAGTTCAAAAGTGGACAGGTGGAAATATTGTGTTCTTCATTGCCCTTTGGTGCAAGATATATTCTAGGTTGCAGAGTAAGTGCCAACAGCAGCAAAATTATCGCCCCCCTCCTGCTACCGTAGTAAGTCAGCAATGGCCCTTCTGTGGTCAGAATGGCAAATTCAGCAGCAACTATTCGACAGGGATTTACAGAAACTTCCCCAAGGCTGTTAGGAATCTTATTCAGCAGTGTCTTTGAAAACCCGATTCTGTGCAGAATTAACTATGTAGAAATGACCTCAATTGTGATAAAAGGTATTTTAAACAAATCTAATTTGTGATTTCACTCAATGTGTATTTTGCATTTGTCGCCACAAAGTCCGGTAGATACCTACACATATATTCTGCATTTGTAAAAGTTTTATGGTGGTTCAGAATTTCTTTTTTTCATATTAACATTTAAAATAATCCTGGCTTTATAGAGTCAGTTCACCATACAAAGCCACTATACATCACTTAGGTTTGTGATGAAAGAATGGAATTGCAGCTGTGTGAGTACTAGAATACCCAAACATGAATTAGACTCACAAGCATTTGGCAATAGTTCAGAAAAGGAGCTTAATCTGGTTTCATCTGAGACTGCTTTTCTCTGTTCTGCAACATCCCCCCAAGATGTTGTGTCTGATATCGGATCACAACGTAATGGGAGTGACGCAAAATCAGAGAAAGCCCTGAGGAACCAGGGGCACATTTGCTTTTCTCCAGAGATTTTCTTTCTCCTACTTCTTTTTTCCCTCTCCCAGGTTCCAACTCTGAAATTCAAGGTCATTCACCTATTAGATGCATTAATTATAAGCCAGAAAAGCACTATTCATCGTACTCTGATCTCAGTCATATCTATAATTAAGTATAAATATAATCTTCCTTTTTAGAAATGTACCACCCACCCATTACATTTAAAGTGCTGACTGAAATGAAATAATAGTTCAGAGCAAGATGATTTTAGTTTAACTAGAAAAAAGTTGATAATTTAAGCTTCAAGCAGTGAGTTCTATTTTTGATTACCATTCAGTTATAAATCTAATTTGAGATATATGCTGCTTTTCTGTTACTCAAGTTTAATTCATGGTTTGCTTTCTTGGTTGCATAAGCAAAGTTCAGTGGCTGATCAAGGCGGTTAAGAAGCTCCCCCGAAAAGGAATAGGGTTGAGAATGTGTTCGAAAGACATTCTGAGACCCATATCTGATTTAAAGCAGACAAATCTGATGTAAAACAAACAAAAAAATTTAATTGAAAAAGACACTCACAGGGCGCTGTATTTGGGGATTTGAATGGCCAAGTTAGGAATGGCTATTTGCAGGGGAATTGGCTGCAGAGGGTGAACCCCAAAACATTCCAACCTGGTTGACAAAGTCAGTGTGTTTTATTCTTTAGTTACGGTATTTTGAGTCTTGAAATTGTTTGCATTTGGGAAAAAAAATAGGAGCGAGTAAGGGGAAGGGCTTGTCTCATCACACTGTGGACAGTTAAGCAAAATGCTAAACTATGGGTTTAAGATTTACAGGTTCGCCCTGCCAGATGCCACATCTTGCCTCCAGTGTTTCCTGGCAGATTCGGGCAGCCTACTACTGGGACCCAGCATAACCGCAGAACATGAGCTTGCACAATGTGAAAAACCTAAAACCATTATAATCCTATTTAAGGCAAGGATGCATTTGTCCATTCTGAAAGTAGACTTCTTTTTCAAGCTTAACTTTTCTTAAGCAGAAATTTGTCTTCAGAGCTGAAGATAGATATGCAGGTAAATTTGTAATATAAACAAATACCTTATCCATTTTGTGCAGAATTTAATTTACTTCAAATCAAATGCCAATCACTTTTTAAAATTTAGAAACTCTGGGTTTGTCAGGCAGTGGAAAATTTATCTTTCTCATTGCTACAGAGAGTTAAGTATGTGACGTAAAGGCCAAACAATAGTAAATGGTCATTGTTCACTTTATAAGTATACTCTACAATAAGAATACATATATTTTTATCTTCATTTTCCCTAAGGAGGTGTTTAGGGCCCCCTTAAGTGTGAGGAAATGTTTATTTTTGTTGCTTTAGAAGAATGATTCTATTGTCCAAGTGAGAAAGAAATAGGAACAAACAGGTCTAAGGAGAAAGAAACAGGAATGTGCTTTGTGAAAAAATAAAGATTAGCAGGAACCACTAAAGGTTTCTAAGTGCTATCTGGTCTTAGTACTGTGTTACTATATGTAGTCCTTGTGCCTGCATGTATAAGAGTTGGATGCGTGATTTATTATGACTGGCCCATGAAATTATTTTCTTTTAAATTAACAACAATAAGGTCAACCACAGCCAGTAGCTGTTTTGTAGTTATCATTTTATATTTTTTCACAGCTCTATTGTGAATGCTGCTAAAATACAGCATAGCAAGTGTGTTTGTTTTTAGGTTGACCCCTTGAATGCATTTAATTTCTTGAGAATGAAAACCTTTGCCACCAGGACCAAGAGGAATTAACCAGTGGTTAAACTCATTTAAAAACACAAGAAAACATTTCAACATATTTGCTCGGCCCTTTTCTGAATATTTTATGTATTTCTAGAAAAAGAAAAATGAAGAAATAGGGGTGATGTGTGTCTAAAATACGAAATTATTTTCAAACTCCTCTTTCCAATGAAATTAAGACTCATTCGTAGATTTACCAAACTGTAAGGAAGTTGTGATTTCAAATTATTCACAGCTTTATTGATGGAAATTTCAAAGAAAACTTGGACACGGACTTCAATTAAACTTACTTTGTTAATAAGAAATGCCAAGAGTGAAATTCAGATTGAGATTCTAAAATTTTTGAATGCCATTCCTAAATGATAAATTATTTATTCCTAGATTTCTGATTTATACAAAACTTTACTGTAATAAGCCTTCTATTTTAGTTTGTCATTGTGTAGCGTTTTAATATGTCTCTTAAATTCAAAAGAGGCAATAGTTGCACATGCAGATGTCAGATTTTTGTCTGATACATCTGGTTTTATCAGCTATTTATGTGGTAAATATTAAGATATTAGAAACGAGTTTGTTACCCAAAATGTGATTTCAACCTGGAATCTCATCCTTGAAGTTGTATTTTGAAGTAATGTTTATTACATATCTCTTGAAAAAGTCTTAAACTGGAATCAGTAAAGGCGAGCTTGTCAGTAGCTGATTAGTCCTTTATATATGACTCATCCAACACTCAGAAAAAAACCCTTGGAATAGAGAGGCTCTCTTTATGATATTTAGCTATATGGCGGTGGAAAGGGGAGGTTTGAATTTTTGATTTTACAGCTTATGGGTCATATTTGACCAACTGCTTTCACTAGAAGACATGCCACTTTGTTGAGCTATTTAGGAATCAAAAAGACTGTCTTAATTTAAAACAAGGACCCTTTGTTTTAGTTGGTGACTGCCTTGTGAAATTTTTCAGTTCTCAGCGGGTTAACCAGGGAACAGGGGCAGAGTCATAATTGGCCTATTTAGAGTATTTTGCATGTGAATAGTGTGTTAGTGAAGCATCCCTAAGTCTGTTGTGAGTGACATGGTGATTAGAATTTAGATTAGGGAAAACACATTCTGTACTTTATCAAGGACAGTAATTAGTTCAGTCAGTAAAAGTTGATTACAAGTAACGATAAAGTTAGATTTTTAGTACTTAATTTTAAAATTTCTTTATTAAACAGTAAATTTGTTCTTAATATAAATGCTACTATCTACTCTTGTTTTATTGCATATCAGAATAATTAAAAGAACAATGTGTTCAATGCAGAGTATAATCAGGCGATTTATATATTATGGGTAAGTTTCTATGTAGTTTTTAGAAAATGTAATATTATATAATCTTTCTGATGTCATAATTTTTAAAAGTTTAACGATTTGTCACACTGTGATAAGTTATTGTGGAAGTTTTCTAGCGTTCAGGTAAATGTTTAATCTGTGGGATGTGTCTTAGTTTCCGATAGACCTCAAGAGGGCATTCTGAAGTCCTTTGATTTGTGGCTGTTAGCGTGGAATATCTGCTATTTCTATGATTTTGAGAGTTAGCGTGAGGATTTGAATTTCCTCTTGGTTCAGTTGGCATTTTCTCTTCTGTGGGTGCTGTGTCAGTTCGTGGAGAATCAGGATATGCGGTACAGAGAGGCAGGATTCTCTTTGGAGTTGATAGGCTACACTCACCCCCAGTGTGTGCAGCGGGGGGAAGTTGTATGCGTTCACAAAATGAGATTCTTCTTGTTAAGGAAGGGGATGAATAGTTCCCAGATATAAGCCTAAGTCTAGAGAAAGGAAACATTAGTCTTATATAAATGCCATTTGTTTTGCGAAATTAAAACGTGAGTCATCTTAAAAGACTTTAAAAATATTGTTTAAAGGGAATCATCTACTTTCCTCCTAAAAGTAAAGAATTAAAAATTCAAAAACTTTGTGATAGCTTCTTAGACTGCCTTTCTTTTGGGTTTTTGTTTTGTTAATTGTCTCAGCTCAGCAGATGCTGTTTGCTTTATTGCATTGGTTTAAGTACTAACAATCAGTTGGGAGGTGGTGAAAGTAAAAAATTAACCTTCTATGTTTGTTTTCCCTTTTTAACCTTTTAGCAGAGTCTCCTTGGAGGTGACATGGATATGGGCAACCCAGGAACCCTTTCGCCCACCAAACCTGGTTCCCAGTACTATCAGTATTCTAGCAATAATCCCCGAAGGAGGCCTCTTCACAGTAGTGCCATGGGTAAGGTATTCCTTTGTTTGAATGCCTGAGGGATGATTATGCCTTTTTCTTTCTTTCTTTAAAATTATCACCCCCTCATCCTACCTCCCACCTCAAGAAAACCATAAAGTCTGGCTCAGTTGCCAGCCAGGAGACTAACCCCCTAGAACACTGGGTAGGTACCTTAACTAGGGTAGCAGAACTTTTTTGGTGTCTGCTTATTTCTAGTTTTCTCTTGGCTGTGCCCATAAGGAAGCTTTTAAGAGATCAAAGTAGCAAAAAGTTAAATATCTTCGTTTTTATGAACAAAGCAGAATTTGATTTCTGCTAGAATCAAATGTGATCCTGGTAACTACAGTTTGCTAAGGTAATGATTTGAGGAAATATGGTATCATCTAGAAGCCTTTGTGGTTGTATCTATCTTAGGAAAATGGGCATGTGGGAGCTGACAGCGTCTTCATTTTCTTTCAGAGGTACAGACAAAGAAAGTTAGAAAAGTTCCTCCAGGTTTGCCATCTTCAGTAAGTACTACTTGTTTCTGCTTTATATATTGCTTATTTAGTTCTGTTTTGTATTGATGGGAAGGAGATAGATGTAAATAAGTTTCCATGCGCTCAGAGCAGCACATTTATCTAGAAGGTGGAGGAGGTAGAAGTGACCTGCACATCCAGCCACCTGTCCCACGTTGGAGTGATTAATTGCACATCCTGGAAGACTGGGTGGTTATGTTGATATTCAGCAGGTTAAGCTCTAAAGAGAGCCTTGAAAGGGTGCCTGAAGTTTGAGGAGTTTTACCTGTACAGGGCTTTCAAGAGAATGAGTATTAGTTTCATGTGTTGGTTAAATTCTTTGTCAGTATTATGATGATTTATGGATTTGCATGCGAAAGGAGATTTGTGGAGAGGATTTAGGAAAAATTTACATGGGTTTCAGCCCAGAGTGCAGGAAGAATGTCTCTATTTTCTAGAGAGGTTGCTGAATAAAGGCTGCAAAGGTAGCTGCATCAGTAGCCATTTGTGTCTTTACTACCAGGTGACAACTAGAAGAAGTCAGTTGTAACCAAGAGCATTCTGGGTCTTTTTAATAGCTGGAGCTCTATGCAGAAGTTGCTAAACACCCCCCACCCGCCCCCAGGTCCCCAGCACAGCAAAAGTTGATTGCGATCACAACTAAATACATAATATCGTATTTTGAATTCTTACATTCCTAGATAATTGTATTTAGTTTTGTTTAGGACTAGTCTTTTTCTGGTGATTTTCTCCTTATATAAAATGAAAACAAAAGTTTCCTCTCTTCTTTCTTTGTTTCTTTATCCTTCCTTTCATTCTTCCTTCCTGTGATATAAAGATTTGATTTAATTCTGTAGAGTGCTAGTATTCTCTGAAAGAATGCTAATGAGCCTTATGTTTTTATACTTCAATATAAAATTATATTTAGATTTCTGAAAGTATATTACCAATCAATGCTTGCATATTAGTTTCATTTCATTTTTAATGTATTAGAAGAATAATAGGTTTTGCAAATGTGCTAAGATTAGATTAACCCAAACACCTGTGTATTTGACTTGATTTCAGTTCAGCTCATCCAAACAATTATTAAATAAATATATCAGAGTAAGTCTTACCAGGAAAAAGAGCAAATTTTGTATGCTGATTATCATAGAGTTGGTGATGTTGAAGAAGCATCACAAAATTATTCATAAATGTAGAAAAATATTGTGTAAATAAGGTTGACAATCGTGTATATAATTGTCACCCTCAACTATCAGTAGGTCACCTAAAATTGTACTCAGTTGTGTATTTTTTGAATTTCCGTATTATATTGAAATTGACTAATATTCGCAAAGGATTTTATAAGCATATTTTAAACTTGAAGTTAGGGGTGGATTTAATGTCGATGAAACGTTAGCTTTTAATAGGTTTTATGACAACTTCAAATGATATAGTCCTAACAGCTGCTTACATTTTAAACATGCCTGAACCTAATATGGACAATATTAAATGCATTTAGTGGACTTTTGAATGTTTGAAACAATGGAAGAACTGTCCTATAAAAGCCGTGGAAAACTTAAAGCTATCCTACCCTCTTTATGCCTCATATTAAAATTAGCTTGTTTTTTTCCATTGCTAAGATTAGGCAGATCTCTAGACAATTTCTAAGGAGTGCATTGATGTGGCATTAGATGGTATGTCTATGCTTCATCATTGTCAAGTACAATTTTCATAATTCTTTGTAAATTTTTAAGTATTTCCCTATAGATATCTGGCCCCTTTAGAAAATTTTACTGGTACAGTGTTTTCTTTGCTGTTAAGACAATTTAGGTGTTGCTGGTATGTCATGATATGTTCAGAAATATAAAAATATATATTTTTTCTTTCGCAATAAACAAAACTTGGGAAGTAGGAGTTTGGTTTTATTCTATTTGATTTTTAGCTTTTAGTTGTCCGTTTAGGATTTACTCTTAGAAAATCTATCTTGACTAGATGTTTTCATGGTTCTTATGAAACATTTTGGTGAATAGGCCTTTTTCTGAAAGACAAGGAGGAAGAAAATACAATTATAAATGAAATTTTTATTCCTATTTTTTGAGCAAGAACAAGTTTAGATAATTTTGTAATTTAATCATCCATTTACTTATTACCTAAAAACTATCTCAGCTCTGTTTTCCTAGCAATTTAGCTTAGTTTATGTAAGCTTTGTTGTAAATATCAATTGCTTATTACTTATAACAAGATCCACGTGGCTTACCACCACACAAAATATTTATTTTAACTTGATTCCAAAAAGGCCTGTAGTAGACACAGTTATACTTTTGCCCCAGGACATCTATATTTCTATATTTTTAGATCTCTACCATGCTTTTTTTTAAGTTCAAATAAAATTATGACTATCTGATAAGAGATACTTCTTAAACTTGTTTCAGTATGTATATTTGCATAACAGATACTAAAAGATTGGGGATAATAAAAGGTTTCCTTTGGAGTGATTATGACTACATAAAGACACTTACATGTTTCCTTTGATACATATTTACCATGACAAATAGTAATAAATCTGTCACAATCTGTTGTGGCAGTTCATTACCTGCCCCCCCCCCCCATTTTTGAAATGGGCCCTCTCTTTCTGTTAACGATAAAAGGAAGAAAACTTAAGTTGTGACACTGCATCATCAGGTATTATTTACGACACGCCTGTGGTACAGAGACTGGACTTCTTTTGCTGCCATTAGGCTGGGTCTTCCTCCCAGGCTATCAGGAGAGAGAGGGGATTGCTTGGCCCTGTTTTGAAAACACTGCAGCATCTGTGGGAGAGAGAAAACATAGGCCTGGCCCGACATCATGCCATGGATCTGGCAAGATCCACACATGGGTGTTTGTACTGTGTACTGTACCTACAGGCCTCAAGTCACTGTGGAAGTATGACACAATGATGGGATAACGGGAGACCCATCCGGCAGGGTCTGCAAGACAAGCAAAGTGTGGGGAGGAAGACTGTCCCCCTAGTGCTCATAGGCCTGTACTTAGGGCTAGGGTGATTTTTTTTTTTTTTTTAAGGAAAGCCTGTGTGAAAGACAGCTATCTAATTGCCCACGAGAGCTCTGCTTATTACCACAGTACATTTTTATCTTCTCGGTTCATATTTTAGTATGTTGCTCTTTTTAGTCACGTCCCAATTTCTCGTAGTCCTCATTTTTTTCGAAGACCTTAGTAATAAAGTGTGGTCGTTTGCTGATGTCAGAATTTATTTTGCATGTCTAAGCTCTTGAATCTACATGAGAACATCTTGTTTTGCTAGATTTCTACATTTTGGTTTTCCATTTCAAACCATATTTCATCTTAAACTCAATATTTTGCAACTGTACTGTTCATTTCAACAAATTTGTTTTATATAACCTAATAATCATACACATTCCATCATGAATTGGTAGAGAGAAAGATGTACTATATTAAATTAAAGTTTTGAAAAAAATGATTCATGATTCTTAACAAAAATGAACATGAAATTACTGAAATTAGAAAGTAGTAAAAAATTTTATATTGTGCTGTTATAAGATACTTTCATCAAACACAGAAACAAAACAAAGGCATTATCTTTTGGAAACTTTATTCTGCCCATCAACATGTAAACATGTAAAACTTTGATCTTAGAATCTGAAATATTTCAAAATCATACACATTTTATCAGAAACTGTTAACAACTACAGACTTTCTACTTCACACTTCTGTGGAATTTGTCTCCGCTTGTAATCCGATTTGAAACTTTGAAACATGATAGTCTCACCATGACCCCAGTTGGAATCTCTTGAACATCAGATTTTTCTGGAAACAGGATGTTTTATCCTTAGAAGTAGTTTATGACCTCTCATCTCCAGTGATCTTTCCTAAAACTGTACTTTTCAGTCAAGTCTTTTTTTCTATGTTAAATTACAAAGGGGTTTGGTGTGGTTGTTTTTTTTGTTGTTTGTTTGTTTTTGTTTTAAAACTCAGGAAAATCTGGTAAGCTTTGTTTTAAGTGGTCAGAGATAATTTGGGACGCATGGATCCCAAGATAAACAATTTCTGCTACTATAAAAATTCTAAAATAAGATTTGGACACTTCAAGAATCTTTGTGACATAACGTTAGTCAATAGGTAGATTTGAAAAGTAAAAACTTAATGTGTATTAGATACCAGGTTGGCCAGTTTTCGTAAGAACAGAATTCTTAAATAAAATGAAATATTTAAGTCTGGATTAGAGTTTCTTTTACAGAAGAGATTCTTAGGGATATCAAGAAAAATGAATAATGTTAATGGCCTTAAACATCTTATGTATTTTACGTTATATTAAAGCATTCATATTTGAAGATTTCAAACATGATTTTGAATTCATATCTTAAGTTATTTAGTGAAAAACCCCTTTTTTCCCAGGTACTTGAAGAAATCACGCACAATTTAAGAGATATTGGTAAATTGTTTTTTCCTTATTAGTGGCCTGGAAATTTTGTATAATTTAAAAACTCAGTACTTAACTCAGAAACATACAGTTTCTTCCATCACGTTTGGAACTGATCATAGGGAAATCAGAACGATGCTTTTTCATGTCAACAAATTTTAATAAGTAGTAATACAATTTTCTTTAAGATTAAAGTTTTATTGAAATGTAATATCTATCACAGGTGAACTAAATATCAGCCATCTGGACTCTATCTTTTTAGGAAAGTCTAGAAGTAGCTGATTGTGTGATAAGACATAAAAGGAGGAACCTCTTCAAGGTTCATCCCTGCAGATATAGATACTTTGTGAAGAAGTATAACTGTAAGTGTTTAAAATATTAGGATAGCTCTCAGTATTCACCTTTAAACTTAGTGTGCCCATTTTCTAATTAAAGATTTTGAAATATGAGGTTTGGATATTAAAATTGTGCTTATTATGGAAATATTTAGGCAAGAGGGAGGTTAAGAGTGGCACAATTAAGTCATCCCAAATAGGACAAAACTATTATTCACACAATTTGCACGGCATGTATAACATGACAGTGGGGAACAGTGAAAGCTGAGAAAATATTCATGACAGATAAAGTATTTTTGTTTGTGTGGAGTTAATGCTGAATTTGCTAAACCAAAGGCTTCTAGTTCAGCATGTGCATTTCTTTTTTTTTCCATGAAAATGAATCTCATTTTCTTCATGCACATTAAGACTATAGAGGTTACAATTTTTATGTATTGCTGGTATATGAAAAAATATGGGAGAATCTTTATATATATTTTTTCATTGGAGGCTTTTATGCCATTAAAAAATTTTCACAAAGCGCATAAGAAGCTTGCAAATATTCAAGATAGATACCATTAGGCATTCTAATATCCCAGAAGTTTGCTTGAGGATTTCTGAATTTTTCTTTGGAATTTTGGAATAATGAGCTCCTTCATCCACCATCCTCTTCTTTTCTGCCTGGAAGCCCAATCCTGTGCCCTTAAAAAAAAGCGGGGGCTTCTGGTGTACATATTTTAGAAAGAGAAGAAATGTAAAGAAGACAAGCACGAAAGTTAACTGTGGATGAAAGGTTTGTGTATTTTTTAGCTATTCCTGCTTTATCTTTACAAACTAAAAGCTTATATCCCCCAAACACTCAAACCAAACACCACCAGTTCATTCCTTCCACCAGAAAGAAGCCTTCCTGGCCAGCAGCGCCCCAGTTTTCTATTCAGTGAGCTCTTCTAAGGAGTGGTGCTTGATGTATCTCCCCAATGTGTAATTTTATTTTTAATCAAGTATTTGAAATACTATTTCACATGCTAAGATTTATCAGGAATTTAATTACGATTTTGCCAACTGGAACAATAGCATTTAGTGTAAAACTGGACTTATTTGTTGGGAAAAGAGAAATGCATTTCTGGGAACTGCTATTTTAAACTTTATCACTTTCACTGAAGAGTATATTTTGGTGTGAAGTTTTGGGCTCTGAGTGGTTTAAATTACTGAGAAGTGTCGGAAACCACTGCAAGGGTGCTTTATCCAGAGAGAATTATAACAGGGCTTGCATGTATTTTGCAAATCGAACCCTTTTCTGTAGCAGCCAGCTTAACTGTGAATTTATTTTATATTTGCAGAATAATATAGATACATGGCTTGATAATTTGGTTGATTACCATTTTTTTAACTTTTAAAATTCAATCGATTGAAACAGTTTTATTTGCTAATGTAGCAAAACGTTCTCTTTTTTCCCAGATCACTGACGATGTCGTTATTTTCTGTGTTTTCTTGGTTTCGAATAATTCTAAAGGTTTTCAAAAAAGTAATGAATCAGTGTCAAACAGAACGTGGGGGGCTAAATAAGATTCTCTGAGAAGATGTAGTCATCCTGAAAGAATAAGGAGTCTCTTTAGCAAAGTTGCATTTTCTTAAGACAAAGTCCATGCTTGTCAGGCTGTTGACGGACACCTGCTTTGTCTTGGCTTTTGTTTTGATTTTTTACGTAAATTGCACTGAATCACTAAACTAAACGTAAAGTTGCTTCTCCAGGCAGTGGCACAGGATTTTCAGACTTGATCAATCTCGACTATTCCAGGATGTGCGTGTGTGCACACGTGTGCGTGTGAGTGTTCTCCTTTTAAAGGAAGAGGAGCTTTGATAAAATGTGGTGCAAAACTTGCAGTTTTAAATATTCAATTATTTTATCTGGGAACAGCAGCATGTGAGTGATTCTTTTTTAAATTGCAGCTGCTGCATAGGTGTAGAGCTTTTTGAGGCGTTTTGTGCTTTACTTGAGCATATGCTCCCTCTTCAGAGAAGTTAAGGTAGTGCAGAAGTTTCTGCATTTTGTGAAATTTCAGGGTTGAAAATAAAGATGCTTTATGATTTGGTGAGATGGATAGATTTCACTTTTGAAAGAATGCAAAAGCCGTGTTTTAGAAGCAACATTTTAAGAAGTCTACTTAAATGGTTTAGTGATACCCACTGTTGTCTCTTGTCTGACTTTGTCATCTGAGAAATTTATCATAAATAAGCCACTAGGGATGAAACTTGATATATACGCGCTTACTTCCAGAGTAATAAGTAGAGGAACTGCGTGTGTGTTAAATTTCACTAAATTTATTTTGTTTCATAGAACAGGAAATGGGAACATTCCGTAGTGAAGCTCTCTTCATAGCAAACTGTAAAGAAAATTTCTCAGTGTGTTGCCATGTGTTGGCAGTGATTAAAGGGCATTTCCTTTGTGAAACATGGAGCCATATTACAAAGACTTATATTTTCTCATAAAAATGACCTTTGCAAGTACATTTAATCATAAAAACTGGTGTCATTCCTCACACACACATACAAAAAGTGTCACTGTTACCACTTGCTGTTACCATGTAGGGATTTTAGGAAAATGCTATTTTGGAACAATTATTTTGATGGCATCTGAGAGAGAATACCTAAGTGTCTGCAGCAGCCTCCTCCCTCCATAGCCCATATCATTCTAAATATGCCTCCTGAATTATACTTATAATAATATTGTAATGGCTTTCATTCTACCGATTGGCACAGTATATCATTATATCATTAGCTGCTATGAGAAAGCAGTTTCAAGTAGGTGGCAGATTCTTAGCATTAATGTTTTCAAGTAACCCTGTTTAGGGAATTGGGTTGTTTCACAGGTGCTCAGGTATATTAACACCGGGTACAATAATATTTTCTGGCTTGCCTATTATGAAACAAACTTGAAGTACAAAAGAATTCAATAACAAGTGGAGTATAAAAACTGGGGCCCTAGCTTAAGAAGGTTTAATAACTCAAGATGTTAAAGAATGAGAAAATTATCTAAGGAGGCATCAGTGTTTAGCTCATTTTGCGTTACTACTAAGGCTGAGATTTATTAAGAAAATGTTTATGGCCTGATGATTTAGACTTGTTGAGTTAGTTTAAAATTTTTAAACCATTGGTTAAGTAGGAAATAAGCACATTTCTGTATCTATTTTACTGTTTGAAAGTATTGTTATATAAAATAAGTTAAAAATTCTGCCATTTAATACTCAGGCATGTGCTTCAGGAGAGAAAGTGCATTGCCAGAACCTTGCGGCTCCTTATATAGCGTCTTAATATGTATTTCAGTTTTAGAGATATACAAGACATTGACACATATAATCTGTATAATTGATAACAGCAAAGAAAATGGAATTAAACCTATTTATTAAGGACAGATACAGTTGGGATTATAAAATTCAAACCGCTGCCAGTAATTATTTTACAAATAAATGCTATTTCATTTTTCCTTTAGTAAATATATCAGTAACTTCACCCAATATTGATGTAAGTGAAACCTGACAGTAACAAGCTGGGAGTGGCCAGGTAGAAAGGGAAAAAAGCATGTTCATTTATTCATTCATTCCTTTCTCGTTTATACTTATTCAAAGCGTATTTTTCATTGCAGCCAAAAACTAGACACATGGAACATGCCTTTTTCTTCTGTGTATTATTTAAATAGTGGAGCTTTACAACTAAGATTCTTCACATTTAATGAAATTTGCAGTCTTGTGTCACTTGCATCACAATATGCGGGAATAACCTTAGTGTTTTAAAGAGTGTGTCTTGTGACCTTTTAAAGCATCATGCATTTGAAAAATAAAATAACCCACACAGTGTAACACACGGACTTTTTTGGCCCTTAAGCTGATTGCCCTTACTCACTTGTCACCACCTTGAAGACAGTGAGGGACATGTTTTGTTTTGTTTGTTTGTTTATTGAGACGGAGTCTCGCTCTGTCACCAGGCTGGAGTGCAGTGGCGTGATCTCAGCTCACCGCAACCTCTGCCTCCTGGGTTCCGGCGATTCTCCTGCCTCGGCCTACCAGGTAGCTGGGACTACAGGTGCGCACCACCATGCCCAGCTAATTTTTGTATTTTTAGTAGAGACAGGTTTTACATGTTGGCCAGGATGGTCTCGATCTCTTGACCTCATGATCTGCCCACCTTGGTCTCCCAAAGTGCTGCGTTGCAAGCATGAGCCACTGTGCCTGGCCGAGGGACATGTTTTAGATACGTCGTTTTTGTTCTGTAGAAGCCAGACTCACTGCTTTACTTATGTGTGTTACTCTGAAATATATTTCCAGTGAATGAATGTAGTAGTAAACGTGGTGTAGTAGGGTGGAAAAAACATGGCACTAGACATAAAAAGACCTTTCTAATTTAATGACTGACAGCCTCTACTTTCTTATCCACTGACCTGGTTAGGTCACAAACTTGTTTCACTGTCTATAAAAAAGGTATAAATAGTGTCTGTATAATCAGATGGTATCAATATGCTAATAACAAACCTTTATCAAAGTACTTATTCCATGCCAGACACTATTCTAACTGGTGCACTATAAAATCATTTGCATCTATTAAACATTTATTCCAATGAAAATCCTATCAGATAAGTACTACTGTTTATTCAAGAGTCTTAAAAACGAGACGCAGAGAGATGAAGAAACATGTCTGTGGTCACACAGCTAGTAAGTGGCTAAGTTAGGATTGAGACCTGGGAGGTCTCTTTCCAGAGTTTCTGTGCTCTTAACCATAATCCTGTCTATGCTGCCTATAGCGTTTCATATACTCTGTAGACCAAAAAGCTCTCTACAGCAATGTTGTTGTTAACTTAGGAAGTACTTGACTATCTAAAATAAATTAACATTCAGAAGTTTCATTTCACTGTAGAGAATGACTGTCAGTACCTCTATATAGTCATATCCTGTAACTTTTGCCCAAGCAAATCAGTAAATCAGGCAGTCCAGGAGAGCATTTGTGTCAACAGTCAGTATCATGTAGTGGTTAGAGTATGAAATCTGATCAACTGGGTTTTTAGGGGGCTATGTCACTTCCTAGCTACACAGTTGTTTGTAAAATAAGTACTCATTGGGGTTTGAATGCAGTTATGTAATATCCTTGAATGTTATATATTATTGCTACACATAATAAAAAGCACTGTCGTGCTATTACCAATAACAGGGTAACTACCTTTCCTTTGGCATTTGAGAAACAAATCTAACATGGCAGCCTACTTAGGAGTAGTTAGCAGTAGTAGAATACAGTCTCAACTATGTGCAAAAGAATTTTACCTAACAAAGGTCACTTGCTTTTTCTGAAATTATGTAATACTGTAATTTTTTTTTTTTTTTTGAGATGTGGTCTTGCTCTGTCACCCAGGCTGGAGTACAGTGGGGCAATCATAGTTCACTATAGCCTCAAACTCCCAGGCCCAAGCAACCTTCCCACCTCAGACTCCTGAGTAGCTGGGTACACAGGTTCACACCACCACACCCGGCTAATTTTTTTCTTCTTCTTTTTTTTTTTTTTGTAGAGACAGGGTCTCCCTGTGTTGCCCAGGCTCTGCAAACCCATCTCTATCAAACCAAGACATGTAGTCAGCCTTTTTAATCATTACACTTAGTGCTCTGCAAAGTTTGTGTTAGAAATATTTCCTCCATCTTTTCTCTTTTGAACTGGGACATCAGCTACGATGCCTGGAGCTTCTTATAATGTGATTCCCTCAGCCAATAATTTGTTTATGCCTAAATCAGCCTTGCCTCTAAGTGATAAGGCGATACATGCTTTTTCTTTTGTTTTGTGTCAGTGGTGTTCCGTGATAGGCTGGGAACGGGTCTGCCGGAGTGATGCACAGCCCCTTGGCGGGGCTGGGTGTAGTCCCCCCCCACAAAAGTGAAGGTCAGGCCTAAGGTATTAACTTTGTCTGGCCAGATGAAGACATGTGGGCTAGGTAGACCTGTGTGGCAGTCTGTTTCTCTTATAAAGTAAACAGAGTTTAGTTTGTTTAGGACTGCTTAGGTAGATTTCTAACATTATGCAGGAATATTTGTACAGATGTTTTAAGGTAAAGTCAAAGAATGGCTGGATTCTAGCCTTTGACACATTATAACATATCTTTTCTCCATGCCCTTGTTGAATTCACAAAAGAAAAGGTATTTTTGATCACCGTCTATGAGAAACTTAAAATATATATATTTTTAATAAAGGCTGATTTAGTTAACTCTTCTTACATTTAAAGAAAGAAACATCTGCTGAAAGTAGGGAGGGGAGGCGTGAGCGGAAGCGTGGTCTCCACATTCCACAATGAATGTCTTTTCCCAGCCAATTTTAATGTTTCAGAAAAACCAGGCACCGAGTTAGATTCCTCAGGAAAGGTCCCTATTGGCTGGTGAGCCCTGAGCTTCTTCCTGGTGCCCCCGAACATGGACTGATGCTTCAATTCACAGAGATAGTCTTTCTCTGAAGAGCCGATAGATTCCATTTAGCCACCCCTCATTTGTAGTCATTGCCACCTTGTGGATCACAAAGGATATTGGTTTTCATCAAACTTCCATTTCGATTTGGCTTTTTGTGGCAAGTACATGTTGGCAGTGGATTGCCGTGTTCCTCACCAAAAGGATCCTGGTTTGTTCAGCAACACCTCACTTCTCCACTCACAGTTCATTTATGATTCTGATGAGAGTGTTTTTTCAGGAAACACACATTTCACTTTTTGACCTAGGAGCATCTGTTAGAATTTTTTTTTTAATACTACTTTGGCATTCTGAAAGTGTTAATGTCTTTCATATCTGTTTAATGCTATTTAGGGATATTTATGATCACCTCTTGGTTACTCAGGGTAAAGTGTGTCGCAATTTTTTTTAAACAGACAGGAAAGCATTCACATGAGGAAACAGATTGCTTTAAACATGTGCTTCCTGTGACAGTAAAAAGAACAAATTAGATTTAACACTGTGTAATGAATGCATAAATGTGTACATTTAAGCTTTTAAAAGCTTTATGTTCAGTTCTGGTCACAACAAAAATTGAGTCACCTGTAAAAATTAAAGAAGCTTGGGGTACTCTCAGAGTTCTGAAATGCCCGGCAATTGCAGTCCTCGCCTGACGATGCCTCGTTGGAATCATAAAAAGCATGATCTATTAATGTTGGAGAGAGTTAGAACATCACAAGCCACATTCAAAGGTTAAACCAGGTTAGAGTCAGAGTCTGTGCATTTAGCAAACAAATCAGAATTTGTTGTGGGGGGAGAACATTTCACTCTCATCTTCCTCCCTAAATCAATGAAAAAATCGATTTTCAGGAGCCCCATATATTCTCCTGTCTTTCATAAAAGAAAAAGAAGAAAACCCGATGTTTACTTACTAACATTTACTACAATTTAATTATATAAAAAATGACTTTTTTTTTTTTTTTTTTACGTAATTCAGTTTGAGCTCTGTATGCTGGCAAGGAGTGAATAGAATCTGAGTTAATATTTCCAGTTAGACTCGAGTGTGGAATTGGAGGGCCTGAATCCTCTCCCTGGAAGAAGAGGCACTCATGGCCATTTCTATCTGAGCCTGCGGATAGTGCCTGTCTGTCCCCTGTGCTTTCAAAGCTAAGGATTTGTGGCACGCTTGCCATCTCTCTGGCCAAGGAGGGCCAGGACGGAGTCCCTCAGGGGAGGGCACGTAGTTTGAGGACATCTGACTCTCTTATATCACATACTGAGGTACTAATATCAAAACAGACTGCTTGTCGTCGCACGGTGGGGCAGTGCTTTTTTTTGGCTGCCGTGGTCGAAATGAAATGGGCAAGCTGTAGTCCGCCTGGCATCAGAATGGGCTAAGGGAAGCAGGGAAATCAGAGTCAGACTGTGAATGCAAGTCACAGCCAATGGTTAACTTCCTTTTTGTGTGTCACTTGGCAGCAGCGAGACTGATGGTGATTTTTTTTTAACATGGGTGAGAGTTCAGTGCCCTAGGAAGAGCCGTAGACGCTGTTATTGTGCTTCCTCGTACAGTTGACTTGTGTTGATTTCTTGAGGCCAGTACAGCTGTTCCAAGAGCCAGCTCGAGGAGCTGTGTGCATATGTACATGGCCATCAGATGTCGGATGAAAAGGGTAATCAGATGAGAGGTGATCCATACAAAATCTCACTGCTGATCACTAGGCAGTCGTAGGGGAATCAGATTCCTTGCATAAGGCAATAATACCAAAGAATAATATATAGTGCAGTTGAATGGATACTCCCTTGTATACAGACACCCAAAGATATTTTTAAATTATCACCACTCCATACCCCTCATCTCACATAAAAGATTCAAATCAATTTTGGACTGTCTGGAAAAATGCAGGACTAAAATAGCCAGATTGAATTCAGATAAAATTACCTTCTGCTTTTTTGGGAGGTTGTTGCTTTTTGGTTAGCCACATTATTTTCTTTGACGATTCATTTGGAAAAGAGTTTGGTAGAATTTCTAGCCTCTCCCAAGATTTTCTTCCCATGTCTCTGTTTGCAAAGAGCTGTTCCCCAAAGGCGAAAAGAGCGAGTTGCCATCTTGAGCGAATTGTATGTTTAGTGAACACCAAATGGTCTCAGAGTTACCCTAGAATTTTCCTTATATCTGGTTGCTTTCAAATACTATTTATTCTCCTCAAAACTCCTAACCATTTGTGCAAGATATCAGTAAGATGACCAACTCCTGACAACCCCAAAAGCAGGGAAGGAGGCTTAGAAATAGAATACCATTTGTCTGGTAATTAGAGTGTATCTCTTAAGTGTTCGAGAGAATTCTGATTAACCTTTCTGTTCCCACATTCTCACATAAAATTAGCACACCTTTTAAATTATTATCTAGTATTTAAACACATATTTTTGAGTCTTCTTAATGCAACAGGTTCTGGAGACACTAAAAGTGTGTTATAGTTTTCTAAAAAACTTCATTTTTCTTACATTTTAAATGTTCTGTTTGTGCAAAATTTCGAGAATCACCATAAGGGCTTCTTTGCATTTTTAATTTAGTAACTAACATATGAATAAATTTGCATATTAATTAGTTGCAGATTAAATCATGCATACATAATTGCCTCCTTACTGTGTTTAATGTTTGTCAAAATCTCCAGCCTGGTTTGATGGATGTCGTATGAAAGATTACAATTTGATGTACCCTTGGAAGTATTTACACCAATAATGCAAGATTCTTAATAGCAGAATTTTCTAGTTATATTCAGTTACTAATAAACATGTAAGATAGGTACATGTCCCTTTGACTAAAATTTTTTTCTTTGCACCAAATCATTTACTATTCATAATCATTAATGCATCTCCTAATTATACAGCATATGTCTGTTAACCCTTTCATTGCTGGCCTTCAAATGGTAGCTTCTTTCTTTTTCTTGCCCCTTAAAGAAAACAAAATTGTTTGATAATATTCTGAAATTACTTGATTGTCTATTATTTATTTCTCTTCTGGTACATGGACACACCTCATTTGCCATTTATTTTAACATACAATAGATAATTATATGATCACTTTGTATTTTCTAGTTAAAGATCATGAAATGACCCATGTGCACATGGTTTGTAGCTGATGGGCTTTTGCCTTTCTTTTACCAGTGCTGAAAAAAATTGAAATATTTCAGATACTTCGTATTAAACAGTAAATAAATGTACACACAGACATATACTCTATTTAGGAGGGTAATTGTAGGAGAAGTAAAAGAATTTAAATTATATTTAATTTCATTTTGAGTATTGAAATGCATTTAATGTATCATGATCAAACATAGGATGGAAATGTAATTTTTTTTGTTAGAACTGAGATCTCTGAAGTAGAAACTGACAAGAGAAATAGATGCTCTTGATTTGACATAATTTTAAGATGACAATAAATGTTTTCTTAAATTTCTTCAGGTATTTAATGTTTTAAGTTTTATCTTACTCATGTCAAAAGTAGACCAACTGGCTTTTTTTTTTTCTTTTTACTATTTTGTTGTCTAAGCTGCTTATCACACTGTATTACCCTGCATTAATGAGTATTCCTACTGTGCAAAATTCTATCAAAAATGATGGTGTGAATGTCATTTTTAATTGGAAGTTTATACAGTCAAATTTATAGTACACAACAAAAAATATGTATGTAGTTCTGCTCCAAGCCTTTTTTTAGGCTTTTGGCCTTTTTGGTTTAAGTATACATTTTTATTAATCTAAGTGTCATTTGAAAATCTACACAAATATTACTACATTTATATTTAATGCCATTGTTGGGAAGAGAGGGAAACTAAGGCATAGAGTAATTATAAAGCCTGTAAACTGTAAGAAGAACAAATATCAGAATGACCAAGAATGGATTTTCAGTGGTCTTTTTTAGACATGAAAACTTGCTGGCCGGTTCTGTATGTTTCATAGAAGTCATTATGTATGATTTCTGTCTATTTTTGAATGCCTGCATTTATATGCCTAGTAAAAAGACAAAGGTTAAAATGAGTTGAAAGCATTAACAGCTAATTTCCCTTCTGTCATTCGTTCATAGGGGATAAAATATCTCCTGGTCACCTACCTCAGGAACATTTATTTTCTTATCACAGGGCACAATGAACTGTTTATTGATTTAGCAAAACATTCTTTTACGACACCTAATGTTGCATTAAATTATTTAGCAATGTGAAAAATGAAATGAAAGCTGCAAAACTTATAAAAGGAAGCAAACAGTCAGACCCGAAACATATTTATCCACAGCCATTGTGCCTAGGTAATTCAGGGCATATGGTATGTAAATGATATTTGGAGATCCTTGCCAAATCTACACACGACGGGATAAATTAAGGACAGGTTTCCCTGGGTGTGAGTCCCATGATTGTGGCCGGCACACTTTCTGCTTGGACGTGTGTGTTCTGTTCTTGTCTTTCAGCAAGAGCGTCACAGAGCATTCAGTGGCCAAATCTGGTCCTCAGCCGACTTCTTAAGACATTATTTGCAATTCCCAAGAATTGATTTTATGAATAAATGTAAAATATAGTACCAATTTGCCGAACTTTCCCTTTGCTCTCAGATTTGAAAAGATCTGAATAATTTATCAAGATATGTTTGGATATTAAGCCAATGGATATCTTTGACAGTGGAAATTGAGTGCTTCTTAGCTTCTTAGTCACTGAAGAAAGGTGTTACTGAACAGTGACTTTTCTCTAAGCTAGGATTAAGATTTTTCTTAGATCAGACTATGAATTATTTTGAACCATGGATAATTTTGATTCCAGGTTGGCCCAGTAATAATTTATTAATTCAACTTGATAAATTATTTGTATCACTTATTTTATTTTTGAATTATTATTTTGAAGCATATGTTCTCATTTCTAGAAAGGTGAAGGCACTGACTCCTTCTACTATTTATAATTAATTTTAAGTAGGCAAGAGGTTATACTGTTTTCTTTTTTCTGAAAGGAATTGTCTTTTCTAACCTGGGGGTCTTAGCTCAGAGTTTTTAATGCTTTAAATTAAGGTTCATTTTTATCTTGGAATCATGTAATTGGAGATTTTGATTAGAAACTATGGCAGAATTTTTTCTCCTATAATTTATTGGACTATACCTAAAGAGTGCATTTACTATGAATACTTAATTATAAATACAAGACTTACATGTTTTTCATAAAAGTTTTTTCAGTGTATTTTAAGGCATGTAGATTATGACTTAGGATATTTTATTGTTTTTACTATTAAGAATAGTGCTTTTACTAAGTAAAACTGCTTTTTTCTTTACAAAAGATAATGTCTTTAATATTATGATTTTATTTGAATTAGCAGTTCAAATAAAACCTCTGTCCCTTCTGTTATCATTTCATTTACGGAATGCAAATAACATACTAGTTACTGTATAGAAAATAAAATTAGGCTCAGTCCTTGTTCATTGCCATGTAAATTGGGTAAAAACCAGAGGAAAAAAATACCTTTGTGATCAACATAAATCAATACTACTTGACACAGATCCAGCTAAAAATTCATGAAAGGGGTCCTAGTTCTGAAGGAGTTTATATAATTATCATGTAGCCTGTAGTTGTGAACTCAGGGCAAAGTTCTGAGCTGGTTGTTCTGGGACCATCCCTTGGTTTATTGAAACTACTTTGCACAGCTGTGCTTCAACTCAACAACAGAGAGCAAAAACAATGTTCACTACAAAATAAACCTTGATCTGCCTTTCAACTTCACTGTGAACTTTAAGCCTTGAAAACAACAAAAGGGGCAAAATCACAGTTGAGATTACAGAGTCTAGATTAGATGTAACACATGATAGGGTGGTATGGCCCAATTTTACCTACATAGGGCAAGTGGAAATGCTGTGAATGCATCATAGCCACTTATCAACATGTTAACTTTAAATGTCAGTCATTGGACTCCATTTGAAATAAAGCACTTGCTTCTTATTCAAAGAAATTAAGGGATGTTGGGGAATGCGGAGGTGAGTTGAGGGGTGTTTTGTTTTCTGTGGTTTTTTTTTCCCAGGGGGAGAAAGCACCTTAGACAATAAACTGTCTCAAGTATTAAAAGTCTATTTTTATGTGCTGTATGATTCAAAATGACTGAGCAGTTTTGAAATTTTGTAGAAAGAAAGGAGTATAAGGAGAATGAGAAATGATATTTGCATCTTTACCGACAACTCTGTATAGAAAATTTAAGATTCTGGCAATTTCCTTACAAGTATCTGAAAATTAGGAATTATGAAGGAAACCCAGACAGATACTTAACTATTGCATTGCTACCAGGTGTCTCTTTGATATCAGTAAATTAGGAAACCTTTTAAAAAAAAAAAGGTTAAAATATCCAGAACGATAACTTATTTGAGTATATGTGTTTAGACAAAATATTTCTTTGTTAAGAATGTCAAAATGTTTTATTTAATTGTTCATATATATTTAGTAAATTTTTGGTAGACTTGACCGATTAGGCTTGTTTCATAAAAAATACGGGCTTCTGCGTATTTAGATCTTAAGTTTATTTCAAATTGACCTTTATAAAACTTTAGTGCCTTTCTCTTAGAATTCTAGTCAACAAAATTCTATTCATCAACTATATACATCACAGAAGTAACTGATGATACAGTAATTTCTAACATTTTGTCAAATGGAGACTGTATCTCCTCAAAGGGAAAGAATCCCTGATGTCAGAAGTTGTGGGTATACTCACTTGGCACTGAATCAGCTTAAAGCTCAAGTATTAGGTTGAAAAATTCACAAATATTTATAGCACACCTACTACATGCCAGGCCTCCTGGAAGGTGGCCAGCAATGGCCAGTGTTTCTGCCATTGGGAAGATTTGTGGCAAGATATGTATGGCCACAAGTAGTTGTACAAATCAGAATTCATTTTGTAATGATTTACAAGGGCCTGGTACCACTGATTCTCCTTGCAGACTAATAAACACAGAGCTTATACGACTCTTAAAAGTACACTGATAGCAAGTACATCCTAAATTATGTAATAATGTAGTCCATGATAACAGTGTAATAGATGATACAGAGATGGAATCAGCCACCTGGCTTACTGTAGTTGTCAGTGAAGTCCTTTGTTATGAGCATATATTTCTGTTAATGCAACAAAATAATATTTTTTTAGGGTTTTTTTTCCTGTAGTGCCTCAAATCTAGATAAATGGAATGTGTTAGAAAGGATAACAAATGAAAAGTTAAATATGTGGAAATGACATGGAAAGCACCTGTTTCTTTGTTTTCTTCCACATCATTAAGAAATAATGTTTCACTGTAGAATATGGTGTCCCTCTGAGAAGTTTTCTAATTTGAATGTTCAAAGTAGAATATAGATTAAATAAGTAAAGGTGACTTGCCAAAAAAAAAAAGAACACGTAAAACAAACAGAAGTCTGCGTCATACATACTAAGTGGCATAACAGTATCACCTCTCAAAAGTGACAGTGCATGTATCCATCTTTATACCTTTAGCATGTTGTTGGCATCGTTAGTTATTCTACTGAGAGAGTAGCCACACTATACAAGAGAGAGGCAGGTAAATTAGATCCTTCACACCCGTTTCTTCTGTGAAGTGTATGTGGTTTTGAATATACTCTCTACCAGGATAGCAAATAAAATTTGGTTCAACCCTAATCTTCAGCAGATTATAATCTAGGTAAAGGACAAGCCAGGCTCATGAGATCAAAAATAATAATTAGAACATTTGGAAACTAGGGGAATAGCTCCTCATAATTCTATGTGCATTTTATCGGTGTAAAGTAAATATAGCCCTGTTGGAAATTTTTGTCTAGTAATATGATCATTTTCCCATTTCATGAAGACTTATTCTCAAATGGAAGTTACAGCTGGCTGTTATGTGTTTTTCTGACAACCCCTCTTTTCTCTGGACATGATGATTTCTGTTTTTGTGGAAAGGAAGGAAATAAATCTCTTTTTGTTCCTCATTCACTCAGTGAGCAAAATGTGGTTGAGCTCCTATTGTGTGCAGATTATTGTTGAAGCGTGGGGCAAAGAAAGCTAAATTATTATTTTTGTTTAGAAATTTAAGATATTTGGGAGCAGCAAGGTAGATGCACAGTTTATTTAACAACAAGGCACTGAACTTTGCTGGAGAATCCTGTATTCTAAAATATAGCCCTTATTTGGAAGTGACTGCAGAACCTGATTCTGGATCCCAAAGAGCTGCGGATCTGACATGATTAAGACAATGGCCACAGATACTCCCCTGAGCTTCTGTCTAGAGGCCTTTTCTGTCTGTGTCTTCCCTGAAAATCATAGGGACTGTGTTGAGTTTTTGCTTGGTCAACTGGAGACACAGCTCTTGATTGTTTTTATGTTCTCAGAGATTGATTTGCCAGAGATATTACATTACAATAAAAACATTAACACAGAATCGAGGGATTGAAACAAAGCTTATGTGATCACAATTTAACATGTAGTTACTTGAAAATTATTGATTTATAAGGAAACAGATTCGGACAAAGCTAGAACTTACTCAGGTTTAAAGAGCTAGTTAGAAATTAAGCTGAAACTTAAACCAACATCTTGGTTTTTTGCCTCCACATTATACTGCTTATCTAGTAAGGCCAAGAGGAGAGGTAGAATGGAGTTCTCATCCCCATAACCTATGTTGGAAAACCAGAAACTTTAGCTCTGTTGTAAGTCTTTAAAGATCAGAAGATAATTTAATTTTAAAAACTTTCTCATGTTTAATAATTGTCATAAAATGTATAATCATTTTGTTTAATAATTGTACTACTAATAATGACTCAATCCAGAGATATTTAACTTGTAAAAAATGTAATGGACACAATACATTTAAATTTTTAATGAAGTATACATATGTTTACAACAGAACATATGAGCAGTTAATAAGATATCCAACATAGCTGGCAAGTTTGAAGGTACATATGCCCATGTACAAAATGGGTATATCTTTAAAAATTCTAGTCTTTATCATATCTTCTATACCATTTCCTTGCACACATCATAGTTGCTATATGATGGCACTAAGAAGGTAGATGTCAAGACTACATAAAGAACATGGCATTCAGTTCCCGAACACGTTAGAGAACATGCCCCATTTGGCAGTAAAGGATGTCTTCAACTGGAGGTAAGGGTGAGAGTTGACCTGTTTGGCATTTTGGCTCATATTAAGAAATATTGAAGTTATTTTATGTTCAGAATGTGTTTGATAATCATGTGTGAAGAAGGCAAAGTGCTGACATTGTAGAATACCCCTGTCAAACAAATAGAGACAATTTTCATGCCCTTGGTTGGTGAGCACCATAATTTGGCCTTTTGGCACTGCTATCAGTAAAGCTAGTTGATGACTTTTACATCCGTTTTTGGCCCAACCATAAATGAAGATAAAAGACCAGCACTGCCACAGTACTTTTTCACACCCATCACCCATACCTGATTCAGCTGGGTTAATGTTAAAAGCCAAAATTTATCAATAAATCATTTTTTTCTCCAAACCATTCTTATTTCAGTACTGTTTATGTTCAATAAAAGCTTATGAATTTCTTTCAGTGTTATTTAATAAAAGCCCAGAATTTTTAAAAAATTACACCTTATTTCTTTAAAACAATTTCTTTTGGATTACTTGTGGGATTTACTAAGCTCTTGTCTCTTAATAGAAGATGATGCAAGAATTGTCTCACCTGTCCCTTCCTGGTCGTGTCTGTGTTTATGTGTGGGTTGGGTATAAAGTGCTTTTGATTAACAGAATGAAGAGAATGCTTATTTTGAAAACTCAGTAGTTACAATTTGAGTTCATTTTGAGTTAAAGACCACCACATTTAGGGTAAGAATGGACCAATGACCTGCTTAAGCTGGAGGCTATCGATTGGCCTTGAGGCAACTTAGATCTGCTAAACTCGAACTTGAAAAGGCACTTCAACAACGGATGTATGTAGGATGTTCTCATTGTATGGTTCATTCACTTGTGTTGGATGTATGTAGGATGTTCTCATTATATGGTTCATTCACTTGTGTTGAATGTATGTAGGATGTTCTCATTGTATGGTTCATTCACTTGTGTTGGATGTATGTAGGATGTTCTCATTGTGTGGTTCATTCACATGTGTTATAAAATTTATATCTTTTTCTTTTTACCTGCTCTTTTCATTCTGCTTGTCAGAGGCGGTCATTAAAGTATTTGACAATTGTTTGTTCTCTGTCTGGCAAGTTGTTCTACTTGCTCCATGATGTCAAACAACAAAGGTATAATCAATATTTAGAAGCCTCAGGAAATTGCTAGAATCTTCATCCTCAAAGACGGTTAATAAACCCTAGATAATTTGTTTAAAGTGAAAATCATTTTCCTTGTGATATCACATTTCCCCTCTGATTATCCAGCAATGCATTGGGAAGCTCGATATTTATTCACAAATTTTTTAAAATTGAGAACATCCTGTGCCGAGATTCCAGTCAGCTTCATCAATCCATTTTTTGTTAAAAGTTTCTCAACTGTCATCCTTCATCCAGACAAATAAACATACCCAGGATTTCCCCTCTGACTTTTTGGGAATTCATTTTACACGTGTACCAATTTGACGGAAAAAAACAATTGTCCTCGAATTTCATTTGACTCAGGTGATAGTGGTAAGCTCACTAACTGGCTTCATCTAGGAAGTGCAGCAGTCCGAGTCAACTTCCTCCATCGCTGTTTTTATATTGTTGAGTGTGATGCTTCCTCATTGTACCAAAATAGAAATGGTTTGTTTTTGTATCAAACTTGGAGACTGGCTGTGGATTACACTGGGTTAGGATAAGGGTTTGTCATTTATTTATTTCTTTTAAAGAACATTCTACTTATCTCAAGGGAAAGAGATTGACGGCCTGGGGAAAAATAAGAGGCATAATGAAATCTTTTCTCCTTAAATAAAATATCACATCTAGTCTTCAGATGTGTCAATTCCACTATCTTTGTCTAATTTCATTTAATATTTGAGAGATTTAGTAGTAAATTTATGACTTTTGCTGTTACTTTGCAAGAAATTGAGGAAGGAAGGATGTGAATTTCAATTTGAGTCAAGTGTGTAAGTTCCAATGTAATTAAACCTAAAAATCTATATATTCTGGTATTGCTACTTGGTATTCCACTTTACCATATCACATAAGGCTATTAGCTACATTTTACCTTGTTTGCAGGGTAATGCCATTTTACATCTCTGGTTTGTTGAATTTCATAGATGTTATGTTCATGTATATAATAGCATACTCATTGAATTCTTTACCTCAGAAATGTGAAAATATGGAAAAGTGAGGAAATGAATCTGATCAGATATCACTGTATACTGAAATTCAAGAACCTGGTTTTTGCATTTATTTTGCATGCTGCGATGTCTCTAAACCATATATGGCTGTGTGAGTTTTTATAATGCCACATAAAGCAAAATGAGAAGTCCCCTCTTTCTTCTAAAGGGAAATAGTGCCACAGAAAGGTAGAAGTCAAATATTTACTTATGGATCAAAAACCTAGTTAAAAAATAACCCATTGCTTATCTTAGTAATCAATGTGAATTACTTTATAATCAATATGACCACAAGCTATCTGACTAGTCACTCAGAAAATAAATATTTGATCATGTGATAAACCATTTGAATGTCTACATATGAACCTAGGCCATATAAAACTAACCAATTCAAGATAATGTAGGAAGTCACTAGTAAAGATACAAGTAAAATTAGATTTCACAGTTTATGCTGATATTTTGATACTTTTCTGTGATAAAAGCATCTGCGAAGCTAAATATGTCCATATTTGAACCATACAAATACTTAAAACTATTTACCTGATAGTATCTAAATGATGCCAAGGAAATGAGCTCACGCCACTAAAAAGATTGAGATGATTTGTGCTTTATCTGAATTCTTCATGTAATATGGATTTACTTCAGATAAGTATATTTTATGCTTATCTAAGTATTTTTATCTGAGATAAGTGTTTTTTCCAGATAAGTGTGTATATTGAAAAAAGGTTTAAAATAATTGGGATTCCAATTGGAAAAGTAAAAATCTTAATTGCTTATTAAGAAACCAGTTATTTCATTGTCTTAAGATTTTAATACAAAGAAATATGGGAATATACATGTAAGAGGTTTGTTGGTGTTCACTAGTAAATTGCAAGGCTGTCTCAAGTTATGGTCATCAGAATAAATTATGTGTGTGTGTGTGTGTGTGTGTGTGTGTGTCTGTCTGTGTATGTGTGTGTCTGCCTGTGTCCTTCTATTAGTAAGTAGATCTTTTATGAAGTTGTACTCATACCTAATAGGGATTTTTGTCATTGCAGTTTAAGTTGAATATGAAACATTAATCGTTTTTTGGGTCTAAGCTATCACCATTTTTATAGTTTTTTATAACATTCCATATATATGCATCTACTAACTAAACATCAGCCTTAATTTAGCTTATGAATTAAATTTTTTGTTAATAGTGACTCCTACTGGAGAGCAAAAAATACCAATTAGTTTAGCTTCTAAATAAACTATACTCCTTTTTTCAATGGACAAGGGTAACCTCCTTTTCCTTGTCTTGGCAACCTTTACTGTTCCTCTAAGTTTAAAGATGAGAACATAGATTTGAATACTAACACATCAGCAGAAATTATATTTTTAAGTACATACATAATTCTCAGGCCAGTCGTGTTGGGTGCTCCAAAAAGATTTGTGATTGAATATCTTTGCTCCGCTCCATCGGGAAGAGTTTAGCATGGTGCTGTATTTTTGTAATTCCTTTTTCCATTTTAGCAGACTTCTGTTACCTAAGTCTATTTTAGGTGGATTTTTTTTTTTTTTTTTTTTTTTTTTTTTTTTTTTTTTTTTTTTTTTTGCTGCTGCTCTTTAAGGCACTCTTGCATAGAGGAAACGGCAGAGGAGACACAAGGAAATGCACTCTCCTTTATAACATGCTGCTGATACTCTGAACTAGGTGTCCTCTCATTTAAGCCTCAACATAAGCTGTGTGTTCACTAGATGAATGAAGTAAAACTCAAACCTGTGATATAGGTTGGCCAGAGTCACGCTGCTGGGGAGTAGCAAGGTTACTCATCAAGATGTGTCTGACCTTCAAGTTTAAGCACCCTGATTTCCTAACTTTTCTCACATCTTGATTCCAGTGTCTTAGTAGCTTTTGATCTATAAAACGTCATCTAAGGATCTTTGAGCCTTAATTCTCTGTCTTTAAAGTGGGAATGTTAATATCTGTCACAGAGTACTAGTTATGGAGATTAAATAAGTGAAGGCAATTATATGTTCTTTAAATTGTGTATCACTATACCGTGCATGTATTAAGTGTTATTTTATTAGCAAATATCTTTTAGATGGGTGGATATTTACCTGAGGTGGGTATTTAATTTATAGACTGACTTATTCACATTATGTAATATAATTATTGTATTTTAATGAATATCACTATTTTCCTTAGGGTATGATGTTTAGCTAATTTAGCCATGCTAGGCAAAAGAGATCAGCATTGTAGAAATAGCAGGTCATATACTTAAAAAAACACAACTTTTGATGTTCAGTGACTTAAACAGAAACATGGAGTTGTTCAAGTTCTACCAAGTTATATTCTGGGGGAGAAAAATGGGAATGACATTCCTTCCATAGGACCGACATTCATTCATTCATTCATTCATTCAGCTTCTATTTGTCGAATTACCTGCCTTTTACTGCAATATGCAGGGCAGAGTGTGTGTGTGTGTGTGTGTGTGTGTGTGTGTGTGTGTGTGTAGGTGTTTATTAGGTTTATTTGGACTTTGCAGTAATCATGTAATATAATCATTATTTAGAAGTAAAGGTAGAATCTACTCTAATGAGCTCTGTATTCCAGTGGATAGTTCAGCTCTTTACCCTGTAATAATAGTTTCTTATCTAATTGTTTAATGTTTGTACGATTGCCCCTACTTCACAATTAAAGCATTATTCTATAGTCATATTTCAAATTCAAGGCAGGAAGAAAGTTGATATGTCTCTGAACCCTGTGCATGTTCCCAGATGGAGCTTAATCCAGAGTTGGGAATGACTAAATAATTGTTCATGAAATGGTTGAATGTAGCTCTTCATTCAAGTGATGTAGATTTTGAATATTTAGTTGTTCTTTAATGCAGTCAATCACTCATTCGGCAAGTTTTTATTAAATATCAACCTTATAGGTAATACTATACCAATGTGTTGGGGGTTTTAGGTCAAATATTTCCCAGTTTCTTCTAACAACTGTAGGTGTGTGTTGTCACTTCTGTTTCATCTCAAATATATTTGTCAAAGACTTTTTGGAAAATTACAAAAATCACTGTAAAGTTTAGATTCTAGAAGAAAATGAGAATCATGTGGGTTTTATTTAAGTGGTCAATACTTCTAGACAATTTTGCTGGTAAGAATTTTTTTCCCTAAAAGTGGCAGAAAAAAACAACTGGCTTCATTGCCTCCCCCAGTGTCCTCAATAGTGCTTTGTCTAAGCACGAGAGAGGGACGGTGGCTTTCTATGTAGTGTGGCTAACCACCATTCCCTGTCATTTCAGTGTTAACAAGCGGAGGGGTGGGGGGCGGGGTTTGCCCTGCTACTGCTAGTTGGGTAACTTGTCCAGTTGTACACAAATGTGAAAACTGTGTCTGTGAAATAAGCAGTAGGCCAGTTCAGGGTCCTGTAAAAATTGGCTGCTTAAGATTAAGACTTCTTTAAAATTATTCTGAAACACATGGATTTATGCATATAGCTTCAGTTGTTCTTATACTTCTGTTCTAACTCCCCACGCATCACACTAAAAATTTATCATGGATGATATTTCTGTCACAAAGAAAACTTCAAAGGCTGAGATCGCAGAAATGTCTCAGTTGACAAGCCACTGACTTGAGTTCTGTGATTGAAATGTACTCCAAGGTCAGCAAACCAAAACCAAACATCACTG
>NW_022436970.1:1414307-1436807 GCF_009761245.1 Sapajus apella | reverse complement strand
GCAGATTTTTGTTTATTCTACAGTGTGTATTCTGCTGGCTCTAATTCTGCATTGAGCGGCTTTTGATTTGGTGCCAGACATGTTGTGGAGATTGTATATACCATGCGTTAATTGTTCAAAATGCCTATCAAAGAGACTTTACATTTCTTAAGTTTCGCTTATCGTTTGGAGGTTGAATATCTATGCGTTTTTGTGTGTATGTGCATGTCTAACCAATGTGTGTTTGAACCTGAATTGTTGGAGTTAAGTATGGTCAGCTATTTGTTGCACAAGTTTTCATCTGAAGACAACACAGCACTGAAATTCCTCCTTTTTTCCCAGTGACAAGTCAATTACTTGTTTAAATTCAGTTTGAACTCTCTGAACTGAGAGAGGCCAGAGGAAGCAGGTTTTCCTTGTGAATAAACAAAAGAAGAAAAATGGAAAATCATACCAAAACACAGTGATTTTAGATTGTGGGAAGAATATAATTAAGCATTACAACAATTATGGTTTCTTCTTTTATGAACAGGCAACTATATGGTTTGTAAAATCAGTTGTCCTCTTAACTTTCTACCAGAAATATAATCAATGATATTTCAGGACAAACCAAAGAAAATGTGAATTTTTTACTACCCTAAGTTAGGAAGCGTTTCCATGTCTATATCCCACAACAAATTTGTTTCCTCGTTTCTGTGAACAACCTGTGTAGAAGTGTAGACTCTGAAACAAATACTTAACAAAAAATTATAACGCAAGAGCTATCAAAGAATACGTTTTGGATATAAACCAGAATATATTTTTAAAAATCAGCTTCTCCTCAGGTGAGAGTTTAATGAACTTGACCAAATAATTTTTGTAATTTTTTTTTCCCTCTATGCATTAGAGGTTTACAAGCAAATGAATCCCAATCTTAGCTTAAAAAAAAAAAATTAAAGCACCACTTCTGAACTACAAAACAGATTTTTTTTTTTTTTGGCGGAAAAATCAGTAGCTTATTTTATGTTGGAAATACAAGCTTACATTAAAGTGTACCGATGTATCTGTCCTCATTCAGGCTATAAGAAGTATCAGGCATTACCTGCTCTACAGTAAATGTAGTTCTGGCTCTAAATTTTGATTTTTCTAAGTTCTTACATGTTCATTGAATAAGAATTTTAATAAGTGATTATTTGGTCAAATTTCACACATCTAATAATGTAGCATATCCACAAAGATAAAATTATGGCAAATAAAATTGAAAACAAAAGTGGCGAAATTTCCTCCTAATGGTAATTTAAGATCACATCATCAGCTCTCGCCAGCATGTGCATGTGTTAAACCGTATAGAGAAACCTATAATTATTGTAATTGCTCTTTTTGCTTTATACTAACAAGCTTCAAACCATGTTTCAAAGTAGTTGTTTTGAAATAGTTATTTGTCAAATCATCAAATCTCAGAAAGTGAATGGTAATGAGCTTTTCATGTTTATATTCTGACTGTTGGTCATATTATGCAGCTTTTCAAGTCCATAAAGTTCAGAGATGAAACTGGATGTTAATTATTTCTGATATCAGGGCCAAAGAATAAAATAATGTCGTGATTCCTGCTTAAGGTGAAAAATTAGGAATGTTTGAATATCACAGTCTCTCAATTGGGAAATGCTTTCTTAGAAGAAAGTTTTCCTGTAAATAAGTAACAATATTAGTCAGCAACCTAAATTTTTTAAAGCTAAAATTTGGGGTATGAAGAGTTTAGCTTTTTCTCATTTGTCACAGGAAGTGCTAACATAAAATATCAATATTTAAATAACACCACTAATAACATTTTTCAGTATATTTTACATATGACTCTTTTTTCCCCTCCAGACCTCACAGTTGGTTGGAGCAGCCATCCATAGGACATAGGTAGCCACTGGGTTTTAAAGTTTCCAATAGTGTGTCAACTATGCAAATTACATTTGGCATTTTAAAAATATATTTCATATACTTACTATTTTCAGAACCATGATTATAAATGAAAGCAGCCAGTGTAAATGCTTTATTTTTTTTTTAATACTGTTTACTTGCTATTACACAGCAAAAATTTGCTTAGGCCACAAAGTAATCAAATTTTTAAATCCCCAGTGGTTCAGGAACATAAAACATATCAAAGAGAAAGCACATAGGAAAAACTTATTTTTTTGTGAGCTTATTTTTTAAAATGTAGTTGGCACTTTACCCATTTAAAAATAACACTGAAATTTTTTTTTCTTTCATGCTTCATTGCTTTAAAACAAAATTATGTGGATTTTGTTCTTTACATTTAAGCTGATAAAAAATTCACCATACACTTAATCTTGATATTGTGGCTACATCTTGCTCTCCTACCTCTGATTAAATTTTCAAAATCCCTACCTGAGATTCACAGATACCAGTTTGAACATTTCTGTGAGGCTAATTTCTCAGGGAAATAATATTGATCAGTTACATCTTTGGTGAATGTTTTTAAGTTCCTAATTTCTGCTAGGTCTGAGCGTTTTAAATATAGTGTTGGTAATGGATAAGCATCCTTCTAGCACTAGGTGATGGCATTGTTTCAGGCAGAATGAAGAGGAAGGACATTGGCATAGGGAAAAGAGGGTTGGGAGCAAAGTGGTCAGGAAAAAAGATCTAATAGCTGATGCAGTCTTTTAAATACCTTTCCAACTGATCTACAGGAAATTGTGCCGAAGATTCATTTGTTTCCTGTTCCACTATAAATGTGGTTTGCATTACATCCCCTATTCGGCTTTTTTGTTGTTGTTGTTTTGTTTCTACTAAATTGCAGTACCACGATGGAGGCTTGAGAATAAGTGATGTCTTCCTTTATAACTTATCTTTTAATAGCTTGATCACAATTTGACTGTAGACACTGTCAGATTTCATTATTATGAGTTTTGTATGTGTGTGTTTCCAAGCCTACTTGAAACTTCTATTACTGCTCTGCCACTAAGAAAAAAAAATGCTGCAGTATAAGTTCTTTAGAATCACTATTGTAAGTCAGATGCATGGTCTACATGCTGCCATCAGGGATCTATTAAAGGACTCTTGTTTTCTCATTCAGAAAATTTAGAGATTTTAGATGTGGTTCTGGCAATTGTTAAAGTTGTTTGAATTCAGATTTACTTTTGCCTTAAGAAGAAAATGCAGTGGAGACATCTATTTGCTCTGCACAACTGACCTAAATGGATGCCTTGTACCTGTGAGAATTTCAGTATAGAGACACATAAAAGATTACTGGGCTTCCCCCCCCCGGCAATATTATCAGAGTTACAAAAAAACTAATTTTTCACAGTCAATATAATTTAAAGACAATTTTAGATTTAAGTCTTTTCAAGTTTTTACATATTTAACTGCGCTTTACTTTTTAGCCCTTGATACTTCAAACATAACTCTGACACAGGCTAAAGTTATATACGATAAACATTATTGATTACTCAAAAAAAGGGATATCTGTATATTCATAAAATATTCATAATCTATTTAGGAATCCATCATAGTACTAAAAAAATGCAGTTGTTTGTATACCAGGAAAAATAGATCAATAGTGACAAAAGTAGAAAACATACTTATATAAAACTGTTCTCCTTTAGTGTGAAGCGATCTACTGAAAGTTATACTTTGAATTTTCAGAAAATGTCCAGAGTTGTAGGCTTTTTAACATTTCAAATTCTATAATAAACTATTTGGCACATTATATCATTTTAGGTATATAGGTATCATGGCATTTTATTAAGCAAAACAATTTTTTTCTTCTGAAGAACACTTCTTAAGGTGGAAATTTCTGGTTTTGAGCTTGAAAGTGGTTTGAGAATTATACATTAACTCCACGTAAACTTTGGAAGACTTTCCCTTTTGCAAGGCTGAAGATCCATAACTTGGTTCCAAACTAGAACCTTTTATTTGCAGATGTATTTATGGCACAATACCACATTCTGATTCGAACTTGAGTTCACATTTCTGATATTTCTGTCTCTAAATTCTGTGTTGCTCCTATTTACCTAGTTTTCTTCCCATTCTTCTTCCTAATTTCTTAAATAAATCTGTACATATACATTGGGGTATTTAATCAAACAAGATGACACTACGCTTCTAAAATTCTATTTAGGAGAATATACTACTTGAAACTCCTCACCTTAAAAAAGGGGGTTGAAGAGTGGGTTTGAACACCTGAGAAATCAGAGGTGGGGGCAGTGTAGATGATGGTGTAATTCCAGGCTCCACCGAAAAAATGCAGGCTTTGGCTGGCATCCCCCAGGGACCTAGCTCTGTGCTTTCCTGGAGACCAAATTACACTCATCTCGGGAGAGGGCACATTGAGGTAATTGGTGGGAGAGAGTTGAATTCCAGCTGCTTCCATTGTAGCTGACCTGAAAATGAATAGGGATGTTAATAGTGGAGGCTAACATTTGACTTGGCTTCTTCACCTCCACAAACCTAAGGGTGAGAATTATAGAGTACTGAATGACTGCACCAATAATCATCCTGTTTAAGTGGGAATTGCTATGTTGGGAAAAACTTACACCATTTAAAAAATAGTTGATGCATTTACCAACCACAGTCCCATTACTGTAGCCCAATAAAGTTTATCCACAGTATGGAAACACTCCTTGTTTTTATTGTCAGCCATCTAGTGAGTGTGCATTGGATCTTCACCTCTTTGGTTACCATTTTAAAATGCTCCTACTGAAAGACATTTGGAAGGCACCAGAATCCCATTTCCAAGAGGGGAATCAAGATACAAGTGCTCTGTACTCTCTTTCTCCTAGAATGTGTGGTCTTTTTTTTCTTTTTAAGGAAAATACGATATGACTCAATAGCTTTTCTAACGAATAAAACAAATTAAATTGATGTTACATGCATATTTAAACCCTATCCAGTTAAGTACTGATGTGATTAAAATAATCAAATGTATTACTTAAAAAATTAAAAAGGATAAATTCTGCACCCCATTATTTTATTGACTTTTAAATATAAATTGCAGAAATGTTTACATTCCTAATGGCATTATTAAGCTAAACTGACAAATCAGAGGAAAAAGTTGATTGGCCAGCACATTATTATTTCTGCACCTGTTATTACAGCAGTGGAGGCTCAGCATTAAAGGAGCTGGATGGATGCTGTTTTCTTAGGCTTCCTTTGTGTGATGTGGGGGTTGGGATAAATGTGTAACAAGTATAGTTTCACTTTGTAGTGCCTTTTTGTGTGTTGATGTGATTAAAAGACTACAGTGTTTTTTGTGTAGCTTTGAAATTAATATGTAAATAATAGGGGATGTTAGGGCCTCCTTCTACCTGCTGCACTAAACTCCCCTAAGCCAAATGGAGTGGGGATCAGTATCAACTTTTTTCATACAGGTTGATTAGTTGCAAATATCACCAACTTTTAATCTCTACTCTGAATTTGTAAGGGATGGGGAGGGAAACATCAAACTCATTTAGATAGGATTGAAGATCTGGGATGAAAATATTTTAAATTTTTATTTTCTATTTATATATCAGCCAGGATGTTAGGAGACCTTGAAAACATTTTGAAAAAGTTGTGTAACATGACCAAGGCTTTGGTATAAGATTTTACTTTTCTTCTGGTTGAGTTCTTCTTTGTCTTAATCATACAATATCATTTCTCAAACACTTGAGCCCAGGTCTCCACTGGAGCATAGGTGGCAATAATCGTTTGTTAATATAATTCTAGAATTTCTTGGGTGTTCATTATCCATAATTCATTTCACACACAGAAATCTAAACTTTCTGCAGCCAGTGGAATAAATAATGCCCTCTCTGTCCTTTCATTTTCTTTTTAAATTCTGAGCTCTTTAGGAATGTCATTATAGTCTTTGAAACATAATGACATTGGATTTGGTTTGAAGAGGGGAGAAGGGGGAACTTCATTTCAAGCCATCCAGTGGCTAGTTTGAGTTTGCAAAGAAATGGATACGATGCCATTATTTTCTGCAAGATACCAGTTAACACTATTCTCCTATCAGTTTAGACTTTGTCGGATAAATAAACTGATAATTTAAATTCCTAGATTTTAATAACACTTAATATGTAGCATGGATCCCACTTAATCTCTCCCCTGGCTTCACAGCAAAATGTTTACATAAAGTAACTCTCAATTTTGATATCAGCTATTTAACTCAGTCTTTCCTGAGTTAATACTATTTTCTTAATTAAACATGTTCCACAGTTAAAAATGATGTTCTCTGTTCTTTTGAGCCATCTGTTTGCTAGGTCAGTAAAGAAAGAAATGGGAGCCTGATTTTATTTTAAAGCAAATAAGTTATTACTCTACTATTGTATTAGACATTCAGCTTCAGAGGGAGTAAAAGATGAAATTCCATCACATTTCCATTTTGTTACATTTGCACCAGAAACTTGTATGCTCAAATTGGTTATTTTCAACTCATGACAGCTGTGATATTTAAAATGATCACAGCTGTTGTGACTTAAAATTGATTTTTCTATTAACACCTGAGAAAAAGACCTGTGCCGTATTAAAAACTTAAATAAGGTAACTGTAAAATTAGATGTGTTGATGTGAATCTGGTAATCCTACTTCCCAGAGGTTGCAAAGTGCAGCAAACCTCTAGTATGCTTCCAGGGAATGAGCTGAAGCTGCTAGAAATAGATGCATGATTGTTAAACGCGTTTACGTTTTAAAGGATTCCTGTAATAGCAGATCCTCTTGGCCCAACTTTACAGTGCCACTTTTGCTGATAAAATCATCTAGGATTCAGTTTCCTTAATTAACCTCAAGAAAGATGACTTACGTGAATCATGATATCCTAACCTCTAGACTATAGAAGCTGCTTTACCTTCCAGATATGATACTGAAAAATGCAAAACCATGCTGAATGTTCCTTATGAAGGAAGTTTTGGTTTTATAGTCCTTTTCCTCCATTATTTTTAGACAATGAAAAAGGAAAAACAGATGAAAAAGGAGAAATAGATCATGGCCAACTAGTTTTAGGTTAGTATTTGTTTTTGGAATATTTAATACATTTTTAATCTTCACATTGAAGATCCATTTAACCTGTTCTAAAGTTAGATGGTGATTCCTGGGTTCAGTTGGTCTGTTTAGATGTTTACCTTCTTGGGATAATCAATTTTAGAATCTTGCATCTGTCAATAGATGACCTATCTAACAACAAAACCAATTTAAGAAAACATAAATATATTTATACATTAAGATATTTTTCTGTTTTGAGTTAGATGATGTAGTGTATAAAACATATAGCAGGCCTGATGTGGAATTATTTATAGATAACAGTGTCTTCACAGATGCATTGCCAATAGGGAGCTATGTAGATTAAACTCTTTGGCTGGTCCTAGGCCTCTTACCTGTGTAACTCAATCAGAATTGAAAGCATGACAGGTTTTATGATGATGAATGTATGGCTGGATTGGAGAAGTATGGTTGGGTGGGTAGATAGATGGATAGATTTCATAACCAGACAGTAATAGATAATGCCAATTATTTATTACTCAAACTTGTTTATTCATCAGAAACTTTATACAGTGTATTATTTTGATTACTACATGTAGTTCAGAACTATTAGTTGAAAATGATAAAATATTTTAAAGCACATAATCAAGATGGCTATAGAGTTGGTTCTAAAAGTTCCAGATGAACATAGATTACCTATTTCAAAGTTAGAGACTAAGACCGTTGAGCGCCATAAGATCACAAAGTCAGACGATGACATACTAAGTGATCGTGGGTGTCAGTAGCTATTTCCTTGTTTAGTTAAAAGAAGATACTCTCAGAGATGGACATTGTTTATATGAAGATTTAAGAAAAAGCGGATATTTGTTGCTGACAGACTAAGATTACACACATACATCTTTAGAACAGGGGTATTCCCCAGGGGACATACAGCAATATCTGGAAACAATTTTGATTGTCACAACCGTAGGGGTCAAGCAGGGCTTGCTACTGGCCTTTAGGCCTGGAGGCCAGGGATGCTGCTAAGCATCTTAACTGTGTATAAGACAGACGCTCAGTATTGCTGAGGTTGGGAAGTCTTGCTTGCAAAGTAGTATATCTGGACACTAAGAATGAAATAATGTCATAATAAGTTGCATAATTAAATTTTGGCATTATGAGGCATTTATAGAGGATAGCATTTTTTTTGTTTTCTTTCCAAAACAGTTTTTCTTCTTCTTTTTTTTTTTTTGGCATAGCACACTATAGCATTGCCCAGGTATTTCTACCTTTTACCATGAACATGTGAGATTTTATAGTGTATTAAATATTGTACATTATTTGTGAACCAACTGGAATGGCTTCAAAGCAGCTGTTAGAATATGTTGAGTCAATAATGTACACGTCTGCATATCCTGAACATATATTTATGTCTTACCTTTTAAAATATTTAGAACTCTTATCAGTGTAACTGTTGGTTTATCTTGAATCATCCTAAATGAAGAAGCATATTACCATCTTTTCTCTACAGGACATAAAGTGAAAAGGAGAAATTAGCATAAAGAAACTAATTAATAATTATGTTTGAAGTTTTTTGGCATGATGGACATTGTTTGCTTCATCATTAATATCATAACATTATATTGCCTGTCATCAAGGAAAGATTAAAAATTAAAGCCAACATTGAAGACTTTCTTTTCAGCTTTCCCAATAATGCAGCTCCTTTACCTCCTCACAACTGGGGATCTCTCTTCCTGCCACCGCTGTGCTTCCCCTCATTGTGGATAATTCTCGGCCATGATTTGGAAGTGATTTTGAAACCTCAGTTGCCTTCCCTAGCACCCTGTGGAAGAAGGTGGCAGGATCTGGTGGCTGAATCTTACACCTGCCAACTTTTAGACCTCGCTCCTTAGGTGCCAAAGTTTGGAGCTAGATGCCAAGCCTCACAGTAACTTGTGCCACTCAATTTTCTCCCCATGCTATATAAGATTATCCAACGTTTGATGAGAGTAGAGATGGCAGCTGGGCACAGGAATGGCAACTCTGATTTGCAGTGTATCTTTGGTGTACGGATATGCTTTCGCTTATTAACCCATTAGCTAATGGAATTTCAGTTCCTTCCCATAGGCATTCTGAGACCCTGCACTTCACTCTTGCTGTTTCCCTGTCCAGCTTGGTACAGCACAGTCCGGTAAAGTCACACTGATGTGTTTAGGTTAACTTTGTACATCACACCTGTAACCATCTTATAAGTTTGCTTTAAACTGGAATTTGAGCTGTCTTCCACCTTTTACTGTGCTTTTACTGTACGGCATTGTCTGTACTCAAAGTGAGCAGCTGAAAAGAAAATTTTAACATTTTTTGTGTGTGCCAGACAAGTGATAAAGATGACTGTTTTTTATGATAATTTTTTATTTGAGTATTTCTGTTTCTGGGAGACGGTAATTTTTTAAAATCGTGAATGTACTGTAAGCGAAACTCTTTGAGGGAGTACTGACCTTTTTTTGATCAGTCACTCATTATCTGTGTTGCACTCTCAATATTTCTCTTATATTCCATATGTCCCTCTGAATAATTTTAGAACAATAACTTGCTTACACAGTGTTTCTAGAATATGCTTCAGGAAGCTTGCCTGTGTGGTATTTAACTCAGACTTCCATGGAGTATAAAACCAATCTTACTGTGACTTTCCTTTAATTATTAGGAAAGCGACTTACAGTTAAAGCTTACAGAAAATATTATAGCAATAATTAATATCCAGTAAAATATAGCTGCAAGCCTTGGTGCTTTCAGACATTTTCTCAACCCAGTTCTAATTTAATCACCACTGTACCCCAGTAAGATAGGTAATACAGAAGTTACCATCCCATTGCACAGGCAAAGCCTGGCCTGTCCATTGAGGTAGCCACTGGCCCCATGTGGCTATTAACATTTAAATGTAGGCCAGGCACAGTGGCTTATGCCTGTAATCCCAGCACTTTGGGAAGCTGAAGCAAGAGGATGACCTGAGCCAAGGAGTGCAACATCAGCTTGAACAACATTGGGAGATCCTGTCTCTACAAAAAGTTTAAAAAAAAACAAACAAAAAAAAAAAAAAAACAGGCATGGTGGCACATGCCTGTATTCCCAGCAACTCAGGAGACTGAGGCAGGAGGATCACTGAGCCCAGGAGGCTGAGGCTGCAGCAAGCCATGATCATGCCCCTGTGGTTCTGCCTGGGCAGCAGAGCAAGACTCTGTCTCTAAAATAATAAATAAATAAATAAATAAATAATGTCAGTCAATGAGAATTAAGTAAATTTTTAAAACATTATTTCCTTAGTTGCACTAGCTAACTCAATTGTCATATGTGATCAGTGGCTACTGTATTAGCACAGATATATATTTGCCTCATTGCAGAAGTGCCATGGGGAGGTGCTGGCCTGGAAATGGAAGCATCGAGGGTTTAAATAACTTGCTGAAGATCATGTGGGTCATGATATAACTAGAGAGTCAGTGTTGCTATAAATTCCAATAGGATAGTTTTATATTTTTATTAGCTTTATTTTCAAATATCTGAGGGAAGAATTGACATTTTAATGCTACCTCGTAGCATTTTACTGAATGCTTATCTCAACTGAATTTAAATTTACAGCTCAAGTTACGCAAACTTTTCAAAGGATACAGCCCTTTGCCTGTCTGTGCACAGTGGGGACCTTAAATCTCCTTCCTCTTAGTCAGCCAGTGAGACGCTCCAGCAGGGACCATGTCTTAATGCATCTTTGTAGACCTTTTGGCATACAGTAGACAACCAAGAAATGTTGATGCAGCCAAATGAATGGTCACATCCACCATACGGGCATATGTCCATACATACAGGTAGACAAGACCTTTGGGTAGAATGCTCTCCAGAGAGCTGGCCTCTGCCAAATTTTACAGAGCTCAAGCCTCTGCTCTGACTGTTACAGTAAAAAGTGGTATTTTATCAAAAGTTAAATTGGATTCAGTATTCACTATTTGGGTAATGGGTACACTAGAAATCCAGTCCCCACCAGCATGCAATATACCATGTAACAGTAAGCACGTGTACCCATTGAATCTAAAATTTTTTAAAAAATACGTATTTACTCACGTGATCCAAATATTTCTTCATAGTAAATGAAAACATCTGTCCATCTTGTCCTTAGCAGTCATTGAGTCCCTAACCTGACTTTGTGTTGTTATAAAATTGTGTCACATCTTCCCAACAGGCTCTCTTTATCCTCCCCTCAAAGATGAACACAACAATATGATAATGTATGTAGAGCTGCTTAGTTAATATTTGTGGAGTGAACCAATAAATATAGAATGTTTTTTAATGTTAACGTTTCTCAAGGTTACTCCTGTCTAAAATAGTTTTGTGGGACATTATTTGTAATTTGCTTAAGTAGGTACATACCTACATACATAATATCTTTCCATTCCCCACATTACTGAGTTGGACAAACGTGCCCAGTTAATGTTGGTAGTGCTGAAGGCCACATCACACATGCACTCAAAATTGTATTAATTACTTTTCATTGATAACCATAGAGGGCAGTAGGTGAATGGGCTAGCCCTAGGCTGTTAATCAGCACTGGAAATGAGATTGTTGGTGCCTGGTACCTGTGCTACTTTAACAGGTGAAACAATTCCAGAGCTTTCCCCACCATCCTCTCATTGCTACAGTCTAGGCGTTGGCAACCCAGGAAGCCGTGGTGGCACAGACTGCCTTGAGCTTCTAATGGTATATGTAAGCCATCATTTTGTTGGTAATAATTATGGTGTTGAGAGGCATTTGTGTGCTGTGCCCTCTTTCAGCTTGTGCCACGTTTAGTTCCTGCTATGCAAATGCCGCTTTAAACTTAGAAATGCCAATTTGCATTAATATTTTGGTTTCATATAGCTAACTATTGCATTTCACAAACAAGTGCATTTTAATGAGTACTGGCAGAATGATTTAAAAATGTTATTTATTAAATACTATTGTAGACAATGCAGTTGTTTGTGGCCGAAAACTATTAAGATGAAATAGAATGTGTGTTGAGGCCACAGAGTACACCTCTTCAAGAGTATTTGACCCTGTGGCTTTCAGTGATGTAACAGCCAATGCTCTTCATGCAGGCTTGGAGGGCAGAGTTAATTGATATAAAATAGAAGCCATCGTACCATTGACATTCGGGTTTACTTTTAAAATTTAAACATATTTTTTCTACTTGACATTTGCCATAAGACCATAGGTCATTTACCTCTGAGTTATTGTGAAGGACTTTACCAGTCTTAAACACCCAAGTTGTAAAGCAGTGTTTTCTCATATCTTAACATTTTAATCTTAAATCCTGAAATGGAGTTTGTTGCTGCTTTATAATGTTTTTTCCTCTTCCTAAAAGCTTTTTAAATCAGAATTGTGGGTAAAAAAAATTTTGATGTACAATGTGTGGGAAAATAAAAATTTTGCAACTGATTTTCAGAAATGAACTATTTTAACACATGGACTTTTAATGCTGCTGTCATGGTTGTCATAGCTTGTGGTTCCTAATTATAATGAGCTTTTTTGGTGGTGTTATTGCAGTTGTTTTACCTCCCCCCACCCCTCCAAGTCTTCAACTCACTTTTCCCAGAAGGAGAGTTCCAAGCCTTTGAAAATTCTCATGATTTTGCAAATCCACTCTATTTTTGTCTAGAATACAGGAAAGTTAAAACTGTGGCTGGTATGATGCCATGTTTTGAATCCAATTTTAAAGCAACCCTTTGCAACCCAGGGAGTAAAGCTGACATCTTTGTATCTGTAATGAAGATAATTATACCTGCAAGGTGACATCACTAGCAAAGTTAACAAATACCCTTGAAAACGGAGTTCCTGGTCTTCTCTGAATTCTGTAGACCACATTTGGCATTTAACACTAGACACCTCTTTCATGCCTGTCGTTTGAGAAGTTGCTTTCAGATGAATTTACTAAAGCTGACTGACACAGGGTTAAATTAATTCTTTTCTCTATTACTCAAAGTGATACAGACCTTTCTTGGACTAATGTAGCTTAATTAGTGGTCAATTAAAACTGAACATTGCTGAATTGAAGTTCTTTGATCAAACTCCCTGGCATGGGCTCGCTTTCTTTAACTAGCCACCATCTTGAATTCATTTGGAATCAGTAGTATAAACAAGTTTAAAACTGGTTCTTTTATAAAAAAGTCAGCAGGCTTGTATAGCTGTGGTTTCTTTTTTTACTTCTGTAGGCGGCAATTCAAAGGCATGCTAAATGAAAACAGTACTACACCCTGAAAAAATTACATTTTTAAAATTAACACTAAGCAGTCAGAAAACAGTCAACACTGTTACCTGTTTATTGTAGATACATTTATCCTCTGTCTAGAACAAATAATTAATTAATAATTCATTTCCCAATCAGTGGTTGATTTTATTGTTACATGGAAGGTGAAAAGAAAACTCCCCACCCTCCCTTGCAAAGTCTACAGTTACAACAAAAAGTGAAACAAACAAAATCCAACCTACTTGTTGGGAGTAGTCAGAAGGGCACCGTCAATGGAGATGTGCCCAGTTGCTCCTAAATTCATTGTTTGTTACTCTTGGGAAGATGTTTCACTCTGTGTGTTTGGAGTGGGAGTGACACACTACTTCATTTACTTGTTGATTTCATCATTTATTTTGGAGGGTATTATCCCACCAGTATGGAAACTGATACTGACATATATTTCATACAAATCACTTGATTAAAATTACACATTGCTTTTGTTAGAATTTGGGTGAAGTTACAAAAAAAGGGAATTAGGGGAGCTGAAAACTGGGGCAGAGGAAGTCATAAGCATCTGCAATAAGATCACCCTGTGCCATTTATCCAGTTACATGTCTTAATGTTTAAGTGTATATGCCCTTCTTGTTTAAACATAAATTCATACCATTCCGTAATCCTAGTTTTGAAAGCTTAACAACCAACAACATACATCATAGCTGGCATTCAGTTAGTGCTATGCATTCTGAATTAAAACTGGTACTTTTGTACTGGAAATAAAAGTAATAGATTAGGTATAAATAGATAATTCGCTTAGTTCATAGTGGTTTCTTCTGATTTTGAAAATTTTCACAGAAAGAGCTAAAGAAAATTTGGAAGTAAACATGTACAGTGTTCCCCCTGTAAATGACAGAATTTTGTTGGTTTTCATTACTTGGATCCAAAAATTATAGTTATAATCAATAATTAAAATTAAAAATTTTACCAGTTGACAGAAAGAGAAATTGTTTATAGTCAATGTGCCTTTCAGCATTCTCTCTTGCCTTCTCCCTAAAGGGCTGATTAGGATGTAATAATTGGGGATGATAGCGGGAGGAAGACGACAATTCCATTTAATTAAAGATAATTTATTTTACTTTAAATTGGTGATGTCCCACATGAATAAGAGTAGATTTAGCAGATAGATTTATTAATGGGTACTGACATCTCAGTTGACAGAAAAAGCAAACATTTTCTTTCCTCATTGTTTTTATTGTGTCCCGGCACCTGAAACTGCTGTCACCCTGCTTCCTTTGCTGCTTGACAGAGCTGTAGACTTTTCCACCAAATATGCAATTATTGGTTTATCATTGAAACAAAGTTGATCCTCTTCTGAGTTAAAAACCAGGCCAGGAGCTTGAAAGGCTTTTCAGGCTTTCAGAACTAACACTACAAAGGCTCTCTTCTTAAATCACATTTTCTTGACTGATCCTTCCCACATCTAGCTCATGGGTAGGTTGAGCCTCTTGAATAAGGACCAAAGATTTCCTTTGGTCTTGGGTGAGGCACTTGCATGAATATTTCTTTAATACTTTGAATATCTTGGATAATGAAGTGTACCCCCCAAAAACTATCATTTGCATTACTTAGGTTCATTCCTGACAAGAAATTGTGTCCTTGTGTGATATGTTCATTGTTGTTCATGCAATTGTAAATGGGTCTTGGAAGTCAGGGGAATTTCTTTTTTAAAGTTAGGAAGCAGAGGCAAGAAATGCATGATATTGTTTTCCTGTAATCTCCTCAGCCTATAATGGTTGTAAAGGTGTGCTGTTGTTTAGCATACCTTTAGCAAAATTGTATTTATAATTCTGTACATTCTAAGGCACTTTTAAAATGCTGCTGACAAACTGCATTCTGTTTTTCAGTTTCTATTTGATCTCCATTCCATTAGGTTTATTCTTCTTACCCTCACACCAAATTCCTGTATTCTTATTTATGTTTTCTGATGTTCAGTTGTTTCTATATGCTTGCCTAGTATGTTTCTTTCACACCATCTTCTTCCCTGAATGAAATGCAGACCACTCCAGGCACCTCTTTCCTTCTGGGCTACTTTTCCTACTCACGACTGCCACCATTCACACTGACCTCCCAGCTTTACTTACATTTGTTTCTCCTGCTGCTTTGTTGCTTTAATTTTCGTAAATATTTCCTTATGCTAATATCCTTCTCCAGCCTCTTTAGATTTCAGTGGTGTGCCTTTCCAGCTTTATTTAGAAAATTAGGCCATATAACAAATGTTTACACAATAAAAAGGAAAATGAGATTGTTTCTTTCTTTTTTGGAGGTGGAGAGGTGAGAAAGTTGTGGTAAAGTTTTTCTTTTATTTTAAACCAGATGGATTTATTTTGTCCTGCTCTGCCATTTCACTATTTCAAATTGATTTGAAATCAGTAATGGTGTTTTCAAGGATGGATTTTTATTAAATCTTGGTTTTCATGTTGTGTTAACCTTTTCCTTCCCCTCAGCCAAAGGGTCTTGCTCCTTTATTCTGTCCATTTCACTTGTTTGTTTTAATAACCTGGTCTCTCGAGCCATTATTTTATCCTCAAATCCTGCCACTTTTATCCGTCTCTTTTTTTTATTGCTCTGTTTTTACTTCACCTTATATATTTTCCTCTTCTGTAATTATTGCAGAATCCATATTACCTTCCCCAAGATTCTAACAAAGAATGCTGGAAAAGGAGACATTGGGAAAGAGAAAATTTGCAAGTAATGGTCTTTGCTGAGCCCTGGGGAAGTCTCTGCTTGGATTTTTATATTCTACTACTTTTTCCCCCAGAGTTGTGCAGTTATGATTCTATGTAGTGGGGCCACGAAGGCAAGAGTTCAAATAGACTAACACTGATCCTTAATTGGAGGTGATAATCCTACATATAAACTTTCAGGAGGGAAAGCTATCCTGCATTTTATAGCAGGTAAACTCAGTTGCACCCGTTGCCAGTAGCTGGGTCAGCTAAATGTGTGTGTGTGTGTGTGTGTGTGTGTGTGTGTGTGTGTGTGTGTCTGTGTCTGTGTGTGTGTGTACTAGGAGTCCAGTTGGAAGTGGGAAGAGAAGAGGGTGATCTGCAGCCAGGCACTGTTGCTTTCAGTGAGTCTCAGGTGACTCCTTATGGCCTGGAACGGAATGGGCACTTGAATCAAAATAAAGACCTAGCCTGTAACTCAGTAGTATTGGTTCTTTCCTTTTCCACTTCCAGGCTATTTTCTTTCTTTTCTGTCTGTTTTCATTACTTCTATGGCAAGTTAACTTGCCATTTCTTAAACACCCTCAACCTTTTTGTCTCTTCCTTTACTTTTTTGCTTTACTGCTATCAAAGAGTTAAAGAATTCCATTAAATTGGAGGCCATTCCTCGCCATAACAGAAATCTGGATGGGATGCTTTTGACAACAGGCTCTCTTTAGTAGCTTCTCTCTACTCAGAAAGATGTCAGATATTTTGAGAAATAAATGCATTGCCCCAAACTGAAAACATCACCACTTTTATTCTGTAAAAAAGGCATCCAGGGAAGGAGGCCGCCTCTGTTCCCAGGAGGTCACAGGAACTGGGAGTGGCGAGAAGGAAGCTTCTAAACGGGGTCCAGATGCAGCTCTAACCAGGGGACGCATCATGCCTGGTCATTTGGGTGGCTGGGCTTGTCCCACCTCCCCGTCTTCATGCCCTCCTCCCAGTCTCATCCTAGGCCCTCCCACCCTTAGGCCAGCCACAGGCCTCGCAGCAGACATCTGCGGGTCTGAGTTTCATATATCCAGCATGAAGTTCCCTCTCTCCCGCCTGTTATGAATTCTGGGCTGTGGTCCTGCTTGCTCCTTGTGTGTCAGATTGAAGTTCTGATGCTGTCAGCCATGTCTGACCAATCAGCAAACAACACCACAGGATGAAATTTAAACAGTGCAGATGCTCAGATACAGGGCTATGTTGCCTGGACCACGAAGGGAAAGCAGAGGTAAGGTCAGAGTCTCCCCAAAGTGGTCTCTCCCGAGCCTGCCTGACTTGACACCTCTTGATCTGCACTGTGCCGCTTTGACTTGTATGTTACCCATTTGCTCTGCACTACTTCTGTCTTCCCTGGCATTCACCAGAACTTTCGTTTCAATTTGCTCTGCCCGGGTTACTTTACTACCTTCATTTGTTCACGTTTTTCTCTTGTATTGGTGACTGTCATTAGGAACGTTCCTGGATTGCCTCGAGTCCGAGGGTCCTTGGCAAGTGCCACCTCATTTAGGTCTTTTGTGGCCAGACTTTTAGGAATAGAGGACTGCTGAGGATCAGGGCAAATGGACGGAGTTAATAAGCCTTATTAATTTTCCCTCTGCAGGACAGTGGAATGTATCATTCCATTACAACCACGGTTTTGTTTCTTACCATTGTGATGTATTGAATTGTAAATTGAGCTTAAATCATCTTTTTTTTTTTTTCTCAGAAACGGTTTACTTAGAAAAGATATAAATAGATACAAACTAAATGAGGATGAATCAGCTCGTCTTCAAGAGTTTTAGGGAGGAAAAAAGGAATTGATATCTGTCCCTCACCACCCCCCACTTTTTTTTTTTTTTTTTTACAATTTTTGGTGTTAGCTTGCTAGATTACTGTTTGCAAAAGAAGAATGTCATCACCATCCTCTTCTGTTTTAAGTATTTCGTTGGTCCTTTTATAATTTAGAGTGTTTACATGGTTCCGTGCTCACTAGGCCCATCTGGAAAATATTTAAACTTCCTAAGATCTATAAGACTAAAATATCACATATAATGGGATAGGGAGAAGGAAGAAAAATTACAGCCATTGGGTGTGTTTAGAATAAGTTAGTTGTTTGTTCAGAAGCGGCTGCTGGAGGAATTGGAACAAATAGCTGTGTGCGGTGAACGGTTGGGTCCAGAGCTGTACGTTCCACCACAGAATGAGCCTTGGTTTGTGAAACTGACATTCTGTTGTGACTTCTAAATCCAAACAAATCTCTGCAAATTTCTGCCCGATCGAGTTAATAAGAAAATATATACATGCAGAGGCGAGAGCCGTATGCTACTTGCAGTTCTGTCAGTGTTGGTGGAAATAAGAGACGGATTTTACCTACTGTATTACATTCAACCAGCAATTGGCAGAACCCCCAGCTCAGCGGGTTTTCTTGACTTTTTTTTTTTTTTTTCTGCTGTGATAACAATGGGATGCAAAAAGAGCTTCAGAAAAGGAGAGCAGCAGATACGGAATTGGGGTCACTTTTCTTCTAATTGCCTTGTAATTGGGGAGTGGTTTCCACTTTCCCACTATCTCACTGGTGGGAGGGGAGGAAGACAGATGTGGCTTAGCAGTAACGAGCTTTCTCTAGGCCGGATGTGCTGAGGGACCAGGGGGGTCATTCCCTGCTCTGGGCCTGTGATCTGCTTCACACCTGTCCTCATTTTCCCCCATGATCGATGACCTTGTATTAACCCAGAGTGACCTTTTTGCCTTCGCCTGTTCTCTGGGACGAGCTCTTGGCTAGTGGACCCTCCTTCTCTCTGATTTACAGGTGGTTACTGGAGCCACATACACTTGTTTTTCATGGTGCACTGTGCACTTAGCAGCCCGGCAAGACCTGCAATTTCATCCCTCTCAAGGGGCCAAGCAGGGGATTGGAAGGTGGGAGGGAGGAGGGTGCCGCGAGAGAGGCTGCTGTGTGCATGTGCTTTTCTATTTTGTGGCTCATATGGTATCAATTACCATTTGATGGCAACGCCAGGCCTGAGGCCCTTCGCATGTTTGTCCTGTGAGAAAGATCTGGAAGAACCGACATATGGTTTTGATTGCAGCAATTGCAGGTTGATAGAATGAACGCAGGGGTGAGGTGGGTGAGTTTTCCTTCCGGCCCTTTCCACTATGGGTTGCTAATGTGCTTCGCTTGTGGAACTGGTCTTTTCATCATCCATCCCCTCCCCCCTTTCCCCCTCCTCCACCCCCCAACTCTCTACCACTTTGCATTCCCTGCCCCTGCCTTCCAAATGACCGCCAGGAACATGTGGCCCACATTAAGGACCTTCAATTAAAACAAACAAAAAAAATTGTCCACTCTTCTGTTCAATCCCAGAGCAGGTCAGTCCATCAAAATGGTCAGAAGTATACCACAGTTAAAAAACAAATGCATGGCATGGGGGCAGATTCCCTTCAGAAGCTTGGGACATGTTTTAAAATGACTATTAGTTCAGGTTGTTAAACATCGAAATGATGCCGAAAAATAGCAGCGATAGAGATTAATGTATTGTGATGCGGGTGTGTGTGTGTGTGTGTGTGTGTGTGTCTTTGTGTGTGTGTGTGTTTCATTTAAGGTACCTCTTGGAATTTGAGCATCTGCTGCATAGGGACGGGAAGATGATGATGATGGTAAGGAGTTCCTTGAGGTTTCATCTTCCAGTATATCCCAGGCCACAAGATGATAGAAAAGCAAGTGAGGCATGTGTGTGTCTATGAGCGTTTCCCTTCAGAAGGAGATGTTGGAGACTCATCTTCCATACACAGTGACTTCTCTCTTACTGAATTTGTGATGGTAGGGGGTGCTCCTCATTACTTCGGCTCAGCAGGGATTGCATCTGTGAATATGCCAAGGGAGGGTCTACTATTGGGGAACAGAGAGGCAAAAGAGGAGAAAAGAACATTACAGACACTTTGAATGTTATCCAGCGACACTTTTTTTTTGTTGTTCCAAAGTGACATCTTTCTATAATGCTTTCAAATTTATCTGTCTCGTACTCTGTTCTAAAATGGGTAGCCCGTGAGATTTTGACTTTTTTCACTTTGGCTATTGCATTTCAAAATATTGCTCACAATTAGGAATTTATACAGTTTGAAACAATAACGTGGTATCTCATGAGTAAATAAATGCTACCATCAACATCTTCCTTCTTTTAAACTGAAAACCAGCAAACCAGAACCAAAAGAAAAAAGAAAGGCAGAAACATGCCTCCAAGAATTTTTTTTTTTTTTTTTTTTTTTTTTGAGACTGAGTCTCACTCTGTCACCCAGGCTGGAATGCAGTGACTTAATCTGGGCTCACTGCATCCTCCACCTCCCAGGTTCAAGCAGTTCTTCTGCCTCAGCCTCCTACGTAGCTGGGATTACAGGCATCCACCACGACACCCAGCTAATTTTTTGTGGTTTAAGTAGAGATGAGGTTTCACCATGTTGCCCGGGCTGGTTTTGAACTTCGAGCCTCACATGATTCCCCCCACCTCAGCCTCCCAAAGTGCTAGGATTACAGGAGTGAGCCACTGCACCGGGTCAAGAAAGTCTTTTAAATGTGAGATGAGTTAGTTGTGATGGCCAGTTATTGAAACCTAATCACACTGGCCCTAATCACACTGCTTGACATACTTCTTCATGTTTATTTTTATGTTAGAGCTGATACAAAATATCTAAATATAAATATATATATATTTAGTTTTTTACTACCTTCTTTATCCAAAGGTAGTACAAACTAAAAAATTAAATTATTGATCTAAATTGTAGGGAAATGTCAGCATGATAGACTTTAGAAAGAAAACCGGCCATATCTTTACAATGGTTACTGAATGTGTGTCTTCACAAGGCTCCATTTTTTTTTCTTTGCTCAAGCTTTCTCCTTATAACGTAGAAATCAATGTATTAAATAATTGTGTCCTTTTTTTTAAGAATCTTGATGACAATTAAATTTTGCCATTTCAGAATCTTCATACAATGGGATAAGTGTTTTCAGAGATACGTTTGAATTCAGAGTAACTGGCGACTAATTGATTTGCTCTAGTTACATGCTTTCATGGTAGCTATTTGGTTATTTGCCTGATATTTAATGCACACATATATAGCCTTAAATCATTCAGTGTGATAGCCTAAGACAACATTTTTGGTTGCTGCTCATGCCACTAATAGCTGGATTTGAAGAGTGATGTATTGAGAAGTTTAATTTGCTGATTTTTTTTTTCTAAAAACACTGCTTTCCTGAAATATGTAGTATTGGAGCTCATAGTAAAAAACTAGTATATGGGTTGTGAGCCTGTCTTGGAACATGGTGGGTCACTTAACAGCAGCTGTGCTGGAGAGATATTTGATTTGAGAAGACTTTTTTGAATCTTCTCAGCCCTAACACCATTCTGGTTTTGAAATGGGAAAATGGAAAAGAGTTTTAGGGAATAGAGATATCTCAGCCTTGAAAGGTAGCATAGGTAGAAATCTTTCAGTTCTCACTCAGATTAACCAGCATTCCTAATCTGCCTCCCCTCACAGAGGACAAAGACTCGGCTGGAAATGTGGGTTTATATTTGTAGTGACACACTACAGAGGCATGAGATAGTGTTAGATACCGGCTGGATGCTTCGTGCCCAACATTAATTTGGTTTTCAGATTGAAATTTAGAACAGCTTACAGAGGAGCCAATCTTTTTTATATACAGCGCCTTTAATAAAAAAAGTGTTCACTGCTATTAAAACCTGATTCAGTCTTCTAAAATAATATTATATTCAATATAACTTTTAAAATGATCAAATTTAGGTGGATATCAATGATGTTAAAAGATAAAAGCCTTCTTACATGTAATATATAGTGTCTTAAACATTATTTTTTAAAAAGAGGATACTGCTTATGCCAAAAGTCTGAATATAGGGATACGCAAATTAACTGTCCTTGGAAGTCCTAAAAATTATTAATGTTTTCTTCTTTGTTTTTTTTTTTTTTAGTTTTTAGTTATTCACAAATGGAGAAATATTTATAAAATTATATTATTATTTGTAATACATACAAACAACCATTAGACCACACTTGAATCAGAGAGTTACATTTATAAATTGAGGAAGGAGGATGCCAGCACAATGCCTAATGGAATGAAAAATTGTGCTTATTTTCATAGGACTCTCTTGGAGAGGGGCTACTTTCCTCTCTCCTAATAGCCAGACCCCCTCCCTCAGCCCAGACACCGAGTTACAGAATGCATTCACTTAGTGTTTGAAGAGCTCATCACCTCCTTTTAAGATCCATTTTTGTTATTCGTACATTGCAAATATGTACTTTTATATACACAAGGAAGACATTACTAACTTCAAGAAGGACAGTTGCAATGAGGAGCAGGACAATACAGTAAGATACAAGCCTGCCAATGAAAGAATTATACTCAGACTTTATGTGATCTAACAGTTGAACAAAATTTGAACCTTTGAGGAAAAAATACTGGGGATTCTCATAAGTGTGTGTTCCTTCCTTCCTCCCTCCCTTCCTCCCTCCCTCCCTCCCTCCCTCCCTCCTTCCCTCCTTCCCTCCTTCCTTCCTTCCTTCCTTCCTTCCTTCCTTCCTTCCTTCCTTCCTTCCTTCCTT
>NW_022436970.1:1322788-1414297 GCF_009761245.1 Sapajus apella | reverse complement strand
CTTCCTTCCTTCCTTCCTTCCTTCCTTCCTTCCTTCCTTCCTTCCTTTCTCCCTTTCTTTCCTTTTATTTATTTATTTATTTATTTATTTATTTTTTTTGTATTTGGAAACCATGGCTTCCTGATCCTAAGGGGGAATAAAGAAACCTCAAAGAAAAGACTCTAGGCTTTCTGGACATCAAATAGTTTCTACAAAACAACATTCTGATGACTTGCATGTAAATAAATCAGAAACATATGAATCAAACTTTTCTCGAAGTCCATATGGGTTGGAAAATAGAGAGAAGTGCTGAGAAAATGTGTTTTGGGTTTTGCTGAGCCCATGACATTTGAAAAATAGTATGAGACGTTGAACAAATACAAAGCATGGCTTGGCTCACCCATTCCTAATATTAGCCTTCTTGTTCAATGGCAAATCAGTTTACCATGTGCCTAAATGTGAGCCACCTTGGTGCGCTCCCCCACACTTAATTACTTGCAGTTTAAATTTTTTCAATTAGGAACTAAAAAATAACATTGCATTTCAAGGAAATGCAAATCTGAACATGGTTTGTTCACCTCAGACTATTTTTAAAACACCACAGATCATTTCATCTTAGGAGCAGTCACACTGATGTGGCCATCTTTGGTGTGGCTGGCATGTAACAGAAGAAAAGTATCATTAGTAAGAAACGGTCTCCAAAGACAATATTGCTGTCAAATTGAAGTAAAAAACCACTGCAGGTAAAATATGTTGAAGATGAAGGATGCCCTCTCTTAGCCATATGGTGGAAGCTGGATCACATGCTCCCATGCTTAAACTATGACTTGGGTCCTTGCTCATTTTTACCCCTGAGCTCTGTGTCCCTCTAAGCAGTGGAAGTTTTCATTCTCTTTCCCACATTGCACTCAAGGCAGCTAACATGAGGGATTCTGAATCCTGGGATTCCTCTGCATCTGGCTTTAAGTACAGGAGCAGAACACAGGGAATTTAAAGAACAAAAATAGCCAGAGCTTCAGGCTTCTTCACTGATGGTAAGTCATTGACATGCACTTGGATGAAACTCTGTATCTGTTCTTTGGACTAGCACTATCGCCTGAGATTATCAGTTCCAGAGAGTTACAGAGAGGCAGTAGATTTCATCTTTCCTATTTCGGGAGGAGTTATTTTGGTTGTTTAAGAAAAAAAAAAGAAAACCACTTTAATGTACTTTTCCTAACTCCTTCACTCAGATGCTGAAAGGAAGCTTGACAGAATAAAGTAATTCAGCTAATACTTATCAAATGTCTACTACGAGTGAGGTGTTAGAATATAACTCTGAACAAGACAAACATGAAATAGGCAAACAGACTGTTATAACCTAGTCTGATCATGCAATGATTGGGGAGTACAGGCTCCTGAAGGTAGATATGCAAAGGGCAACTAGTCCACATTTGGTCTTAGAGGAAGTGAAGTGCAAGGATAAATGGGAGTTAAGCTGGCAAAACTCAAGGGTTGTAACTGGAAGCAGGTGAGCATGGCATATCCCGTGACCCAGAAGTAGCTCAGAACGCCTGGAGCTTATGGTACAAAAGGGTAACAGTGAAAGAAGAGACTGAAAAGATAAACAGTGGCCTGATCAAAAAGCCACTTGTGAGTCCTATTAAGGAGTTGAGATTTTATCATGAATGTGACAAGGAGCCTTTCAAATGGGTATGTGTGAGATGTAATTGAATTTAAAAGTCCAGAGGGATAGGAGGACCTGGAAAACTTAAGAGTCAGAGAAGCCAAGGGAAACCGATCTGACCAGAAGGAGGAAATTGTCAACAGTGTCAGATGTTGCTGAGAGATAAAAGCCACATTTGGCTGCAGCATCCAGGAGCTCTTGAGCAGTTTCATTGAAGTAGTGGGTGTGGAAGGAAGGTAAAGAAGTGGAGAATGGGCATTGCAGGGTAATTTCCATCATCATTGTCATCATCGTCATCCTCATCACTGGAAAATGAGCATCAAGTATCTTATCTACCAGACCTCGAGAGTGACTGGGAAAAGAATGACACATGCGGTCTGGGAGATTTGAGAAAACAAATCATAAATATAAAACAAGACAGCAACACACGGTACGACACATGCAAAGGGCAAAATGAGCAGTGTAGGCTAATGGGATGAAGAACAGGAAGAATTAGGGGGCAGGTAAAACGGGAGAGTTTTTCTTTTTTTTTTTTTTCTTTTTTTTTTTTTGAGACGGAGTTTCACTCATGTTACCCAGGCTGGAGTGCAGTGGCGCGATCTCGGCTCACCGCAACCTACGGGAGGGTTTTTCAAGCAGGCAGTGCAGCTTGAGGTTTGTATTCTGTGTGGTGCCTCCTTATAAGTCAGTTCAACATGTTTTTGAGGCTCTATCCAATGGAAATGGGAAACACCATCAAAGATGATGCATGGTCTTACCTTGCTTGTGACTTCTGATTACGTTTCTGAATTTTGGGAAGAAGATTAAATTCATAAACTGACTCTTGGTTTTTTGTAATTTCTTGCAATTGTTATTTTAAAATTCCATGCACAGAGGCCAAGGCAGGAGGATTCTCTGAGGCTAGGAATTTGAGACCAGCTTGGGCAACATAGTGAGACCCTGTCCCTACAACAATAAAATAAGAATTAAATTTGGACACAGAAACTGAGATACAGATATCACAAATACAGCAAGTCAGAGGTGGTCAAAAATTCTACATGGATGAGCTTCTTGGACAATTGTGCACATCCAGTGCGGGACAACTGTGGAATTGCATCATGATACCTTTCATATCTGTGTCATCTCCGTATGATACCTTCTTCCTGGTACAAGGCCAGAAGTTCACCCCATGCACAACACCTGTGGAAGCCACTCATGATTCAGAGAACAGTTTCTGAAAAAGGATATATGAAGTATGCTTCCCCTTCAACACTAAAATTCTGCTGCATAAACTTTGTACGTGAAGGAAAGGACTGGTTCTCTTCTACTTTGGCTGACTCCTCCCTTATTTGTTTACTATTTATTGGGTACCTGCTTGGGCAACCCATTGTGTTGGATGTGCTCTAAACCATAATCTTTGCTCCTAAGGAGCCCATAGTATTTATCGGGGGATAAGTCTTAGATAATTCATGTAAGATATGAATTTCTTTCTCTCTCTCTCTCTTTTTTTTTTTTTTTTTTTTTTTGAGGCAGAGTCTCTGTCACCCAGGCTGGAGTGCAGTGGCATGATCTTGGCTCACTACAACCTCCACCTCCTGGGATCAAGCGTTTCTCATGCCTCAGTCCCCCAAGTAGCTGGGATTACAGGCACCTACCACCACGCCCGGCTGATTTTTGTATTTTTAGTAGAGACAGGATTTCACCATGTTGGCCAGGCTGGTCTGGAACTCCTGACCTCAAGTGATCTGCCCACCTCAACCTCCCAAAGTGCTGGGATTACAGGTGCAAGTCACCACTCCCAGCCAAAATATGACTTTGTAAAAGAAAAGTCTTTGGAAAATTTAGAAGATGAAATATATTTAATGAAAATTGATTGAGCTCATTCTTCTCCAATATTTGGTCCATATTCCTGTCCATATTATACTATTAGTACACAGTCCTGTTTAGACTTTTTGGAAAGAAGAGCTGAATAGATTATCCATATGTCAAGAAGCTTTCAGTTTAAGGACACTGAGGTTCATCAACATCAAAAAATAATTTCAGCATCATTCAGGTGCTGGACATGCTCTACAAATTAAATACCTTAGAGCTCCTACTTTTTCAGTGTTTCCTCAGTGTCTTGTTGCAGTGGCAAATGTTATGAACTACGTTTTTCAAATGAATATTGTAAGAATCAGAAAGAGGTTAAGAGACGTGCCTATCTGTGGTCAGTTCATTACTGATAGAACCAAATCTAAAAAGCTGTCTCCTGCTCTGTAGAGCACATTAGGGACCATTATTTATAGCCAGTTGGCTCTCCTAAGATGTTTTGGCAATGATGGAAAAATCATAGGTTCATTTTCTTGGTAGAATGAGGAACGCTGAGTTTGCTAACAGAGAACATGAGTGACTTTGGTAAGAGAGCAGTTTTTATTTCAGTGGAAAGGCAGCCTCCTCTCCTAATAATAGCTACATTATTTACCTAAATGTTCCATGTAGCAACTGATAACAAGATTTAACTGCTTAAGAAATTTGGCCATTATCTTGTCCTCTCTACTAGAATTCCATCTCCCTACTGAGGGGCCCTTGCAAATATTTTTTTACTGAAGGACAACATGTAAGTTAAGAATTTGCTACTATGTGTTATTTTGTTTTTTTAATGGAGGTCAAAGTCACATAATATAAAATTAACCATTTTGAAGTAAAACCATTCAGTAATATTTAGTACATTCAAAATGTTGAGGAATCATTACATTTGTCTAGTTCCAGAACATTTTCCTCAGCCCAGAAGGAAATGCTTAACCCATTAAGCGGTTCCTTCCTATCACCTACTTCTATGCTTTATAAACCTTTAATTTTAATGTTATCACATACACATGCATGCTTGCTATACACACACATTCATTTATGTTTATTTATAGATTAGGAAGTTCCAGACAGAGGACCTAATATTTCCTAATTATGTAAACAAATAACTATCTAATTTAATGGATGTTTCTCCACCAGTAAAAAAGAAAAATAGGAAACATTCCTTGCTTCTTTTAACCTTTCTGTATGTTTCTCTTAAATTCTCACTAGATACTAATTTATCAACAAAGACAAAAAAGACAGAAATCAATTCTGAGCCTTTTGTTGTGTTAAACTGCTGCTTTTCTTGTAAAGACATTTTCTCTTTAATTTCATCAACACTGAAATTTTTAAACTACTTCTTTTAATTTTAAGCAATCATCTATCTGGGTTTTACATTTCTATTTTTGAAAATCCAAAATTATTGAACAAAGTAGTTAACAAACTTTACATTTCTTGGAAAGAAATATCAAAGGGTCATTCTTACTATAACTATTATTGTTAAAGAAATTGCTGTTGTTCACATTTATTTATGCCCTCCTCTTTCCCAAAGAATATTTGAGGTACCCAGTAGCACATTTTTTAAATTGTGAAAAAATTAGATCAAATTTTTAAAAATACCTAAAATTTAAATATTTAGAGAAAGCTAACTCAATTATATTTTGAGTATGCCTGAAGTCATGAACTAATTATTGTTGATGACTTATTCTTCTGGTCCTATTTCAGGAATATTATTGCCTTTCTTAATTAATATTTCACCTCCTTTAAGAAGTGTTTTTGAATAACCCTATAGGATAACTTTCCTTACATTTCTTTAGCACATATGGTTTGTACAAAAGACTACTCGCTTTAACACGTTTTCTAGTTGCTGTTGTACATCATAAATCTCCCAACTAGCTCCTAGGGAAAATTCTGCCCTTCCAATTTTTCGTTTTGTATGTAATTTACCAAAGCACCTAACCCTGTTGCTAGCTAGAAGCTCTGCTCTGAGTTAAATTAGTGAAATATTGCTGGTTGATTTCACCTAAAAGTTTGCTTTGGGCATGAGGGGAGGGGGTGGGCATTTGAATGGATAACAGATAGAGAAGCAGCTGATTGGACGTGGATGTTGACAACTTGCATACTTATTTTTTTCATTTCAATCTGTGCCACAGAGTCATACATTTGGTAATTATTTCATGCTTTTGTTTGCAGTTGAAAGTAGTTAGGGCCGTATGTTTTGACAGAAAAAAGATAATTCGTACTTTTTTTCAGCTTTGTGAAAGGGAAGATGGGGTAACAATTTTACAGTGTACCATGCCAGTGATTCCTGTTCAAAACTTTACCAGATTGGAAACTCACTGTTCATAACAATTCTCTTGGTAAGCGGCAGATGAAGGCATCTGTTTAAAGCACCCAGAGTTAAGTTTGATGCTTCAAAGCACAGCAGAGTTCATTTATAGCTCTACTTAACACTAGTAGGTATCTTTTAGAAATACGAAAAGTTGTCCACCAGATTCCTTAGACTGTAGGTGATTTGGAAGGATATTCTGGTCAAATGCTAACTTCTGACCCAGGATTTAGAGTGAAAAGACCTAGTTTATATCCCCGTTCCTACCCTTATTCAGTCACGTGAGTCACGGAAAAGGAAGGCACTTAACCCACTCCAAGCTCTCCAAGCTTCTGTTGCCGAATGTATAAGATAGGTGGCATGGTTGACCACTTGGATAGATAATCCATCTCAAAATGATGATCAAATATGATGATGGATGAAAAAAAGTCTTTTTGATTGAAAATACTATGAAGATAGGAACTTTAAATAATGGTTAGTGATAGAATTTTGTCATTTCCTTTATGTAATTAACTTCGAGATCGAAGAATATATTTAGAGAAGTACCTATGTATTTTCTTTTGTGAATTGTTTCTTTGAGTATTCTTTTTCTTTTTTTTTTAATGCTTGTTAGAATCTTGGTCTCACTGTCTTTTCATTCTTGCTTGGGTATCGACTCTTCAAAGTGTGACTTTCTGCTTGTGTCTGACGCAACTTTCTCCTTGATCACTCTTGCTTTCTGGGAAGGAATAGGTACAGGTACTTAGGAATGATGGCTTTCTGGCTGTCTGTGCTTATTAGGTACAAACACAGCATTAAAGACATTTGGGACTGGAGAGTGCCTTTAGGGTTGTATGCAAAAGGTTAAACTATAACATAGTTAGCATTTTTCTTTGTGCTGCTTTCCCTTCTTGTTACCCCCTCTTAGAATTCTCACACCTCTGCTTTCCAAAAATGCTTTCTAAAAATTGATTATTGGGAAAAGATCTGAAACCTCATTGCATTGAAGGGCAATAACTGGTAACAAACTGTGACAGCATTTTTAAAGACAGGGAGTGGTTGGAGATGTGATGAAAAGTGTGTTTGTAACTGTGGAAACTCTTTCAGGAATGGAGGCTTTTACCCCTCATGATAATGTACCTTGACAAAAGTCTGCAACAATGAAATTAATTTGTTCACTCCAATCGTATCTAAACGTATTTGGGCTTACGTCCTTTCTTAAGGATGTTAGCTCTAGGCTTCCGGCATCAACCTGTGGACTGAAGTTTCAAAGGGAAAAGGGTGGGGGAATGGTGCTCTTAAAATCCTTAGGACCATTATAGGTAATTCCATGTCCTAAAGAAAGCTCAGCCCTAAACATGTTAGAGAAGTGGAATGCAGTAAAATCGATTTTGGCAGAACCAATGAATGTTTATCTTTCTCTGTGCTATGATGTTATTCTTAGTTTGATGTGTGTCTTGTGTGTGGCATGTTTATTCATTCTTGCATACATGCACTTAGTAAAAATTTGAGCCTGTTCTGTGCCAGGCATTACATGCACACACACATTTGCCCAAGCACACCTGCACATTTTTTTTTTGTAATGCTCTTTTTAATGTTATTGTTTCTGCAATCGGCTATCCTTAGCAGGCCTTCTTAGTGTACAATAGGGTATAGAGGAAACAACAATGAACATTGGAGTAAACCTAAATTTAATTTCTGTCTTTATTGCAGAGTCATAGAATTTGTTTTCATCTGGAAGACTTGCTGCCCTAATTTAATTGATAAAACGGTGCTTTCAGAGGTCGCAAAACTATTTTTTGGCAGATAACGAAACCTATTTTGATGTTCCAACACCTCTTAATGAAGCAGTAGTCATCATCTAAAACAAAAATCAGTTGGTTGCTAAAGGGGGAGATCGTGTTGAGATGGGAGATGATCTGTTAGGCATAATTGACAATCATGAATTTGATATGATAGATGTAAACAGAGATATAAATAATTTAGTCACATCTGTTTAAGATTTAAGATAACCAGAAGCAATAATGGTTAATTGAAATAATACAGCAGGTTCTCCTTAACATTACCTTGAATTTCTTCTCATGTGCATTTGGTAAATACAAGTTTGGAAACAACTTAGTTAGGTGTTTAGAACATATTAGAGTTGTGATATGCTTAGCATCCCAGTCTTTTATCTGTGCCAATCCTGAGCCCGGTAATGAAGCCAACTCCCACATGAATAAGTAACATAAGGAATGTAACCAGGAAGAAGTCAGGGTTTCACCTGGACCAAATTTTAAGCAATTAAGTGTTTCAAGTGTTATTTGGCCAGGTATAACTTAATCAGTTTAAGGCACTCTCAGCTAGGGCCAAGGTACTCATAATGTTGGCAGTGAGCATTCCTCTGATATACTACATTGAAAGTAATAGGAAACATAGAGTGTCTGCTCAGTTATTGCCAAGAGCAAGAGAAATGCAGGTGTAAAAATAAAAAGAAGTATTTGGAGCCAGAGGCTAGTACACATAGAGAAGACTGTATTTACACTTCACTTTCATACTTGAGATAATAATATGGTGGGTTTTACTCAGTTTGGTGCACTAGTATTTAGTCATGGGTCTGGTTTCACCACTAAGCCCTAGTGTAACTCTCAGCCGATTACTTAACCTCTCTCCATCTCTAGTAGTATTAAACAAGTCTATTAATACCTGCTGCATCTTAGCTCAACTTCATGTCTGGAAGACAGATGAATGGTCCTGCCTCTTGCAGTAACACACAAGAACCTCCTTTGTGCTGCCCTGAGATGGTCTTGCATTCTTCTCTATGGGCAAAACAGCACTAGGCTGCTAAATGGCTAGGCAGTATAGGGGACCTAGGACCCTACAAAGCTGGGTTTTGATAGGAGTCCATCAGCAGCCTGGAGAGAATTCTCGGTTATCAGGAGATAGTGTTATAGTAGTTAAAAACTCAAACTCTGAAACAAGAATACATGGTTTTGAATCTCAGTTTTGCCTGTTTATTAGCTGTGTGACTTTAAGCAAGTTACTTAACCTCTCTGTGCCTCAGATACCTTAGTTGTAATAGTGACTCAGCTGATATTTAGAAGCTGAGAAAATTATCTGATTTTTGTGATGGGATGTATAGATATTTATGTATATTTGAAGTGAATTGTGTTCTAAATATATTAACATGCTCAGGGAATTTCCTTTTGGGGAAATACGTATATTCTTTTTCATAGATTTTTTTGTGGTGCATCCGGGTAGAGGGAAGATGGGTCATCACTCAATGAGTAAAAATAAAATATGAATATCATACACATGAATGGGACATTTTTACACATTTTGATAGTTTTGAAATACTTTTTTTTTTCACATTACCAATAAAGTGAATCTGAGCAGTAAAACTCTTCTTACCATGTATTGTTTTGGTTACTTAGAACTACTTGGTTAGTTCTTTTAAATACTTGAACTGATTTAGATGGAGTAAAAAGTCACAATTTTAAAAGCTTACACCTGTGAAATGTTTCCGGTTATAAGAAATACCCTCCTATTTGTCAGCATACTGAAGGCATATATGTGTTATTTCTAAACACATTTCCTATTTATGTGATAACGGAGGTCGCACTTTAACCATCACTTGGACGTGAAGGAGTGTTCTTCCTCTGTTAGTAAATATTCCTTGACTTGACGATATTAAAAATATGTCAGGTGAATGAGCTTGAATCCTATGGTTTGGGTTGGGTTTTGATTGTTTGCACTCTTGGACTGTTCTGTCCTGTGCCTTTGAGTATGATTAACTGCCTTGATGCCTCACAGTCCATTAAGCAACTCTACTACTTGCATCTCAAGACTGATCTTTTATGCCATTTGACTTGCTTTAAGTTAGCAACTTAGAAGAGACTTTAGGAAGGAGAATGCCAAGAGAACTGGCAGAGAAGTCAGGAGCCTGGGCTCTGTCCAGGCCCTGGGGTAAGTCCTTTCACCTCTTCCTTTGACTCCCTTAAAAAATGAAGTTGAACTCATTTGAGCTTTAAAAAGATGATGCCAAGAGGCAAGACAGAGGGCAGCCGATGTGGAGGTAGCATGAAAGAAAAAGGAGTGTCTGTAAAAAATAATAATAATAAAAGTGCTAGAAAAGGATGTTGACAAATAATACTAAAAACTAGAAAGAATGTGGAATAGAGGGGCCCAATTATCAGTAATATAAAAACTACCGCAAAAAAAAAAAGCTAAAAATCTATTCAACTTTTATTGTCCATAAAAAGTGATCACACCATGTCTAACTGCAATTCCTTTGTCAAAAACACCAGAGGCCGAGGACCAAATTGCAGATTAAGGGTTTCTTCCTTTCGCTTCCTATATATCCAGAAACCTGGGATCATAGACACTCTTCCATGTGTCTACTGTGCAAGTTTGGCACAACTTGCAAGCATTTTGGCAGATGGTCAGAAAAAAACACTTAAAGGAATATGCAAGAGTACACAGGACTCTAAAAATAAGAAATAAAGCTAAGACCTCAGTGTTCCGCCATTCAATACAATCAACATTTATTGAACAGCAATTATATGCCAGGTAGCAGGGATACCTAGAACTTGCCTCTCCCACCTGCACTCCGGAAGAGTTCCTGCTTCCCCAGCCTCAGGGAATAGCAAGTCTTACCCATGGTAGGTTTACTGTGAGAGCTGTCCTGATAGCGAGGGACAAACATGGCCCAGTGCCTTCCTCATGGATGAACTTGACTCTACACTGGGACTCCCCAGCACACCTTTTTGTGATGGTGGGAAAGTCCTATGTTGGTGATGTTCAGTATGGTAACCAGCGACTGCATGTGGCTGTTGAGAACTTGAAATATGGCTACGGTGACTGAGGGACAGAACATTCAATTTGATTTAACTTTTTATTAAGTTTAATTCAAATAACCATGTATTACTAATGGCTGCCAATTGGACAGCAGCTTTCTAGACCCATTGTTAAAAATAATTATAAGCAATGCGTACCTCTTATGAGTTAGAATTAGTAACCCCATTTATTGAGTGCCCATGACAGATTAAGAATTATGTTTGACGTACGTTATCCCTGATCCTGACAAGAATGGTCCCATTTGACAAATAAGGAAACTGAGGTTCTGAGAGATAAGGTGCGTTGTTATGTACTCAAAAGAAATTGTGAGAGCTGGAATTTGAACCTAATTGGTCTGACTCTAGAACTGGGTGATTTCTGGTATCCTACCAAACCTGTTTATGTAGTATCCAGAGGCTGTCTCTTCTGAGTGTATCTTCTCTTTGCTTTGTGGATTAGCTAGCAATGTCTTTATCTTGGTCACATAGAACAATTACAGGGTCCATCTGAACTCTTCTGAATGGGGACATATCACTGCCCTGGAACCATTCATTTTTCTTACTGAGAACTATGTCCTTCAAAAAATATTCTAAGAGTTGAGGGTCCAACCCAGCTTCCTGAGTAGTAAGCTAATCACCTACAAGTATATTTCCCCAGTAGATGCTGAGAAGCATCAAAGCACATGGGTAGTTCTGTGGACGTCAGTGACACACAGTTAACTCTTGGCATTTGAGTGTTTAACGGTCACAGGTGAGGACGTTTGTGAACTCTCCCAAGGTCTGAATTACTGAATGAGCCTTTAGTACTTGGGCATCTGTGGCACAATTCTGCTTTGCTGTTTTCTGCTTTCCATAAAGCATACGGTAACTCTCTTTAAGGGTCTGAAAGCCTCACTTACAATGTTTCAATGACTCTGAACTGATTTCTCTTTGGAAATGATATATTCAGATGGTACTTGCAGAATCACTAAGGGGTAGTAATGTGAAGGAGTAGTAAAGGCCTACTGGACAATCGGGTGCCTACCGCCCATCCACACATGGTGATGTGATACGAAGCCACTTTTCTTTATTCCCTCAGAGCTAAGGTTTCTCCTTCAGGAAGCAGCTTACTTAACATATACTTGATTTCACCATAACGTGTATTATGACATTTTATTTTCTTAAAAGGTTATTATCAGACCCTGCAAGACCGTTCCTCTAAACTATGACCAAAGTATAACCTCATGTTAATAGCTTAAAATAGCTTTTCTTTACTTTTCCCTTTAAAAGCAAATAATTATTTTTAATGGAAAGAACATAGACTTTGATGATCAGTTCACATCCTTGCTTTACCCCTTGAAACAAATGTGTAACATGCAAAGATAGCTTAACATTCCTGAGTCACATTTGTCCAAATAATAAAAACAATGGCAGCAAGACTTCATCACTAATGCCTGATGTTTTTGTATGATTAATCTGTGCCAGGTTCCATTCTAGTTTCTTTACACATATTAGACCATCGACTTCTTGCAAGAACATTGCGTAGCAGGCATGGTCATTTCCACTTTACAGGCGGGAATCTGAAGACCTGAATTAAAAATAACCAGTCCAAGATTGCCTAGTTAATAAATGGTGGAACTCGCAGTCAGACACAAGCTGGGCTGGGGTAATACAGTTGACTTTCGTAGGATACATCAGCCTTGTGAAATAAGAATGATAGTATTAATAATATCCACCTTGTGTGATCATTATGAAAGTTAGATATAATGTATGTGGAACTCCCACCAGCAAAGTTGTTCCACAAGAGGCTTTAAACAAATGGTGGTCATTATTAATTTAAAATGTCCGCAATTGAAACTGATACGCCAAGGCCAGTAAAAAATGAGAGCTTCATAAGGAAAAAAGTAGGAGGCATACCTTTGTTTCATTTTGTTTGTTGATTTCTGTGCCTTCTTGGTATTCTTTTCTGTTGGGCACAGGTTTTATTTAGAAGAAATTAAATTGTTTTTTCTTTGAGTGCAGAAAGAATAGTTGGACACACTGAATGGGATAGCTGATGTACTATAGTAATACTTCTCAGATTATCCCCCCCACCCAAAAATTCTGTAAAATGAAAACTTTTTTTTAACTTTCATCAGTTCAAGGTTTAGTGTTATCTAGAGAGCTTTGTTAAACTCAGGATTTCTATATGTATGACTTTCTCATAAATGCAGAATTATAAGAAAAGAGATAATGGCGCTAAGTTTGCATATTAAATATACTGTGTTACTAGTTTTCCATGAAGGTTTTACTCAACAAATAATTTACTAGAAGAGCTGTGACCTCGGAGTTTGACCACGTCTTCCCATTTCCAATTTGGCAACAAAAGTTTCACACTTCTTTAATTACTCTTGTGGGAGAAATCAGAATGCCAATAGTCACCTTGATCTAAGCCTCTTATTGGAGAAAAATTCAAGGATAGATTTTGGATTTTCCTCATATTTCATAACTGGGGTCACTCCAATACATGGTACTAGAATTTGGGATTTTTATTTCATTTTAGATTAGACTGATTTTCCAGTGTTGGTCATTAAAAACAATTCGAACTCCTTGAAGAGATCTGGGATGGTTGTTATCCTATTAATTAAATGAAGCTATTTTATTAAACTTTCCATATACTTAGAATAATAATACTGAAAGCTGAATGGAGATGAGCTTTTCTAATTGACTTTAGTGTCAATATTAAATACCTTATTGCAACCCATACTTTGAAGGCTTGACTGAGAAACTGACAAAAGAGCTAACTGAATAAAAATAATGAAGCAGTTCACTGGTTATTCAGGTTATGAAAGATTAAAACGTTAGACGTAAACTGAACTGTGAACATTATTATGATCATGGTGTTTTCATAAATACCATTTTATGTCTCCATCACCATTCTAAAAAAAAAAAGTACCCTGGCCATGCATGGTGGCTCATCCCTGTAAATCCCAGCACTTTGGGAGGCTGAGGTGGACGGATCACGAGGTCAAGAGATCAAGACTATCCTAGCTAACATGGTGAACTCCATCTCTACTAAAAATTAAAAAATTAGCTGGGCGTGGTGGCATATGACTTTAGTCTCAGCTACTCGGGAGGCTGAGGCAGGAGAATCGTTTGTACCCAGGAGGTGAGGCTGTAGTGAGCCGAAATCACGCCACTGCACTCCACTCCAGCTGAACAGCAAAGTGAGACTCCTTCTAAAAAATAAGTAACCTATCAAACAGTGAAAAATAAAAGTAGGTTGCTTTGACCATTTCATTATTGAGTTTTCTTATATTTGAAATGTGGGAGGTTGAACTAAAATTTGTTGGTTCCCTACTTTAAAAAAGAGTAGTTATATGTGATATTTATTTATTTATGTAAACTAAAATACAGAGATCTCTCCTTGAAAACAACTTTTAAGGTAAGAATGATAAAGTTGTTGGTTCCCTACTTTAAAAAAGAGTAGTTATATGTGATATTTATTTATTTATGTAAACGAAAATACAGAGATCTCTCCTTGAAAATAACTTTTAAGGTAAGAATGATAAAGTATCTAAATGGAAAATGAATAACATTGTTCCTGATTTTTAAATTATGATATAAAGAAAACGTATAAAATATGTAGAAATTGCCTATATAAAAAAACTAAAACAGGTCCATTCCTTATTAATAAAAAGTTTCATCTTACCTAAAAAGTCTTCAACTGGCTACAACAGGAGAAAACCAGAAATAGCATAAGTATCCTAAAAACTTACAGTCCCATAGATACTCTTCTCCATGCACCCAGTATTCATGAATTTGGAGTAAGTGACTTACTCTTACTTATATAAATACTCTCATATATTTGAGCTTGATTATAATTCATAGTCAAAGTAGCCTTCTTGTTAATAACCAAAATTAACCAAAGATTTTTCCTTTTCCTTCAAAAGCAATGCCAAGTAATTATACCCTAATTGGGGGGAAAAAAGAGATAAACCTTATTGGTGTCATCAAATGATGTTGACATAATGATATATATGTTTAAGGATAATAGAATATCTAATTAAAATTAAAGTATATATTAAAATAATTGATTTCAATTATTTTAAAACATAAGGTGATTTCATAATATGGATCAGAGACTCTTTTCAGTTTTATAGTAAGTATGTATTGATTTCTGAAATTTGGGGATATTCCAAAGTACCCTTAGCTTAATACTGAGGCCAGATTGCGATCAGGCTAATAGCACGTAGATATGTTACAGTCATACTACAATCATTTTGTCAGTTTTCAGTTTCCCCTTTTCTAGGTGATGTTTCGAAATTTCGTCTTGTTACACTCAAGACCTTCTGTAAATATCTTTAGTAGTAACTCCCAAACTGTTAGTTAATAGTTCTCAAGAAAATTCTGAGATTTGGTTGACAGAAATTAGATTATTGGTTTGTTTTTAAATTCCTAACCAAAGTTTTATTCTTTCATTCTTTGTTCCTTAAAAACACTCAAAAACTGTTTTTTTTTTTTCTTCTTATAAGCTCTGTGGTAATATAAGCAAATTGCTGTGCATACATTTAAAATGCGATAAAAATTACAAAATAAAGTCCAATGAAATATAGGGCTTATAACCATTAGTGCCTTAAGAAAAATCCCTGTTTTCTAAAGTGCGCGTGGGCTTTTCTGGTTTGTTTTTGTTTTGTTAAAGCTCCAGGACCTCCCGATTTTCAAGGGTACTTTGGGGCATGTGTAGTGTTTATTTGATGTATGGACAAAGATGCATATTTTCCCACATCTGTCTCTGTGGACCTATCATTTGTGAAATCCTAAACCTTGTATTAATGTTTAGTTTATGAATCATGGTGTTCTGAGAGCAATTATATAATTTTTCTTGAGGTGTTTATTCGATGTGCACTGTAAAAAAAATGAGAGTTATTTTTTCGTAACCCTGTACTTGCCTTTTTATTGGTGAATTTCTTTTCCTTTTACTGTGACCTGTGAATATCACTGTAGGCTCACTGCCAATTTTGTGAGCCGCTGCCTGCTTCAAAATGGAGGCAGGAAGGTATCCATTTTCATCAAGAGGATGACAGTGTTTCAGTCTTTCTGACCATCTGGAGAGAGGAACTTTGAGAGCAAAAGAAAATAGGGATTAAAAAAAAATTATATTTAGCAGAAAAGGCAAGAGGGAAAACTAATTAAACTATACCTGATGAATTTGTGCTTTTCTACTATGCTGTCCTGTTTAAAGAAAACATAAACAAGAAAATACACAGGCTATTTTTATAAAGAATTGATTTCCCATGTCTCATGAGTATTAGTAAACGAATGTAAGTAAATTAGGTTTTTGGCACACTTTATAAGTTTATTGTACACACAAATAAAATAAGCACAAAAAAGGAGAGCTCCCTCCTCCTGCTTCCTATGCACATGCTGATTGTTGGTGGTCTTATGTTGAGCCAGGCTTTTAATGGCCTTTTTCATGCATCTCTGCAAAAAGCTGACACTGGGAATTTAATATTCTAAGATATATTTATCACTTTCTGTGATTTGGATAGTTCATTTGTGTTCTCTTCCCTCTCCTTCTGTCTCTCTCTCTCTCCACCTCCTCTCTGTAAAAGTGAAAATTTTAATTGAAAGGTAGAGTTTTTACTCTACCATTTGAAAGAGGTTTGATGCATGTCTTTCTGTTTTTACTTTTCACATGCTCATGGGCCATCTGTGTTTAGAAGAAAAAGAAAGAAGGGCTTAGACTCACAGGATTACCCTATGGGTATTATGTAGTGTATTTACAACTAGACATGGTTTTCATCGACTGGAATATAACACACCTGGTTGTTTTTTATTCATACATACACTGAGCTTTTGTTTTGTTTTGTTTTAGTGTGTTTGGAAAGGGCACTGTTTCTAGGGTTTGTTCAGATTTAAACTGGGAAGGGCAGAAATGTAGCACTTTCTGCCGACGTCTTACAAAAGAATGGAGTTTTGAGATGCTTTGGTCAATGCAAAAAGCAAAACTCAGTTGGTTCTTTCTCCTCAGGTCTATGCTCCATCAGCAAGCACTGCCGACTACAATAGGGACTCACCAGGCTATCCTTCCTCCAAACCAACAACCAGCACTTTCCCTAGCTCCTTCTTCATGCAAGGTAAGATGCTGCTGCTTCTGAGGGAAAGGCCACTGGATAGCGTTTCCCTGGGTCACTTCATGTCACAGATGGGGCAAAAGAAATAGAATAGCAGGCAAGCGTAGAATTTTTGAAGTCATGCTCTTCTTAGGTACGGAATTCCATAAAAATTAATGTTTTGATTAAAAGTGTACTAAGCCTTTCTTTTCAATTGAACCCCTTTGAGCAATAATGTCTTCCACGCACCGCAAGACCAACCAACCGTTTCAGCATCTTCACCATCCCCGAGACAATGTAGCTTTTTGTTTCAAAGTGGTTCAACTCCATGTATGTTTTGAACATCCTGGATTTAGCCAACAGGGAACAAGTTGCCGTAATTTATAACCTTATATAAAATTTTCATCCACTTACTTATTTGTAGGTAGGAACAAGGGTCCAATATGAAGTAACAAAACCTCAGACTGGAATATTAAATGTCGAAAGCTCTGTCCCAACAAAGTAACTGGCTTAGGATAAAACACACAGCTTTCTGGGGAGAAGACAAATACAGAAAATCACAGCTCTGTGGTAGATAAAGTATATTTGCTCTTTTAATCGTCTAGTAGGTTTAAATACATGGATGTGTGCCCCCCACCCTGAGCTTGTAGTCCTCCCGACTGGTAGCATACAACTTTCTGCTGCTCAAAAAAAGACCAAGACATTTAAAATATCAGCTACTTTAAGAATGGACCACTTGGAGGATGCCTCTAAGGGCTCCGCCCTGGTATGCCTGTGGCACTTATTTTCTAATGTAATTATCTTGTTACCAAGTTAATGCCCTGAATTTAGATGTGGAATTTACCAAGAACCCCTTTGTGGAAAACTTTAACTCTTTTTGCCCCAGTGTGAAGTCCTTATTTGCATAAGCCTTGTCTACAGGCCATGAGTTTTCTTTCTTTCTTCACTTCTAGGAAGGGCCATGTCACAGGAAGGGGGGCACACTTGGGGCAAAGAGTACCAGGGAAGCAGCCTGGTGTCTTGCTCAGATCATAGTTAAACACACTCAAAATCATTCTCATTAAAAGATATTAATCTTCCTTCCCTTTGGTGTGTTAGCTCTTTTAGTTTGTTAGTTCACATGTGAAATTTCATGGAAATCTATAAAATTAGGTGGAATGGCTCTCTTAGGAATAGAGAGAATTTGTCCCATGCATAATAGAGCTCGTGTGTCAGGAGTCCTTTATCTGTGTGACCCGTCCTGGGTGTAACTCTCAAAGGGACACAGCAGGCTATGTCACCTGGGTGTGTTTTGTGCCATGACAAAAAGCTTATCACCTTCAGCTCTAAACAGTAGCTCCCTCAGCATCACTCCCCTCTTTTGTGAGCATGGGAGAGATTGTCCTACATGTGCTTACAGAGGTTGGCAACTCAAGGATCCATCACTCAAAACAGATTGCAATTGAGAAAATTGATGGAAGGATACATTTCTTCTATCTGCCCAGGAAAATGGCTTTCTAGAAGGGTGAACGTTGCAGGGGAGGCCAGGTAGATGAAATCAGTAGGCTCCTTTCCCTAGCAGACCACACAAAACATGGAGAAAAAATTTGTTCGTCTGCATATGCATACCCAAAAAGCAAAAAAAAAAAAAAAATTGACTTGACATTTATGATGAGCACAATTAATTTGCACACGTCTAATTCTATTCTTTCAAAACAACATTATGCCAAGATCATGGGATGTGATAAATATTAATTTACTGTGAAAAGCATAATTTATGTAAAATATGTATTTTTATAAGTCTGCACGGAGCAGAGTATTCTGTGTTAACAATCCTAAATGCATTGCCACCGAGTGTATCACATTGTCAGGAGACTCTTGTTCAGTGATATATGTTTTCAATTTATTTGTCATATGTGCCATCTATTTAAAATGTTAGTGATCTTGAACTTCATATTTGAATATAAGGTGACATCTAAACCTCTGTAATCTAAGGACTCAAACTCAAATACATGAATGATAACTTTTGAAAAAAATCCTGTGTTTTTACATTATGACCACAGAAACAGTTACGTCATGGTTGTGTCTCAGCTCAGCTTCCCTTCAGTAGAGGGGTACTTGGTGCCCTGAGAACTCGACTTGCAGGAATATGCAATTAAGGTGAAAGATATTCCGAAACTGCCTGGGGCATATTTTAAACTCACTACTGTGGCCTCTTATTTTTAACTTTAATTTCCATCTTCTAGTTAAAACTCTGAAGTTGTCAAAATCACAGACATGATTTTGCTTGCATGGTTCCTTAAAGAGAGGAATCTACAGACTCTTCCCCCCTCCCGATCTGAAATGAGTCCAGTTCCAAAATTCAAACTTCTGGATTTAAGAACTCAGTGAAAAAGAGCTTCATGAAATACAGTGTCAGATTTAACGTTTCTATTGCCTGACTTTTTAATGGGCCTTTATTAAATAAAATGTTATGGTGAAAATAGTCTTATTTTCAAGGAAGCAATACCTGCTGTACAGTTAACAGCCAGCTGATGGCCTGGTATATACCTAGTAGTCAATACTTTTTGTTAAACTATTGAAAAAAAGGAAAAATGAATGAACTTAGCAGTAATATAGATCATCTTGTTCCTTAGGCTTGGGAAATCAAACCTAAACAGTAGCAATTGCTAATAATAACCTGTAGGCCAGTAGGCCCACAGAATGAAAAAAATCTGTAGGAACGTTTTTAATATGGTGTTAACAAAAGGTTATCCTCATATTAAAAGATACTTTATATAATTTTTATATAATTTAAACCTCTATAATTCATAAATCATTTTATAAAATCCAGAAGCTCTCAGAATTTTCTGTTATATCATAGCCACCCAGGATATGTACATACCCTTTGGATTGCTGCTGAAGGTTTAAGACAAGTTATATACCTGTATACCAAAAACTAAAAATAAAATAGCCTAAGAACTATATATTTGAGATACATCTTCTCTACATGCCATGTAATTCCAACTTTAATTCTATTATATATGTTACAAAAATGAAATTAAACATTTTCAACCTGGGATTTTTTTAAATTAGTATTTATTTCTTTATGTGCTTTTAAAACTTGTCAACTTTGTAGTGTCTCAAGTACTTTTCACCCCAAAGTTTAGGAACAATTTAACTTTTTAGTTGGCTTTCATAGAATAAAGGATTAGAAGACTTACAAGAAATACTTCCTTTAGCAGTAATTACCTTGCTGACTTGACATAATTCTTGGTAGAAATATACTCTGTTGTTCTCTACAGTTGAATATTTGTTGGACAATATAGAGCCACTTGGGAAGAAATGATGACTGTCTTCCGATGTAATCAGCTAACCAACACAAAGATGGATAACACGTCAGGCAGTCATTTTCAAGTATATGAAAAAACCCAATTCTGTAAGACAAGGCTGAATGCCTCAGAAAGTCATGGTTCTCTTTGTCCTTTACAGATGGCCATCACAACAGTGACCCTTGGAGCTCCTCCAGTGGGATGAATCAGCCTGGCTATGCAGGAATGTTGGGCAACTCTTCTCATATTCCACAGTCCAACAGCTACTGTAGCCTGCATCCACACGAACGTTTGGTAAGGCAGACGTACATGGTAATGGGAATGTCACAGCTACTTTATTAAGTCTTACCCTCTGTCTTCCCATGCATGTGGGACTCTGCACATAAGTGCAAAAATGGCACACATCCATTATTCCTACAGTTGTATTGTTTCTGTGATCAAAGACGTAACAGGATCAGATCACCTTTGGAAACCCTTCCAGAGTCTCTCTGGCATTGTTCTTTTGTTTATTGTGTTTTGTTCTGTGCCTTCTTTATCACAATGTCAGCTTTCTTAGGTACGTAAATACATACTTATTTAAGTTGCAGAATCTTAGCATGGCGGTTCCTGGTCATTTTTTGCTGGCTGTAGTTTCAAAGAATGTGCTGCAGAGGGCAGAGTGATGGTCAGTAGGTTACATACATCACTGAGGGGCATTTTGTTTCCCCTTGACTAGCTCGTATCAGCTCTGGCCTGTTGTGAAGTACCTAAAAGAAGGAGTTTTTGTATTTTCTATGGACTTCCATCAGTAAGAGAAACCATGAGTTTTCTACATGGATCAGATTCCCATTTTTTAGTACTTTAACTTTAATTCCCATCCTAGCCTGCCACTCACACTCAGTTTTCCTCACTCCAGGTGAAAACTGCTGGGCTCTAGAGTGTTATGTCTTTCATTACTAAGCATTTCCACTCTGTCCATCACCTACATTAATCTATTCTAGCATGTCTCTTTATCTTGGAGGAAACAATTCAGGTGACTTTTTCAATCCTTAAATACCACCATAGCCCAGAGTCTGCTGTTGAACTTAAAGTTTGTCATTAAACGGAGGAAAGAGCCTAGATTTTAAGTTAGGTTTGGGATGCAGATAAGATGAAATTTGAGTCCCTTGTGCAATAACGTAGTCTAAAAAATGTGTGAACCTTAAATCCTACAAATGCAAAAGCATGTGAGAAATCGAGTGATCCTAGGTGATACCTGTACCACTGCTCTTCGTCTTGCATTTGCCCCTTTTTCTTCTCATATCCACATTTAGATGTCTTTCTCTGTTATGATAAAGGAAGTCATTCTGGATTTATGTGGTCTTTGGTCTCTTTTGCTCAAGCAGTACTGATAAAAAATAGGTATCTGATAACCTACTCCAATAATCAAAAAAATTCCAGAAGTTAAGATTTCCGATATCCTTGAAAATCCATATTTAGTTGGTCCTAGTGGTGGAGATGCTAAGTTGTCAGTTAGCCTATACATTCCTGAGAAGCGAACAGTAGAAATGGAATTGGCCTTTTTGTATCATCTCCCAAGATGGAACATGTAAATCACAAATTATCTCACATTTCAGCACATTTCAAGTAAATAGCAGATGACTTATTTTCAAATTTTCTCTTCACCCACCTCCTATTTGGAGATACTAGAGTGAAAGCTTAGAAAAATATCAACTGTATCCACTGTTATTATGCTAGAATTCCTTTTGGCTAACATTTTTATTTCTCCACCATCATTTTCCACTTCTTTAAAACCTTATGGTCAAAACTACATGTGTCCTATGAATAAGGAAAGTTTTGATTACAAATAAAAGCCTGGGGCACTATACCAGCATGTTGGGATTCCAGTTGTATTAAGAGTTGCCCACTTGATGTTGATTTTTCTTCCCTTCTGTGTTTCTTTCTTTTCCTGTCATGCTCAAGAGTTTTGAGTTAGGCAATTTGATTTTATCCTAGTCCACTTCATGCATGGGAAGTATCTTTGAAATGTGCTTCCATGCACAAAAAGTATAATTTCAAAAAGGGAACCAACTACATTTCTTTTAGAAAAAGTTTTGCAGAACCAAAACAATATTATCAACTAGGGAGAAAAGATCATTTTGAAGGATAACCCAATAGGCTATATCAGAAGCCATATTTGCAATGCCATTTATCTATCACAAAACACAGGATTTTCATTTTTCATCTGATCAGTTAACAGATTTCAGAGAGTATTTTTTTTCTTTTAAAGGGGACATGAATAGGCTATCTGGTAATGTATACTAATGATTTGTCTCACTGATAGTAAAGCTATTGAATTATTCTATCTAGTTGCCATTTTACTTTGAATATTTAGCCATCTGAAAATCTTTTTTTTTTTTTTTTGAGACGGAGTTTCGCTCTTGTTACCCAGGCTGGAGTGCAATGGCGCGATCTCGGCTCACCGCAACCTCCGCCTCCTGGGTTCAGGCAATTCTCCTGCCTCAGCCTCCTGAGTAGCTAGGATTACAGGCACACGCCACCATGCCCAGCTGATTTTTTGTATTTTTAGTAGAGACGGGGTTTCACCATGTTGACCAGGATGGTCTCGATCTCTTGACCTTGTGATCCACCCGCCTCGGCCTCCCAAAATGCTGGGATTACAGGCTTGAGCCACCGCGCCCGGCCTGAAAATCTTTTACTGAAGTGTCTTAGAAGAATCTGACACTGAGAATACTTTGAATATATAGTAGCAGTTGGTGTCCTTTCACTTGAAAATAATGGTAGTTCCTTATAATTTCATTCTTAGCATCTGGCTAGTCCCGTATTGAACAAAGGGATAGTTTAGAAAAAGCAAAGTGCTGTTCCTGGATTATTTGGGGTATAATTTGATAAGCCAAGTTGATATTATCTCTAAAGATAAAACATTTTAAAAACATCATTGCCTTCATCACTTTATACCATGTTATAATAGAATGTGTAATTAAAAAGCCTAAGATCCACATATTTCAGTAGCGACTGTCAAGTTACCGATGTTTAGTCTCTAAATCCCCTTTACAGTTTTCTCCTGTCCAACAGAATCCCACAGCTAATCATTACTGTGTTACAGATACACACACAAAATCATTCAGATGAATGGAGTTTGTGGTTAAGCTTTGGAATGGGTGGTTGTGGATGATTTATGTTTGGAATGACTTGGCAGAGTTCTTTGTAAGAACAGGATAGAGTCTTCGCTGTCTGGCATGATTTAGGCATGGTCTTTGCACTACAGGGCGAAAACAGTCCTAGGAGTCTGGGATTTTCCTTTAAAGGAAGTTCTGTTGTCTTTTATTTTTTGTAACATAAACCCTTACTTCAGTAATTCTCAACCGAAGGCAATTTTGCCCTTTGGGAAACATTTGGCAATGTCTGGGGACATTTTCATTGTTATAACTAGGGGCTGGCTGCTACTGGAATCCAGTGTGTAGAGGCTAGGGGTGCTGGTAAACATGACATCATGTACAGGAGAGGCTCCACAGCAAAAAATTACCTGGCACAAAAGATCAGTAGTGCCAAGGTTGTAAAATCCTGCCCAAACCCAAAGCATGATTTTATTCTTATTTATATGTACCAGCTATTATATTTTCTAATCTTTAAATAATCAACCAGTAGATGAATAAAAAATACCACTAATGGAAACATTTCCAACAGTTACTCTGTTAATAGACACTAAATACACTACTCTTGGGGATCATAAGTTAAAGTGAATGAATAGTGGGCATGTAAAGCCTCACACTTTGTCACACTCCTCTTATCCTTTGTAACAAAGAGGACAGGCAGTAACAGCTAGAGTAAGAGACTAAGAGGACCTCTTACAGTTGATCCCTAAATCCTCTAAAAGAGACATTATTCTCTGTCTTTATTACAGAGATGTATTTATTCCATCTCTGAATGATAGTAGTTTTCAAGATAGTTTTTAATGTAAAATAATCTACTTATAAATCTCATTAGTTTACTTCAGCATCTAATTTTCTGAGTCTCTAAAAATAACTGGTTTACATGGATTGCATTGGTTTCCACCTTTTAAATGTATGAGGATTAATTTTTCCTTTTACTCTTTGAACTCACCATTAACCCTTTGTCAAGTCCCAAATTACTGCCCGTTTTACATAAAAAGTTCCAAAAATTCTCACGGATGTGTTACCTGTTTTGTTCTTGATTATTGTAGTTAAATATTTTTTATAACTATTTTTCTCTTTTTTTGATTTTTGCACATTATGGACCAATTTGTAGTTCATCTGTTCTTCAGAAATTCCACATGGAATAGGATGGTGGAGAAGTCAAGTTAAACTTAGTCATCTGTATTTTTTCCCACATTCTGTTTCTTTTCCTCCCTTTTGTTATAGTGTTTACCTCTAGAGCAGAAATAGCTGTATCCCTGTTAAGCCTTCAGATTACCTGTGCTATGGAATGGGTCTACTGTATTATTCATTGGAGGAAATTCCGTGGACTACCTTGGGTATTCTTTAGGTGGCAAGTAGAAATGAGTTTTAACAGGTGGCCTAAGGAATTTTGGGGTCAAGGAAAGAAAGAGGTCCATGGAATTAAAAAATGTGAAAGGCATTCTCAAGAACTTGGAAAGATTTAAAGGGATCATCTCAACTTTTTTACTGAAGTCTTTTAAGTTGGGCTGTTTTGGGCTTCCAGAGGTAATATTTTCAAAAACATGCATGTGACATTGACAAATCTTACCTCTGATACGTAGATTCATTTTCTTAGACTATTTAGTTGGCTCTCAAAAAAGTTATACTTCAATCCACTGTTTGTTAAAGTCTAACTGATAACTGGTTGTTTATTGAGCATATAGTGTAATTATGTGTTCAATAGTTAGCCACAAGTTGTGGGATACAGAACTATAAGCTGTATTCCTTTAAAGAGTTTACAATAAAGGTGAAAATACACTAGAATGAGCAAGAAATGAAAGGCAAAGTATAATTGTTAAAGGGCATTGTGAAGAATGTAAGTGCGTTAGGCACCTGGAGAGAAGAGATTGTGGAAGTAGCCAGGGAATCTTCAAGAAAGAGGTAGAATTCAAGATGGATCTCACAGAGTAAATAGGGCAGTACTCAAGAGACTATGGTTTCATTCCTCGTGAACAAATGCTTGGGTTTTAAATACCTGTGACTATCAGCATTATATTCCATCTCTAATTTTGAAATAAACAATTTTAACAGCATTTCCAATAATGATATAATAAAGACTCATAGTCCATTCATGTATTACATATGAAGAAAAAGTGTATTTTAGCTTCAATACTTTGTCTTTACATAACACATTCAAATGCCTATGAGAATAACTTTTGAAGCTGCTTTTTATCTTGAAAATAGCTCAGCACGTTTTTGTAAATTACTATGTCCATTTTAGTGATCTGTTCATTCCCAAGCAGATGGGTGGATTGCAACTAATTTGCCACCTGACGGGCACTGTGACATACCCAAGAAATGTAGTTTACTTGGAAAACTAATATAATGATTAAACTCAAAGCAAAGTCTTAAACCAAATGATTGTGTGAAGATGTTCTTTCATTGCCAGCTATATGAGGAGTGCTTGTAGGTAGGACATGGAAAGAAAGGACTCAGACCAAAATAAATCATATGGTTCTAATTTAATTCAGTAGAGTCAATGGTTACATATTGATGAGTGAGAGAAATATTTAATCATTAGTGCTTTTTAAATTTTTTATTTACTAAATTTTATCGTTGCTGTGGTTCAGAAAGATAATTTAATTTGGGAGGAAGAAGATTTGAGACTGTTGACTCTTTGCCATCTAGTTTCAAGAAGGTCAGGATGAAATATAATATAAGCCCTGTGGGTCATAATGTTGTTTATTCATTATATAGTGGAATCGTTTTCACTTGATCAATAGGCCGTATAAACAATTAATGATAGAGTGGCCTTCTATGTTTCTGAAACGTTGGAGATGATTTTAAGCAGTAATTTGGTAGATTTCGAGATTGTGATCATTTCTCAGTGTCCCTCATTGCCATTATATTCCTCCACAGTGGATGCAAACTGAAGCTAACTATGTATCTGTATAACTTACTATTTGAAAAATGAAAGCTGTCAGATATAAGCAAGATATATTCTTGGCTGTTTTGAAATTCTAAAAGCTGTCTCCATTGTAAAATAGAGAGTTGTGAGAAAAGTATTTGAAAACTAACTAACTCAATACCTTATGATTAAATATGGCCACCTTTTTCTGCTTCTTGCTATAGAGCTATCCATCACACTCCTCAGCAGACATCAATTCCAGTCTTCCTCCGATGTCCACTTTCCATCGTAGTGGCACAAACCATTACAGCACCTCTTCCTGTACGCCTCCTGCCAACGGGACAGACAGTATCATGGGTGAGTCAAAGAAATGCCAATTCTGATACCGACAATCGGTGTCTGGGTTTAATCATCAAGGACCTCCTTTTTCCCCTTCATAAGTGAATAGCAATTAGGCAATAAATATTAGTCACATAACACACAAATGAGCCAAACAGAAATAAAACCACTGGCTTGAGCATAACCGCATTTTTGGTCACAAGATACTGAAATTTGGCTACATTGTCCATTGCAAATCATTAGATTGAACCAGGGTTCAAACAGACCAAAACTTCCTTGTTCCTCACACTCAAAAATAGTGAACAAAGTCATAAGATGAGCCATCATCTTACGGGCAGCTTACTAGTGAGCTACAAAGCAGAATAGCTCTTAATGATACTTACTGATCGCTTCCCAAATTCCAGTTACTGTGCTCGGCTCTTATCCGTGGTGTGCCACTGTCTTCCAAGGACTGGTTTATGTGAAAGTCTCAGGTGACTGTTAGTAACTACATGAGGTTAATCTTGTGGAGAATGACGCTGTGGAGTCCCTCAGAGGGGTAGAATTATCTGCTCAGTTATGAGAGAGGAGACGCCTGGGCATCAATTGGCCAGAAGTTATTTGCTGCTTTTTTTTTTTTTTTTTTAACTCCAAGGACATTTACTAATGAGTTAAGGTATAAGAAGAATGCTGCTCCCATAAACTGAGCCGTCATCCTCTCCTTTCTTCTGATGTTCACTGTAGTCTTTTCCCTGGGACAGGTGGTTCCCCAATCAGTACTCCCACGTGAGACACGAACTGGGTTGGATGTCCAGCTTCCCCTGGAGGGAAGAGTTGGAGTTGATGGGGAGATAGCCACTACCTTCTTCTGAACCAGCTTTGACAACCTTGTTGTTCAGATGAGCAGCACAGCTTAGTGCACCAGGGTCTTCTTAGAACTTCAGACTTCTCAGATGGTCACTTTCTGTGGTTCTAGCTCAAACTAACTCCTTGCTTGGCCTGAATGTCACTCTCAGAGCATCCATGGGGAGAATACTCAGTATATGTCTTTGAGAGAAAACTATGTGACAGAATAATGCTGCTGTTTAATCCTCTTAGCTCTTTGCACTTGTTTTCTTGAGAGAGTGTGTAGAATTTTGGGAAGTGGTGTGAATCACTTACGTAGGAACGTTTTTGATGAAGGAGAGATGTGTTTTGAAATGTTGGAAATATACTTTCTGCCTCAATAATGCCCTCCCTGCTTATTCAGTAATATATTTCACACTTGAGATGAGCCATCTCGCAGCATCTCCACTCCACTATCCTGTCTAAGAGGCAAGTAGAGGAGAGAGTTTCCATTTCTGTAACTCTAACCAAGCTTCTACAAATGCGTTGCATCAGTTTGACCTTGGAGAGCTACAGACAGAGGTCACATGGGGAAGTTTGTTAGCTATCAGTGCAGTTTTGGCAGATTTGAAAAACAAGAAGAAAGAAAGCAGTGCAGAACTGAAAGAGTGAGAAAAGCATATTTCACTTCAGTGTGGTTTGACAAATGGAAAGCCCCTTTCTGCAGTCATGAGGTCTGGTTATAAAGAAGGATGACCGGTCATTCATCCTTTTACATGACAGATTTCCTGTCTACTTGTGGTCTGAGTAATTTTCTTTTTTAGGAAGGTATGAAGGTGGAACAGAACCTCGAGTTGAGGAAAACATATTTAGGCGCTGTTTGAAAAAAAGTTTTTCTGATTGATTTGCAAAACAGTCCTCTTGAGAGAGTGGCACTATGACTTGGAAAGGACATATCAGGAAATGGGGTGGTTATCTCCATGAGTTGTAAACAGCTCAGCCACAGTTTTCAGTGGGAATGAGGTTTGCTTGGTTTTAGCTGATGGTCTTCATCATTAGTTTGTGGATGAACAGGAGAATCTACTTGTTGGTCTTGGTGGAGTGGAGCAATAGGTGACTTCGATATGCTAAGAATAGATTTAACTTGTTAAAAACCGCAGGTCCTTATTTAAGGGTCTTGACAATAATAAAGGAGCTATAATTTAAAAACAAAAGTATGAGATTTTTAGAACCCAGAAAAGGGCTTTTTAGAAATTTATCACATACATTATTTTATAATAATGGATGCACTTGTCAAAATCCATTAGCACAATGAGAAAAAGAGGCATATTTTTTCAGGAAATAGTTAGATATGGTAATTCAGCATTTTAGAGGAGCAAACCTTTATTGTTTTGCATGAATACAGATATTACTTTAAGGTTACTTTAAGAGAGAATATTCTAGAATGTTTTTCTTTAAAATTGCATGTTCACCAATTGCATACGTGAAAATGCAGAGGAAAATTTAAGCATGATAAGCCTTAGTGTTGCATGATGTTTGAGTGGCCCCCGTTTCTTCACACTTAAATTCTCTTAGTCTTTGGTTTGAATTTTTCAAGTGTGGTAGAAGTCAGTGATGGCAGCGTGTCTGTATAACAAGAGAAGCTTTCTCTTCTGATGTTAGTGATACTTCCCTAACAAACAGTATGGATTAATAGGATACATCTGCAGACTTTCAAAAATATTTGGCATATACTCACTCATTCTGAAATGCAGGAAATAAAGAAATATTACGTTGCCTGTATCTCAAAGAACAAACAGAGCTAATTAAATAATTGGTAAATAGGGAACACATAGCCTGACACATGTTTGAGATTACACTTGATTCTGTAGAAAATGACTGTAAGCAATACTAATGCCTTAAGAATGGGGTTCAAGCACTAACACATGGACATCACATTTTTCACGTTTTCTTGGTGAAAAGTTGCAAGACGGTGCCGTCTTTTCATACATGGTGTTGATGTCTTAGGAAGCTGCTTCTTCAGTTCAGAAGAGGGCTGCTGTCCTTCCTCCCAGTGTCATGTTATCACATGTCTTTCTGGTGGTCAGCAGTTATCCTGAACTGACACTAGACCAACGCAGTGCCTGTGGGGTGAGATACAAGCTCTAGAACTCTCAGAAGGTAACCTCTGTTACCACACTCCCTTTCTTCTTCTTCTGTCCTCTGCATCTCAAAGATGGAAGACCCCCACTGAGGTTTGCTGTTTATTTGGCTTGGGGGGAGTGACTGGGCGTTTCCTGCTTTGTTCTATTTTGCCCTATAATATCCCATATCATTTTTTGAGAAGTCCTTAAGAAGGATAAAGCTTACTCAGATTACATTAATGAGGGTTCTTATTTTATAATGACACATTCATCCATGGATTTTCAAGAGAATTGTAGAATAAGGTGTTTTATTCATTGCATATAGTCTAACTGCTTTTCTCAAGCCTTGCTGTGAAACTCTGGAGATCATATTAGACCTTTCTGAATTGAAAGGCTCATCTAATTTAGCCCTGGAATTAGGGGAATATAATGTATGAGACACAGCGTGGATTCATAGTGGTTCAGCTGGTGGAGCACCCAGTTAAGAAGAGTAGCTGTCGGGGTCTTTGGGAGTTATCAGCATCAGCATCCTCTACTCAGTTCTTCAAACTCTTTCAGTGTTATGCCATTGGGTATTCTCAGAAGCAGTGCAGTTCAGTGCTTCTGTATCTGAGCACACATACGGAGGAGGAAGTAAGTTATTAGATACCAGCCATAGAGAATAGGAATGTCTACAGGATTGTAACCATACACATTTGGCTAGCCACATATTTCCTTCCTATTTGCAATAATATCCAGTAGCCCTTTCTGATGGAAAGAAGTAAGAGGACTCCCTACCATAGCACAGACTACTGAGACTGCTCTAGGATGAGAATACTTTGTCTCCCCATTGGGAGACACCATCTGTATACATTCACAGGTGTGATCCTTTGTAGTTTAGGGCCACACACACTCCCTTATCCTCAGAGGTAAATGGTCCTATAACTAACATAATGGTTATAATGACTATTACTGTTTTATTAGTCTTTAACTGGCCTACTTTCTAATACATGGTCTTTCCCATGTTTTTAAACCTCAAACCAAACAGTGTTGAAGGAACAGGCTACCAAGATTGATTTAATACACCATATGCTAAAGATTACCCTGGAATATCTATCTGGTTCATGAATTAATCTGGCTTAGAACTTACACTTCTAATAACATGTTTGTGTGACATGTTAGTATGTGGCTTGTCTAGTAGAAACATTATGTCCTTTTCCCCTTGAGGACTTGGTTTCACAGTAATTTTATTATTAGAGTAGTCATATAATATGCACTTTATATTTTATAAGAATCTCAAGCCCTCAAATAGTCATGTGATGAACAAGCGCAGCGCATAAGGGTAATAGGAAGTTTATCCGTCAGTGTCAAGGCATCTTAGTTAGAAAGACCACCAACAGAGAACAATAAACTAGTTTGATTTAAGTCTTCTCCTCCGTTTCCTGTGCACAGTCAGGAAGCCCAGCTTCCGCCTGAATTCATAGGAATCTCTCCTGTTAAAAATTAGTGCATTGTAGTCTATATACTTGGGTTTTTATTTTACAATGGTTGTAGTAGCAGTGCTGGAAATGATCCCTCTTTTTATCAGCTTTATAGACAAGCCCATGGCGTTGTTATGCTGCTTCTAATGGTTTAATAACATGAGGGTCACTCGGACACAGTTTAGAAAAACCTATGTTGAAAGCAGTCATCTTCTCTCAAGCAAACACAGTGTGAATTGTGCTTCTTATTCCTTTGATGCCTTCGTGATGTTCCCAGCCTTAGATGGTGGGTGGGTGTTAAAGGGGCAACACATTTTCCAAATTCTGATTTTTAGTAGTTGATCCCAAGGCACCACTCATCCCAGTGTTTTGTTGAGGGTGTGTTCTAATGGGAATGAACATTCCCCCAAAAGCTGAGACCAGGACAGAGGGTGGTCTAACACATAGCCCAAGATACAAAACCCTTCTTTCTGCTTCATCTTCCAGGCAGCAACAGCACTTGTGTTCAAGCCATCTGAACAATACTTGGGTGGCAGGCAGTGTTGAAGCCTCCTACAAAATTACAGTTCCCCTTAGTAACTGCTCATCTTCCATTCATATTTGAATGTTACAGCTCTCCTTAGGGACTGATTATTTTTCTCTTAGGCAAGATAAATTGATTAGAGCCAAAATTAGAAATCGATAAAGTCTTTACCAAGCCAAATGCATTAGTTTTCATCTTTCTTTCTGTTACGTGGGCATTTTGATCATTTTCTAATATGAGTTGACAAAAATCTTGGGCCTCAAGGAGTAATCAAGTCCTGTTATGTTAAAGCTGAAAAGGAGGATATGATGTTACTTGCTAAACATGGCCCAATTCTCAATCCCCCCCCCAAAAAAAAATTATGCCACTTGAAAATTAAAATATATTTACTTTCCAGTTATGCCCTTGGTTATATCAGTCACACAAATAAAAAGAGAAATCTGTTAGAGAAGGACCCATGTAGCTTACCATGTTCAGGGAATCTAGAAAATGTAGCTTCTCCAGTGTTTCCTGGACCAGAACAAAAGGCATTCCAAGTGAAAGGGCAAACTGGCCCCAGTAAACTGCTTTGAAATTTAAGCCCTCGGGTTTGGCACTCCAGCTGTTGCAAGGTAAAATGGCTTCATGTTAAAAAATAGTCTGTTCTTATCAGTGGTTTCCATGAGTAGCCTTTGTAGTTTTCTGAAATATTTTCATGACAAGATGAGGTAAGAAGCTGATTCTATTTTTAATTCTATTTCCTGAGTCATAATATCTCCCTGTATAAAACAGGCACTGATAGAAAGTTTAGTTAGAGAGCTGTAGTACTAAAGAAATCAGAATGATCATAACTGGTCTCTTCTTGTGTGATTTTTAGGGCATATATGTTTAGGTTTTAAATGCTCCTAAAATATTTTTATTGGTTTTGAATACTTTGTTTAGTTTCATAAAAATATGTGTATTATTTATAATCTTCATTTTAAATTGTTTAAAGGACGAGTTAATCTTTTGAAAGCCACTACTGTAGCAGATATTATCTGTAATGAAACAATATCTTGTTCTTTTTTGGCTTAGGTTCTTTGTTAGATAATGTGATTTTTTCCAGTGTAGCTCTGAACTTTTTGTGAAAATCTATATTCAAATCAACCAGATAACACGAATCATTTTGACTGGTAGATCTAATTTTTAGGTATATAATAATGAAAAGAAATACCGTTTCTAGGGGGAAAAAAAGATGAGTGCCCCCCAAATACCATGGTAATGCATACTGAAAAAGGTTCGTGTCATCTGTATTTCACATCGTTATTATTTTCTCTTTAGAATTGTTTTTAGGGTTTTTCTTTTGTTTGTTTTTTTCCTTTGAGACAGAGTTTTGCTCTTGTTGCCCAGGCTGGAGTGCAATGGTGCTATCTCGATCCCGGCTCACTGCAACCTCTGCCTGCCGGGTTCAAGCAAATGTCCTACCTTAGCTGGGCATAGTGGCGCATGCCTGTAATCCCTGTTTTTAGTCTTTAAAGAACTTCTTAATGCAGAAATTCTTCTCATTTTCACACTAGATATACTTTGTTGTATTTTATCTTTGCTAAATATTTTTAATACGCTTGATATCTGAGTTGCTCCCACTGATCCATTTGTATGATGTCAGACCCTCATTTCAAAGAACTCACTTATACAGTTCCTATCATGAGTACTGATACCTCATGTATTTTTAATGTAACTTTGTGATAATGGAAAAGAGGCCTGTTTTGTCACAAGGTAATTGTGTTCTTTTTATCAGTTTTCTTTCAGTATTTTAGCAATTAACAAGTAAATATGGGTGTGGGTTTTGTGAACCACATAAAGCATATCTCGAAAGATTATCTGACTTGCCCAACATATAAACATATGAAAATAACAAGCATAGTTTAGCTATGCTAAGCAGAGGTCAGGAGGATTAAATGATGACCTGGAAAAGCCATAGAATTGGACCACTGAAGATCTGACCCCCCCCCCCCACTACTGCATTTTACAAGTCTGGAAGGTGATGACAACACATTTGTAAGAAAGAAGGCTCTCTTAGTTCAAGAATAGGGCTGGAAAGTCTTACAAATTATATACCTATTTAATGAAGTTTTGCTTGGATTCATTGGGTGATTTAAGCTTTCCTTTTCTTCTTTCACAAAATAGTGAAAACAAATCTTACCCCAGAACTCTAATAGGTTTTATTTAGATACTATGTCAATTTACTGATATTGAGGCCTTAATAAATGCAACATATCCCAAGTTCTAAGCATTCTGTTAATACTGAAGACCTCACAAGAATCCTGGAAATCCCATTCTATCACTTAAGTTACAAAGGCAAGATACCTTCAAACCATACGTATTAAAGGAAGCTGACTTTGAGATATATACTGGAATATATGTCTTTTATTATTCACAATACTCTTTGTTCTTCTCTTTTGTAGATAAAAATACCAGTGTTTAAGGCAGTCGAGATAAGCTTCATGAATATGTAGACTTATTTTATCTCTGGAATCTGAGACCATATCGACTTTTAGTAGCATAACAGTTCACTTTTTCTTAGTGTGAACACAGACTTTAAAATCTGTGGAGAATATATGTTGTTGAAAACGTTAAAAATATTTTCTCTCCTTGTTAGGCAGACCTGTTGTAGAAATATTTGTTTGTTTGATATACTGTGGAACTATGAGAAGAATACCTCTTTTTGCTATGTATAAAATTTCTATTTATTTGAAAACAGGTAGAAGTTATTTGTGAAGATAATTCCATGTGCTATAAAATAATATAAAGAAAAGACAGACTCTGAGGACTCCAGAGGCCTGAAAGTACCATAGACTTGTCAACAATGACCGTCACATAGTTTGCTACCATTCACCAGCTCATCAACAGCAAGGGGAAAGTCATAGCAAGGAAACCACTTTATCTTTAAACCAAGATGTCAGGTTTATATTTTATCTGTAAAAAAAGTAACATGAATATATTTGACATCTACCTCAGCAAACAAATTAATGCTAATTAAAGATTAATGTGTTGTAATTAGCATTAAAAATGCAATTAAATTGTGAGTAAATGGACCAGGAATAGAAAATTGTTAGACGTCTCACTGCCTGGTTTTCATATTCTGCCTTTTGTTTTTGCAGCAAATAGAGGAAGTGGGGCAGCCGGCAGCTCCCAGACTGGAGATGCTCTGGGGAAAGCACTTGCTTCGGTGAGGAAATATTGACTTTGGGCTCCATATGTACCATGGTAAAGGGTGAACTTTAATCAGAAGTGGACATTTGGAATTTTCGAAAATGAATGGCAAATAGCTTTGATTTTTGGAAAATGGTAGCTTTCTTGTATAACAGTCATTGGAAAATTTGAGAAGGATCTGAAGCTTCCCATATCTACATATAGTCTCTTCCATCTAATCTTCACCGTGGTACTAAACCACACTCAATTATGGATGTGGGAATATTCTCCTGATTTTAGGTTTATAGGTTTTTTTATACTGATGTCTTATTTTTCTCTAAAGTAATATGAGTGCTCAATGACCAGCTAAGACTGTCAGCAGGGAATAGTTGTAAAACACTTTGGAAGAGGCATTTGGAAAAAAATGACAATAACTGACGTCCACGAAGAAATGTCATGTAATTGGCACCTGGGGGACTCAGCTTCTCTGCTTTGCCCACCCACTGCCAGGAAGCTAAAATTGGACATTTCTTATATGTTCCCTGATGACAAAATGGCATACCTTCATTGTCTCGGAGAGTACATATGTGGTATTTTAGTCAAAAGCTAAACATGGTCATTTACAAATATTAAGTGGAGGGCCGGATGCTGTGGTTCACACCTGTAATCCCAGCACCTTGGAAGCCGAGGTGAATGGGTCACTTGAGGGCAGGAGTTTCAAGACCAGCCTGGCCACCGTAGGGAAACTCCATCTCTACTAAAAACACAAAAATTAGCTGGGCTGGGTGGCTCGTGCCTATAATCTCAGCTCCTCAGGAGGCTGAGGCAGGAGAATTGCTTGAACCCGAGAGGCAGAGGTTGCAGTGAGCTAAGATCATGCCACTGCACTCCAGCCTGGGTGACAGAGCAAGACTCCGTCGAATGAATGAATGAATGAATGAATGTAAGTGAAGATTTGCTTCTCTAAGATTTTGTCTCTTCAGTTAGCTTTTACCATTGGGAGCATTAAAAAAGTTCACACTCTGTTAGCATTGTGCCCTAAGTAAAAGTTTTTGTTTCATCTGGGCCTTCTAATGCTATGGAATCAAATGCCTTAATCTGGCAAAGGAGTGGCAAAATATCTTAAAAACGATCCTATCCAACTTCTCATTTTGTAGATGAGGAAAGTTCAGAGTATCTACTTGGCTGGCCCATAGCCACACAGCCAGTAAGAAGAAAAGTCGAATTGAAGTCCCCAGACCCCGGTCTGGCTCTTTTTCCTCCATCTCATACCACATCAGTTAATTCTTCTTTTGAAAAATTAAAATAATTGTTAAGTTTTTTATTTGACAATATTGGTACTGTAGTTGATTGTTACATGTATTTTGTAACTTGTAAGTTTTAAATGAATTGCATTGACCACTTTGTCGTTTAGAAAAAATGTGAATTATTTTAATGAATGAGGGTGTTTTTTTTCTTTCTCCTTATTGTTTTAAGATCTATTCTCCAGATCACACTAACAACAGCTTTTCATCCAATCCTTCAACTCCTGTTGGCTCTCCTCCTTCTCTCTCAGGTAGTGTATTTCAAATCCCATTTCATCGTATAACAGTTTATGAGAATGATTTCCCCCTTATACTTCCTGCTCTAGTAGGTGGAAACTCACTTCCCACCAAATCCCAAAACTTAATGTTCCCGTCACAGACAAATACAAAGGGGTGAGAGAGACAGATTACCAGATAACAGTGTAGTCGTTTACATCCATTCATTTTCTTAAAAATTAGATTATCTTTTTAGAATATACAGGCATATGGAAAATGCATTTCTTACACTTTTCTTAGCTCTGCAGAAGACACCCAACAGCAGAATAATGTATTCCAATAAAACGTCTCAGATGAAAAAACTAAGTTAATATAGTCATGAATATGAATATAGACTATATAGTCATCAAATATAGACTATTTAAATGGATCATTTCCTGCAGAAATGTTAGGCTTTCCAAATTCCCTCTTTAAAGTACATGCCATTGGGATGTTTGGAGAAAACTATAATTTTGTAAATAAATTGTGAAATAGTTGTGTGGAGTAGAAGGGTTGCTTGACTTCAAAATATAACATATTCATGTGACTTGTGGCTTCAATTTGAATAACTCTAATTTTTAGAGTTAGGTCAGTAAATGATTTTATTTTTCAGGGATCCATTTAAGAGACTCATTGTCTTTCCAATATAAACGCTTCCAGAAAGCCTTCCCTGGTTCATGTCTCTGCTCTTAGGAAAGGGGACAGGTAGCTTATTAAAAAAACAAAACAACATCAACAACAAAACCTAAATCACATCTGTACCTGATGGAAACCTTACCTTACTGTAATGTAGAGTGGAGTCACTTGCCTATGTCATTCCCTGCGTGCTGCTCTCATGGCCTGGTGTAAACTGGGCTCCTTGGTTGAGAACAGGAGGTTCACATTGCCCCACACTTTCAGAAGTGTTGGTCACGGCTTAGCTGGGATTTAATATCAGCCTCTTCCAAGCCTCCATAGTATGGGAAGATCACAGAATAGAGAGGGCAGTTCGATTCTGAAGTCTGTATGTCCAGAGAGACCATGTTGAAACTGGGAAGCAATTGAGGTGATTTTAAGAGGATAACGAAACATTTCCCTTGGTGGCAGTAGAAAGTAGAGTTCAGTATTGTTGTAGTCCCCTGGTTCTGTACCAAATTCTTACACTCTGAAAAATGATTTCAAGTGTCAGTATTCTCCTTCGAGACAACAAGAGATAGAGAAATCTGAGCAGGTGGGACTCCAAGTTCCACATTGCAAACAAAGCAGCTTTCATTTTATTCATTTTCTAATTTAGAAAGAAAAAAATGTTCTATGGTATCATAATGTTTGAGAACAATAAAGGTAGTCTGATATCCTGATTTTACAGATGAGAAGATGGAGTCCCCAAAAGAGAGTTGAATTGTTGAGTTTATACCGGTCATAATAGCAGAGCTTGGACAAAAATCTGGTGCCCACAGTTCTGCCAGTCCACTTTTAGATTAATGGTGGGAATGAAAAATTAGTATGAACAGCCATTCCAGAAAACATCACAAATTCCCTCGACCTGAGTAGTGTGCTTTCGGTGAAAGGCACAGAAACAAGGCTAGAGATGCCACTTTTTGGGTCTTGGTAATGCATCATGGAAGACCACATGTTAGGAAGAAAGAACTTTTATGAAGATGCAAATATGGGGACAGATTGCTATTTTCACACCGACGGCTCTGTCCAAATTCTGTCAAGAAAAGTAATTGAACAAAATATTCTATTTTTATTTAGCATAAAAATACACATGCACACCCAGAAAAGACAGGAAGAGTGGATTTTAAAAGTGCTAACAGTGTCGGGGCATGAGATTTCAGTGAGATCATAGTTATTATTTTTTCCTTTTTTGAATTATGTATTCTCCAAGTTTTCTACACTGAATGTGTATTATTTTAAATTTAAAATATTTTTTATTTTGTAGGTTAGACATGTAATATGTATTCTAACAGCAGTCTTTTTTTATCTTCAAGTTTAGTGAATCATTAAAAAAATTATTTTCTTCAGAAGAAACTTTCAGTTGTCACTGTATATTGACCTTAAATTTCTGGCTTAGTTGATCACTGCTAACTAATCCTATTCCCTTAAAAAGTTTTTCAAGATTTATCATTTTAAAAACAAGTAGCAAAGCTGTTTTCCGTTGGGGCGAGAATTTTGGTTTAATATAAACTGTCCTTGCCTGAAGTTCTAACAAAATCCAATTTTTGTACCCTTAAAAGCACCTCAATTCCATAGTGATAATTTTTCTTCCACAGGAACCCTTCTAGCCAAAATTCAGAATCAATTAAATGTTCTCTTTTAGGAGACAGCCAGCATGGGGAATTGTGAGTCTATGTAAAGTCTACATATTTTAACATTTAAAATGTTTTCCTTGTCCCCAGATTCTTATATGGGAAGTCTACATGTATTCACCTTATAGATTAAATGAAAATCATCATGGCCATTTCCACAAGGACTGTTTAAAATATGGGCAAGCTTCTTTTTACCTGTGTCTAGATCTGATTGTAATTCCCATTTTAATATCAGCAGGCACAGCTGTTTGGTCTAGAAATGGAGGACAGGCCTCATCGTCTCCTAATTATGAAGGACCCTTACACTCTTTGGTATGTTTCATTTGCTAATCTCTGTTCCACCCATTTCCAAGTCATGTTCTTTCCTGTTCAGTCGCCTTTGTTCCCCAAGTTTCTGATTTTCCCTGTTAGTAACTTTAGATCAGCGTTAAGCACAAAAGCTCCCTGGAGCCAGAGTCATTAGGCTATGCTTGTTCCTATTTGGAGATGGGAACCCAGATACTACTGTAATGGAAGCCCAGGGCTGTAAATATCTAGTACCAGATAAAATCCTGAAAAGGCAATGGCCTCCTCCCCATATCTAGGAAAGATCTCTATCAATGATTAAATCACTTCCCTGCTATCAGAGTGCTGGAACTTCAGCCAAGTCTCATGCCTAGAACGTTTGATTCTGTCTACCTCTTCTTTGCTTTCTAGAATAACAGGTTTACAAGAGATTCCCTTCTCGTAGAAACCCAGTGATATCCTTTGTGGTAGAGAAGTGCCTACTCTTCCAGGAGGGAATAGCTGAAAATTTCCATGGACATAATTAATTATTATAAATACTGTCATGATGATTCAGTGTCTGACACTTTAGTTTTTCTCTACTCATGATGGTGGGGGCCAGAAATATGCATGGAACAATGCTCATTTTGCAGCATGTAGGCTGTACATGAATCTAGTGGGAAGGAATAGGAGTGAGGGAGAGGAGCCTTTTAGTTCCTCAGGGTTGAGTTTTTCTTTCCTCCCTCCTATCTTAAGATGACACGTGGAAGAAGGCATAGATTTATCTACCTGCCTTAGTGCTGTCTTATCTTCTACCCTTTCAGCTTAACCTTTAAGGAAAACCTAAAAAGAAAAAACAAAGGTGGATTTCCCTCCTTTGTTGTGTTCTTTCTTGCTATAGTGTATCAATCATTCAGCTATGCATTTTGACCAATAAAGGAAACCATACAGTGAAACATAGATGCACTACCCAGCCCAATTAATCTGCAGACCACATCCAGATAATTAGTTGTTTTAGCGTTTACCTTCATCAGTTATTCTCTGGAGCCTATTCGTCAAAACCAGGCTTTGTCCAACTATAGAACTGTAAAGACAAGTTGTATAGTTATAGACCACAGCTTCATTCTGTTTGAATTCTGAGCACTGAAGAAGAGATTCACAAGCAGAAACTGCTTTCTCCACCAGGAAGCTGTGAGCCAGAAATTGTGATAGGCACATGTATGATTTCACTTCCTGCGTATATTTATACTCAGAAGTAAGTATGTATTATCATTCCCATATTTATAAATTAAAAAACATATACTCCAAGAGGTTTAGTAACTTTTCCAAGATAAATATATAGCAAAGCTAGCAGTCTAGGGGAGGGAGTTTAACTCCCAAACCTACCAAATAAAAATGCTCTGCACCATACACTACTATATTAGATACACATTCTTCCTGTCAGTATACTTAGAAATTGTTTTTCTCTTGCAATTGAGCTGGTATACCTGTTTGCACAGCCCATTTGAAATCAGAATTGACTGTAGCATGATCTAGTGCAAAGAGTCATTAGATTTAAAATCAAAAGACCTAGATTCCAACTCTGACTTTACCATTTCCTGGCAGTGTGACACTACGTAATTAATTCATTTAGTGTCTTTGAGCCTCATTTTCATGTCCATATGGAATGGATCACACTGTCTTCCCTGCCTGCCCGTACTCATGTGAAACGAGGATCAATGAGATGGTATGTTTTAAAGTATACGCTGGAGCGTGGGATTTGGTATCATTATTGATCACAGTTTTTAAATGAATACATAGCTACATGTCATTTTTCTTCACTGAAAACTTTAGGCATTGTCTAGTTGTGAAAAACTAGGATCCTAATGGCAAGGATGAACAAAGGTTGGTTGGTATTTAATGGTTTAAAGTCATGAATTCTGTACTATAGTTGGGGCTTTGAAATCAGTTAGATGCCGCAGTGAACAGTTGATTCAAGTGTTTGTGATTCTTCAGTTTTAAAATCTTATATCAGTTTAGTTGACAGAATTTCTCTAACTTTTTCCTGTAACCATTTTGAGGCCCTTACATCCCACCCGCTGGTTTTGATGCCAGAAAGCCAGAAACAGCGGTTAAAAACTCAACAAGAAATTATCATCCGTATGCTTTTCCCTGTCTTTGATTTGGTACTTAGCACTGTGTGATATACCACAGGGAAGGCCAAAGAAATATACCTTCAGGAAAGTAATTTCGTTAAGAAACTATAAATAGGTCATCTTTTCAGTGGTAATTGTTTAAAACTCTTTAACTTAATGCCTGCCAGTAAGTTCCTTAAATTCAATGAATGTTTTTCTCTTCTGAAATAAATCTAAATTATCTTTCAAGCTAAGGCAGTACTGTATAGCACATGTATGTTATCATGTCCTGGAATAATTACTGAATTTAGTTTGTTCATGAAAAATAACACTGTAATTTTAACATTAACATGTTCTACCAGTTTTCTGAAAACAACACTATTTGCATTATTGTTTTAAGGAAATACACTTTATTGGAAACGTATTTAGAAACCTGCAGTGTGGTTTTTATCAACTGAAGTTTTACTTAGGTAATTTGGAAACGCATTTTGAGCTAAATCAAATTTTGCATCATTTGTTAACCAACAGCAAAGCCGAATTGAAGATCGTTTAGAAAGACTGGATGATGCTATTCATGTTCTTCGGAACCATGCAGTGGGCCCATCCACAGCTATGCCTGGTGGTCATGGGGACATGCATGGAATCATCGGACCTTCTCATAATGGAGCCATGGGTGGTCTGGGCTCAGGGTATGGAACTGGCCTTCTTTCAGCCAACAGACATTCACTCATGGTAAGTGATAAAATTTGTAGACTCTACAGTTATCATATAGAATTAGAATTTCAGGTATAAATACTACTGTTGCTGCTGTTTTTTAAAAAAAATCAACTTTATTGAGATATACTTTAACATACAATGAGCCCATTTCAAGTGTACAATTTAAATGTTTTAATGTATTCACAGGGTTGTGCAACCATCACCACAGCCTAGTTTTTGAATATTTTTGCCCTCTGCAAAAAGAAAAGAACCTCTTAGTGCCCAGTAAGCAGTCATTCCCCATACCCCCTACTTCAGCCCTTGCCAACCACTAATCCACTTTCTGTCTCTATAGATTCACCTATTCTGGATATTTTGAATATATGGAATCATGCAACATGTAGTGGTCTTTTTTGACTGGCTTCTTTTGCTTAGTATGACTGTTGCAGTTTTCCCATAGTTTGCCACATATTGAGCTTCATTCATTTTTATTGTCAAATAATATTTCACTGTATGGACATACCACATTAAATTTATCCATTGATCAGATGATGGACATTTGGGTTGTTCCCTCTCCTTGGCTATGATGAATAGTGCTTCTGTAAATATTCATGTTTGAGGTTTTGTGCAGGTAGATGTTTCCCTTTAGAAGTGAATTGCTGGGTCATTGTTGGTGTTTGAAATTACTCATTTTGGTGACCCTGGCCAAAGTGTACAATTGAAGTTCATATTATGATAGGACATTGCTAGTAATTCAAATTCTTGGTTTTTTTTTGAAATTAAAGAAGCCAAAATAGTGTCTGTCAATTCTGAGTCTGGGAGATAGAAACACATGGTATATTTATTTGTATACATACACTGTGTGGGACTGTGTAATTTAATAGAGTAGCTTTACCTCTACCTATTTAGAGTAAGTCTTTATTTGAATAATATTTAAGCAGATTTGTCCATATTACAATTGGATTTTATTTTTCCTCATTACTTTTGAAAAGATTTTGGAGATAATTCTTTTTGAGGATGTTTATGACGATTCAGAGGCTCTTCTTAATAAAATATTTTGATGACAATTAATGAGGTGACTAGAGTGGTGGAGAATGTAACTTGATGAGTGATTCTCTGTAGTTCTGCTCCTCACAAGTTCCTACCTGGTCTCTAAGCACCTTAGTGTCCTGTTTGTCCCTTACAGGCTTGTTAAAAGTTGCTTGGATGAAGGTCTATTTTCCATTATCACTGTAGCATTTCTTGTTTAAGCATGGTTTCAAAAGGAAATGCAAAATACGTACGAATTGTGATGAGGTTCTTTTAAGTTCTTGCTCGATAGTATTCTCCTGTCCATCTTTTTCGGTTTCTCTTAACGAAAGACTAAGTTTAAGAGCACCATTCTGAACGGTGTAGTATTGAAATCTGCAACCAATTTGAAACCAAAAATACTGGTTTATAAATAGAAGCAACTAACATCTAAGATGTGGAAAGATATTTTTGAATGCCAAAGTGAAATCTTTTTTCTTTGCCTTGACCTCTGCCCTAAAAATTCATCACTGAATAAAAATTGTTTGTATGTTCATGGCAGTTGCTGAGAGTTTACAAAAGGAAAGTCTAGATTTTAATTTAGCTTGGCCTCAGGTAATGTGTTAAATACACTTGGGATGCATATAATATGAGATTTTCATTTGTACAACTCTTTTATTTTTTTAACTACAGTGTTTAAACAATACTGCTTTTAATTAAGAAATCTGGCTTTATTAAAAGCCAGATCTGTGACTTATAACCATTTCTGTATATCTGCTCTTAATCAAGAGAAAAATAGTTTAATTTCTGTAGCTGTGTTCATTTTGCATATGTTAAACGGATGTAACATGCACCCAGGGCATTGCTTCAGAGACAGTCTTTTCCATAAATATGTAAAGTTTTTCTTAAATACCAGATGTAGGTTAAGTGGTTCTTTTAAATATTAAACTATACATAAATGCTTTTTGGAACTATTTGACCTTTGAATTGCCTTCTTTTTGAGTCTGATTCAGAGGTGGGATGGAAGGAAAAGACTAGGCTTACTTTGGGAGATGAGAAGTTGGACTGACCTCAGTAGAAGGGAAAGTGAGATGCTAGAATAGAATGGTAGAAAAAAGGAAATAGCCAATATTACACAGAAACCTCTTCGATTGGATCGCGCGCACACACACACACACACACACACACACACACACACACGTAATAAAGCCACCAGTTTTGCTGATAAGGAAAAGTTCCTGTTTTCTTATCTGAAGACATTTAATATTCAATCAAGTACAGCCACAGAGCCAGCCAGATGATAGCGTAACTCCAAAGATGTGGCATGTCATCAACCTGCTTCCCTTTGAACCAAATGGGGTTTTGCAGTCTCTCTTCTTTCTTCTTGAAAACCATTCAGTGAGTCCCCAGAATCTGAGCTCCTCAGCCTGAAACACTAATGTGTGTGAAAGAGATTGGTTTGGCCTATCTTTCCCGTGCAAACTGGTATGAATTTTAAAACAAAAACATAAGAACAAAGGAAATAGTTTTTGAATTTAATCAGTCTGAAGTTAGTCTTTGACCATTTGATACATTCCACAATAAAAAGGAAGTTTAAGGGGAAGGAGAATAAAACACTCACCCCCCCCCTTCCCCCCAACAACAAAAAAATTCAAGGAGGATACTGGTAATGTTTTCCACATTTGAATTTTAATACATGAAACAGGCTATAAAACTTTGGCCAGCTGCAGTAAATAAAGTAGCCGTGGGAGGTATGCACCGGAAACTTCAGCAGAAAGCACTGGTGAGAGTCTCATTCCCAACTACACACCTTCGTTTGTTGTTCTGGAGCGGAAGCGAGTTGCAGTAACTTGATACTTATCCCAGTCCCGGTTTTGTTTTGAGCACATCACCTTTCTAACTCTCCTTAGTAATTCCTTCTGATTAAAGAATAGGCAGCTTTGAATCCTCTCGACCTCCGTCCTCTTCTTGTTTCCTCTCTCTCCTCCTTCCAAAAATCAAAACAAAATGGCTTGATAACTTGGAAGGTGATATAAGCGTTTCTTTCTGCAGCAGCTTGAAATCGTGGTGGGGAAAACTGTGGTTCTGCCTTGGCTGTTATCTCATTTAATTGCTAACATATTGTCCTTAGCTTTTGATTCATAAAATGTTTTCCTTGGAGTTCTGAAGTAGGTCTTCAGTGATTTACTAAGTATTAGTATAATGAAAGAGATTTTTTTTCACAGTGGCATGGCTCATAACACCAGAGTGGATGTTTGTATACTTACAAGCTTTCTGGATGATATTATTCAGCTATGCTTCTTTCCTGCTCAAAAACCTTCCCTGGCTTTCCATTATCTACAGAATAAAGATCAATTCCTTAGCTCAGCATTTGAAGCCTGTTACCATTTACCGAAAGCCTTATGTTGAGCCCTTCCAATCTGCAACAAGTCTTCCAGCAAGACCAGGCTGTGCATATTACCAGAATTCACCCTGTATGTTTTCCGTCAGTACTTTTGTATCTCTGTCTTGTCCAGCCCTATCTGCTTATCTCTGTACACCTAATACTCACCCATTCTCAAAGTACTGACTCAAATCATTCCTCTTCCAGGAAGCCTTCCCTTGCTACCCCACCCATGCTAGCCATTTTTTTTCTCTACTCTTACAGCTCTATGAATCATACCATTTCTAGATATTTGTCTTACCCAGCTCTGCATAGTTGTGCCTCTTTTATGGGTATGACTCTGCCTTACCAACTATTGTAAATTCCTCAAGTCCCACATATTACATTTTGTCTCTCTCCCCCCGACCCCCGTAAATAGATCATCCATAGAAACAGGAGAAAAGACACGAAGAAACTAACATATTCTGAGTGCCACATGAGTTGGCAGCCCCTCTGCTAGGCGCTCCGTGTGCATTGTCTTAGGCAGTCTTCACAGCTGCCCAGTGAGGATGACGGTAGTGGCCATTTCAGGTGTCGGTAAAGTGAGCCCTAGGAGGTTTGAGCAGTTAGTCGCAAGTCACGCAGCTGGATTTAAACTCAAGCACATCAACTCCAAATTCAGTGCTCTTTTTTACTACCAGGCACACTCGCCATAGATTATCTATGAGAACACCTTTTGATAATTTATTTTAAATGCTAGGAGCCTGTGATTTTCAAACCTTGATAAGTGTTGATTGGCAAAAGAAGTTTCCAGGTATTCCATGGCGGGTTTGCCAGAGCAGCTCTCTACCCCAATGTACAGACAGAGAACTTTCCCTCCAATGTGGTGGCATGCTTAGATTAAAATTACCACATTATCTACCCACTTATTCTTAAACCGACATGTTTGTGCTGACTGCCTAAGAGGTGTGAACTCTCCCTACCAGGGTGCTTGAGGTAGAAAATTTTAAGTTATTTAGTTATTTTTCTTACTATAACCACCCACTTGTCCTCTAGAATTAAAGCAGAAATCTCTGCATGTAGGAGAATAAGGAAATAACCAGGTCTTCACTACCCTAGTTAGAAACTCTTAACAACTGGGGTCCCCTCTGTGCCTCAGAGACCTCCATGGTTAATCCCGATATTAGATTAAATTTTAGATTTCTTATAAATTATTGAAAGGGCAATTTTCCAAATACAATTCTGTCCGTTATTCATTCAGTATTCAGATCCACAGATGAGACCTGAAAAGAAGCCTTTCAAATGACCTCCCTAACCTCTTTTTTAACTGAGTAAGAACAAAACCCACATCAAACCTGTCTTTCTGTGACTCTGTGTGCTCCTGGTGATTTGTTGGTAGAGTCAGTGATTATGGGATCATTGAGCTAAAAATCCTCTCTACTATTCATATATTGCGTTAGGGTAGCTCTCAGATCCTTTTTGTTTAAAGCCTATTTATTCATTTCAATAACATTTATCCATGGTTACCAAGTGTAGGCTCTGTGCTCTCAAGGAATTCACAGACTAGTAGGAAAAGATGTGTATTTAAGCAGATTGTTGCCTGCCACTCTGCTATGCCCTCTGAAAGATCAGGGGCCCAGCTCTTACCCAGTAGTGAATGATTACATGGTTGCTTGGTGGAGGAGTGGTCATCTCCTATGAGAAACTGTTCTAGGTGACTTAGGGATGGGGGAGTCCTGTGAAACTTACTCCCCATACCTGTCCTCCACAGCATCCCTCCAGAGTCCTGCTAATGAGGGGTGTGGAAGCCATTTCAGAAACCACCAATAAAAGTGGATCTTAGCCCAGTTTTCCTCTTTTCAGTAACAATTTTAGTTTTACTTTGGATTAAATGCAGTCTATCAGAAGTATTCATTAGGCAAAGAAGCCTCTTTTTATTTAACTGACATTAAATACACAAGAGCTTTTACCTCTTAGGGCTTCACAGGACAACTTCAGTTAGTTTTCCTTATATAGTTAAGAGCTCACACCACTGAATTTTAGATTCTAAAAGTACCCTGGAAATCACTTAGCCCATTGCCCTTCTTTTGAAGACTGAGTTCTAGGAAGGGGAAGTGACCAAACCATGGGCACTCAGTAGTAGGATTAGAAACCACACAAAAGAGGCTGGATGTGGTGGCTCACTCCTGTAATCCCAGCACTTTGGGAGGCTGAGCCGGGTAGATCACTTGAAGTCAGGAATTTGAGACCAGCCAAGATCGTGCCACTGCACTCCAGCCTGGGTGACGAAGTGAGACCCTGACACACACACACACACACACACACACACACACGCACGCACGCACACGGAAACCAGACAAAACAGCAACTAGACTAGCACTCTTTGTATTACATCCCACACTGCTCAGCTGACTTCCTCTTTATCCTAATACCATAGCCATTTCAAAACTCTGAGTGATATTAAAAACCATTCTGTTAGTCTGACTTAACTAACAAAATCCAAGAAAACTCTTTAGTTGCCCCTAGACTGCCTGCAACGAATTGCTATTTAGCTCTGCCAATAGTATTTGGCAAAAAGAGAGGGTAGGGGGCATTGGTGTGATGGGGCATTTACTGGTTTCGAGTCATGGGAGCCACAGGAGTCAGAAAATTCTGTTTCTATATGGACCTCTTCAACAAAGATATGATCAACAGAGGCATCAGCATCTTTAGTCTTGCTTCTCTTGGGCTTTCACAGGTTTTGATTCCATAAAGTTCTGTGTCTATTTGAGTGCATCCTTCATTTCTAAGCAGTTATTCCCATGGACTCTCAGGGGCATTAGAGATTATCTCTACTGAAATCCTCCTACAGATTCCCCACCAAGCAGTTAACAAGCCTTGATCAGCCTTCTGCCTTCAAGGGTGACTAGCTCCAAATGCCCATAAAGTTCATTTTCATCAAATGTTTGAAAGTTCTTCCTATGTCCGGCCCAAATTTGCCTTTTTTACTACAGTCCTTATGTTCCTGCCCAATGGAATTGTCCCCAAGTCAAGCCTAACAAGCACTTGAGAAACTCAGTTATTTGAAGATTGTCTGCTCAGTGTTTTTTTTCCTCTCGATGAAACATCAGTATCTTCAAATATTGAACCTGAAGAAAAGTTCGGACTCCCTGTCGTGAACACCACCACTTCCCAGTGCATTCTCCCTAGGTTAGCAAGGATGCCTTTTTCTCTGCAAGAACCTTTTGGTGTGTAGAATCGCAAACTGAACACAGTGCTCCAGCAAGTTTCAAGTGGACTAGGGTGGATCTGTCTCCTCCCCCATTCAGTACCTTATATCTTCATTAAGGCCACCTAACAAAACTTGTGTTTGATGCATTCATTGTCCTGCTGATGTATATTCAATTTGTAATCAGCTGAAATCGGTAAGCCACATATCTCTCCAGTCTCATTGTGTACTTTTTGCTGTCTCTGTACAAAACTTCATGAAACCCCATTGAAAGTCGTATTGTAGCCTCAACCTGATTCCTGTTTAATGGTTTCCCTGAAGCCCTCCTTCAGTCACATACTCTGCCATCTCTGTTGTTGGCAAATGTGATGGGTATTACTAATGCCTACATCAAAGCCACCAATAAAAATATTTCCAGGGGAGGGAATTGACCAGAAGGCCTTGAGGCTCAGAGTTAGACATTCTTTCTATACATCTGCTGTCTCTGTCCTTAGAGTTTGACCTCTCAGCTGGTTCTGTCTCCCTCCTTACACACCGTGCAGCCCACCTTTTCTCATTTCAGCCGTAGCATTGTCACAAGAGGCCAGGTGTGCAACACTCCCTGTGAAGCAGGAAATGAGGTTTGTCCAGAATGCCTTGCTCTGGTGGAACCAGACTGAGTTTGAGAGGCCATGCCTCTGTTTCAGAGCACTTTCAAAACTATTTTCTGAATAGCCTGTTATAGAATTTCACCCAAGCTATTGGTGGTCAACATCATCTTTCAATAGCTACTATCTTGTTTTTCTTTAAATTAGGATATTTGCCTTCTGTAGCGTTCCATCATCTCTCCTGATCTCCACAACTATCCAGTATTTCGGAGAGCAGATTAGCAACCTCAACTGAAAGTTTTGATCTTTATCAATATCATCCATTATTTTGTAAAACTGAAAAGAAAAAAAGGACAGGGAGAAAAAAGAACTTGAAGAAATTCTTTAACCTTGGATTAGTTATAACAACTGCAGAATCCTTGAATTTACCACTTAGTATTTATATATTAACATAAATATAAGTCAAAAGAATTTGAATACGGCAAAAGCAGTGAGATCCTTTAAGCTCTGTTCAGCAACCCCTAAGAAAAGTGATTAGGACACTGTGCATGCCTAGATGTAAACGCGGTTGGTCACATTATGTATTTCCCCTTCTTTCCACATTAATACATGCTTTACTCAAATTCAGACCCTATGATATTGAAACAGACAGTCTAGTGTTGGATGTTTACCTCAAAACCCTGCTCTCTCTGCACCTAGGACAAACAAGTCCTAGTTCTCTAGCGTTTAGCATCTTGGAGTCATGCATTTTAAATAAATCACAAACAAAAACCTTGTTTTCTTTCCCAGTTTTAAAATATAAAAGATATATACACACACACATATTTAAAACAGACCCTATAACCTCATCATATTCTTAACATGGTTTTCTTCTTAAATTATGGAGAAAAAAAAAGGCTGACACTTTTAATAGCACAGTAATCATCATTTTTTAAATGAACTGTTACAAGGACATAATCTTAAACTATCCATAATTTGGAATAGGCACAACTGTGCATTTAAAAAAATGTAATATTGCCCTTACTTTCTCAAGAAAGCATATTTTCTGGAGGGAAAAGTATATATTGTATATATTAGAAAATACACATATGTTCATTCACTCATTCTGCATCTGCTGTGCTTCAGTTGCTATATGAGGAGGCATCATTTATGGGGATGCATAAATGTATCTGATCGTACAGGCCTTTTATCCTGGTGGGAGGATAATGCAAACACGGGTCTGACTATAATACAAGGCAGAATTATGAAATGACCTGAGAAGCGATTCAGACAGCTAAGAAAAGCTTCCCAGAAAAGATGGCATTGAGCTCGTATTTGAATCCACATAGAATTTCAACAGTTAGAGACAGGATAGAAAAGGTATTGCAGAGCCATTTAATAAACTTGATTTAAAGACAAAAACAGAAAATAAAGGCTCATGCACCCAAATGGAAGCAGGAAAATTGCCTGATGATACCAGCCTTTGTAGCTTGCCAGCCAGGGCTGCATTGGGTGAAAAGCCCCTCCACAGCACGGCAGCTCCAGCAATTGGCTTGAATATTTCACATGAGAGTCCACGGGAAGAGCGAGCTTTCATGTATATTTTTTACATTCAAATTAAGTTAACTCATGGAATTTTCCACCCTTAGGAATTAAAGTAGCAACTCATGAAGTAATTCAGTTATGTCATTCATACCAAAACAGAAAATACTGGAGCAACTTGGCACCGTTTAAAAGCCAAGATTAGGCCTTGGCCATTTTATATTTTTTCAAATTCCGTGGCCGTTGTGTTATTTTAACTTTTACTGTGGCTGTAAATTTTTCAAATCAAAAGTATCTTAATTGCTTAGAAAACAGAAGTTTAAAATGGGTTCATAGTAAGAAGAGGGTTTAGGCAAAGCAGCTTTAGGAGTGAGAACTGAAAGAAAAAAACTGTAGCATTGCATTTTCTGTAATGTGAGGGTTCTACCTAATTGGTTGACATTCACAGTTGTGCATAATTATAGCTTCCTCTATATCCATAAATCATCTTAGAACTGTAAAGTTGAGTTTAACCAAAAGATCTGTCCAGTATTAGTTAAATGACATCTTTAGGGAAGCATTGTCCTGATACAATAGCTACATTCATTTTAAAGCAGTTAATTGGACGCATTGTCAAAAAGCACAGTATTGAGTTTCCACATTTTAATTTCACGTTTGCCTTCTCCCTGGCTTCTGCACACGGACGGGTCTCTTTTGGAGCTGAAAGTGTGTGAAAGTTATTGGAGAATGGTGGTCTCTGGGTAATGTTTCTGTAAGCTGCCCAAAATTTTCCCCCTGTAGTCTAGATGGGAAACAGCTGGTTTTTGTTTAAAAAGCTGTTTTGCAAAATGTCTGAATCTTGAGATATAGAACTGAGGTCACCATTAAAGCAGGTGCTTGGGAGCAAGTGAGAAAGACTCCAGGGGCTAGAGTCTTCTGCAGGGCACTTCCTATTAGAAGAAGCAGCATTGAAGTTTGCTCCTTTATTCAGAACACAGACAGATAAAAGTATTCATAAGTAAGAGCATTAGCAATACTACTAGATATTGAGTATTTTTAAACATAACCAGCCCTCAAGTGAATAATTAGCTCAGTATGAAAGAAACTAAAATGGTCATTTTTCTCACAGGGCTTCAAGATACAAGAGCCCAAGGCTCTTGTCTCCTTTGGATATTATAAGTGCTTGAATTTCCTCTTTAAACACACCAACAGTAAAAGAACTACTATTTCAAATAAGCAGTAACATAACTGACTATATCTTCTGAGGTTTTGGATGTGATCTAAGGGAAAGGGGGAAAAGAGACCCGACTTGGCAAGACCCATACCAAAGCAGTTTAGGGGAAAAAAGCAAAGCAAAAAACATGTGGAACCACTAAAGGCCAGTGCACGTCAGGTATCCACCAGTCTGAAGATGAAAGGAAATAAGCCTCCTCCCCTGGGAGCTGGAGGTTATTAGCAGCTGTTTATCCAGTCGGGAATAGAGATTAACATTGTAATTTTTTTTTTTAAGAACTAGAAAAAAATTTGTTTGGGAAGTTGGCTTTTCATATCAAGTCACTGTGCCTTGCCAAAAAAAACTTCCTTTCTCAGAACTCATGTACTAGCATTGAGCAATGTTATGATTCTCTGAGAAACTCTGGATTACCGAAAAGTCTTTCTCCATTAAATAGAACAGAAAAGGACAGAGAAATGAGTGGATGTTTGCCACTGTCATATTGCAGTTGCACTGTTTACAATGTGAAATTCACTGTTTGGTCTCTTACCTGTTCTCCAGACTGACTCTAAGTGGGGCACTCCGCCCTCTACCCCTCACACACACCCCCACAATTTAATCATTGCCACTCTAAGGTGCACACGATGGGTTCTGCATCTACCTACTGCTTGTGAAATGGCCTTTCACGAGATATTGGGGAAGCTGCTTAGTACTCTGGGTGCTTTATTCTCAAAAAAAAAAAAATGAGTTGGATATTGGTATTTTTTCCCCTGATTTAATGCTACTCTTAATGTCATTTTCTTTTATTAAATCCTTTCTCCTGCTTTTGATCTTATTTATAGCAGAGCCACTGGTCATATGGAAACTATTATTGTATAGCTGCGAGATGAAAGACTTCATGGCAATTAAATAAGAGCGAATCATTTGGGCCAATAATACCCAAGTACAGTGAGGTACCATTTGTGTCCAAAATGCCCTCTGTTGTTCACTTTGTAGCAAAGCCATTGAACTTTACAAAGGGCTTTACAAAAATCTGCTTTTTCTCAGAAATAGGTAGTCTGACAATATGAAAACACATGTTAACACACAGTCCTTTGCTGCTAGCTTCTTCACACATACACTGCCTAAATCATGCCACTTATTGATATAAAACGAAATTTTCACTTCAAGTGGGGATGTTATTTAATTGTGTTAAGCGTCAGCTCTTAAAAAATATATTTGGATAATCTATATCAAAATTCTACCCATCATTCAAAACCTGCCTAAAATGCCATGTTCTTCTTAAAGTCATCCCCTGGCTTCCCAAACGGATACAACTTCATCGTTTTTTAAAACCCTAGATGACCTTGTACTCTTTTATGACATTCATCGTCTTTTGCCTTGTATAGTAATTATCTTATCCCACCATTACAATATCAGTGCCTGTAAAGTCATAGACGTGTCTTTTATTGTTTTTCCCTGCAGATGCCCGTATAGTGTCTTGCATGTAGTAGACTTTCATAAGGCATTTGTTGAATTAAGTGAAATGTTTATTACTTGATAGAAACATCCTAAATATATATTTGACAATATCAGAGGCCTTAGATTTCACACAGTCTCATAGATCCATACCATTTGTGTTGTCATTTACTAAGCATCTAATTGTACATTGTACTATTACACAATGTGCAACTGTGGGATGGGATGCTCACAAATGGAGACAAGTAAAGGCTTTACAAAAGGCAGCAAAACAAACTCATTGAAGTTTGTGCCCTGCACCATTCAACAGTGACCTTGAGTGTGTTTTAAGGGTGGTGCCTGTGATGCATAGGCAGCTCGGTGAGGTGACAAGAAAGTGGAGATTTCTGGAGATTCACTCAGCCCTGAAGGGTCAGAGTAAGGAGATCTGTGGAGCTAATAAAAGAAGCAGTTGGTGAGTTGGGAGGAAAAACCAGCCCAGCAGACAGAGCAGGGAGGGCTTTGTTCAAGCCTTAGTGATGTGGGCATGAACCCAGCAGATGAGGGGCCATGCACAGGTAATTAAACATTGTAGTGAGGAATTTAAAAATGGGAGGGAACTGCAGTGGTCTAGGTGTCTAGGTGAAGGATGCATCAGCACAATCTGGTGATCTTAGACTGGATCCATACAGCAAGCAAGAGCCAGGCTGAAGCCTTAGTATTGCAGGGGACCACTTGTTGGAGAGAGAATATTGTATGTAAAAGATGAGTATTTAGAAAGAGATGGCAAAGAAATGGTTCATTTGTTTAGGTGAGCTTCTTTACACTTCTGCCGTTCCCAAATATATTACAATAAGCATGTGTTACTTGGATAACAAGAAAAGTGTTAAAAAGTAAAGGCCAGTTGGTAATGGTAAATCACTAGGGATCCTCAGGGATGGGCTGCCTGGACTTGCTAAAAAGTGTGTGGAGGTCAGCAGCATGACTGTGCACTCGCACAGGTGTGCTTGCAATTAAGGCATTCAGAATTCCAAGTGTAAGTCGAGTGTTCAGTTGCCTTTTCCTTCCCTCTAAACAGAAGCTGTTTACACATCATTGCTAGACTTCACCCTATTCTCTGTGCTAGATATGTTTGGTTCACTAGGATGGATTAACTTTAGTTCCATACCACCTACTTACTGGCCTACTCTACGGAGCAAGGAAGAGACGGAGGAGTGGGCTCTGTCCATCTCCTGCCACTGTTCCCCAAGTGAGTTGCATCCAGTTATGGTTTCCACCATAGGAAAATGATGTTGAGAATTGAGAGTGTGGGGTGGAGATATAGAAAAGAGAAATGAAACAGTTTTAATAGATGGAACGTATGAGTTAGTACAAGAAAGATGAACTGAGGTCAGTTCACATCCATTTGCATTTCTTGAACTATATCACAGGATCATTCGTTTAACCATTTTGGTGAACATCCAGGGGAGTGAGTTTCAGACCAGCTGATCACATGATAGACAAGCACTGCCAAAGTCGGGATCATTTAGATCATGTTTAAATCCTCTTGAAAATTATTATCTGGAGAATAAATATTAAATAAATCTCCAAGAATTGCACAATAAGGAATTACCTTACATTTCATACACTGCGTAAGTGAAGCTGTGATATTTCTGGAAAACAATGTAGGTGTTCTCAAGACAGTTATGAAATCTTCTCCCAACAAACATTTTAAAAACAAGTAAAAATCCAAGCAAGAGAATTGAATCCAGATCTGATGTTAATGAAAAGTCTCTTAAAGGTTTAGTCACATGTATTAAAGAAAAATAGTCTGATAATTTTTTAAACTGAGAAATAAGGAAATTATCTTTGTGGTTGGAATGTCCCAGATGTTAGCTCTTTTTCCCACACAGGTGGTTATTAGAGGTAGGTCTTGTTTTCTGCAGCGTCTCTGTGCCTCTGGTGGTGTTCTACCAGTATCTGTCTACTGCTGCCATTTCATGAACTTCCAAGTTCCCATCTGCAAGGCATTAAAAAAGTTTGCATGACTGCTTCTCACCTCTGTAAAAGATGCACTTTTGTACTAAATGGTGTTTTGCCCATTTGAAAAAATAAGTTTGCTTTCCTCTAATATGACAGAGGTCTGGCAAGATAATTGAAACTGAAATCTAGCACTCTACAACTGTCATGTATAATTGATAGTTCATGGGGAGATTACAGTTCAGACACCAAAACTGTTTTCTGTATCAATGGGTTTCTAATTACAGTGAAAGCCCATCAGCTTTTCTTTTGTGTTAATGGAAAAACAAGAGAGAAAAGTAACAGTAAGTCACAGTTACCAGGACTTCTGTCTTTGTCCCATTTTCTTCTTCTTTCTAAAAACAAACAACAACAAATGCTATGTCTAAAATTTGAAACCAGATGCCATTAATAACAAACTTTAGTTTTGATGTACCAAAATGTTTGTAATAGTATATCCAGTTTTGTGTCATTACTTGGTCTAGAAATTGATGACAAGTTTCTTAAAGTTCCCTTTCTGTACTCTTTTAGAAGGATTATGGTAGAATAGAAGTGACTGAGGTCTGAAAGCCTGTTTTGAAGCAGTTATCTCTGGAGATAACATTAACTAGGATTGAATAACTGCCAAATGAAATTTAATACATTTTCCCATCCATGAAATAGGCCTCTTAAATACAACAGAATAATTACTTTCACAATACTCCCTGGAAACAAAGAGAGCAAAAATATTGAATGCCTTTTTTGTTTGTGGTGTTTGTTGTTAGCTAGAGGATAAGGACAAGGATATTTACCAAGATGCTGTATGCATCTCCATATAAAAACAGCCCTGCCAACAGCCACCTAATTTGAATCTGCATGTCTTTTAAATCTGTTTATGTTGGAAGGATAGTGGCAAATATTAAATTTTATAATTTAGTTAGACATTTTGGCCTTGGCCTGAGTTAATGAACTATGATTTTTCCCTACAATAAAGAAAATGGAAATGATTTTCCTCTCTCTCTCTATATATATATGTGTATGTATGTTACATGCTTGTATCCAGGTGTGCATATACATGTATACACACACACACACACTCTCTCTCCCTCTCTCTCTCTCTCTCCCTCCCTCGCCCCCTCCTCCCCTCTCCCTCTTTCCTTCTCTCTCTCCCCCTCCCCCTGCTGTTTTAAAACAAAAGCTCTGGGAAGTAAACACCTCTTGCCCCTTAACTTTGCTCCCCTCTCCTATATAATTATTGGATGTTTTCTGAGTTCAAAATCTGTTTTAGTTCTCTAACTAAATATCTAAAGTTAGATCTGCAGTCACTTCACCATTCTTGGCCTTAGCTTTCTTCTCTGTAAATGAAGAGTTTGACCTAACTGATATATAACCATGGTCCTCTGAGCCCTTGAAGTGTAAGTTCTGTGATTTCAAAGTGCTTCTAACAATTTATCAAGCCCTTTCTTGGAAACTGAGGTTATTTAAAATTATATGGTGCTTATGTGATTTGAAAGAATTATTGCATATCTAATGACATTTAATTATTTCCAATGACAAATTCACACAGAAAAATTTAAATAGCTGTGTTGTAATTTGAATATAATTTGACCTAAGATACGATGTAACTCAGATATTTACACCTCCACGTACCAGCCAAAATGTGGAAGGGGCAGGCCAAGCAGGCCGTGTTTGGACTACATGACCTTGTCTCCTCTTCCTCCTTTGTAGCTCTCTGGACCAGGAAAATGCCTGGCATTAAGGTGGCCCATTCATAGGATGACCTATGTCTGCTTCAAAATGAGCTGGACCATCCATGATCTTGGCATTCTGAACTCAGAAATACTAAGACAGAGAGGAAGTTAGCAGCAGGTACAGAACCAGAAAGAATGTACCAAGAGGTATCATGAAGAGAGTCCAGTCTATCGTCATGAGGGAGCAGAAGCCAGAGAGAAGCAGAGGTGCCCCCAGAGAGAGGAGAGAGGCTGAGTAGTCCAGGAGAGTCAGGAGTGAGTGGCATTAGCTTCCCCAGAGCTGAGTCCAAAATCTAAGCAACAGAAATCTTAATGATAAATCTCTTACTTGAACAAACTCAAATAGGTTTCTCTTCCTTGCTATTAAAACTACCCTACTAAATTGATCAGTGTACAGATCCCCCCAAGAATCATTATGAGCTCCACGAAAACTGGGACCACATCTGAGGTATTTCTCGTTCTTTTCCCCAGTACCTCGCAAAGTGACAGGCATGGGCTAGATTGGAAAACGTTTGTTGAATTAGTAAATGTACTCTCTGACCAATCAATGAATAATCTTGAATAATTTTTAAACTTCACTTCTATCTTTTACTTTTAGCATAGATTATAACTAAAACTGCATTATATGTGACTGTGGGAAGACTCACATTTTCAATGAGTATTAATAAAATTAACTGTTTTCATAAGCTGGCTTTAACTTTAGAATATTGTTATCTCTATGAAAAGGTTATCAAAATAGAGCTTTAACGAAGTATAGATTTTCTAAAAATAGGCACCAAATGTCTTTCTTAGAATTGATTTGTAGAAATCTGCTTTTTCCTAGTCACATTATGGTGTATTTAATTTCAGAATGCCAAGATCATTGGCTAGCCCAGCTCATTTTGATGAAGCAGACATGGGTCATCCTATCAATGAGCTGCCTTAATGCCCGTGGACAAATCCCTGACCCTTGTATATACAGAGGACAGTGTGGGTTTCTCCATCTATTTCTGTGTTATTCTAGTAATGAATTTCTGCTGACCATCTACCATGTTTCTTCCCTTGTCTCTTATGTGACCAGAAATAATGTTTCTGAAAGAGAAGTAAACAGGGTTAGAAACATGCCATCTGTGGCCAAGGAAACAAGCAAAGCAAAGCCAGTTCTTCAAATTGGAATAGTATTCCACAGCCACAGGCAGTGGAATTGATACTGATCCTGGAGAATCAAGCTCATTATTACATGGATCTGGATCTGTCAGAGGTCATTCACGTGACCTGGAATAGACACAGTTACGAGGGAAGCCTTAAAACATCAGGACAAGTTAGCTGGGTGTGGTGGCGGGTACCTGTGACCCCAGCTACTCGGGAAGCTGCGGCAAGAGAATCACTTGAACCTGGGAGGCAGAGGTTGCAGTGAATAGGGCTCACGCCACTGCACTCCAGCCTGGGCAACAGAGTGAGACTCTGTCTCAAACAACAACAACAACATCAGAACAACTTTGTCTCTAACATTCTTTATGGAAAATTATTGATATTATTTGAGATGGTCTAAGATAATCTATAGAAAATAGATGCAGTTAGGTAACATTAAAATCCCAAAAAAATGTAGTTGGAACAACAGTATCCTCAAATATATTTATAGTATTTAAGAGTTTACTGTCATTGTAAAGGAGAAAGATTTAAAATTGAACGGATTTTAACAAAATAGAGACGAAGATCACCATAAGTGAAGAAAGCTTGAGTTTTGAGGGTTCTTGAACTACATAGGCTGTTATTTTTATATAACATGCAAGTATTTTCAGTCAAAACACAGATCCTGTCTGCAATTATTATGTACCTCTTATGTACCAGTTGTCATGTACGGTTGCGTGGGTTCTCTTTTCCTCTTTTGAGACCTTATCTCAGTGTTATCTAGAGGGAAAAATTTTCAAGATGAATAACTGAATATATTTTAAGTAAAAAGCAAAATACTAACCCTAAGTTATGGCATAGACGCTTGCAAAGAAGCCTTGAGAGTGTTAATGATTCCGAAATAGGAGTATACTTCTCTATGCTCAAATCTGTGGTTACTTTCAGTGATTTTGGCTTAGAGTCATCCTTTTGGAAATTCAAGAAATTCATCCATTGGGAATACAAATAAATATGAATCAGCACGAAGAATTATTTGGGTTTATATTGATTGACAGACATAAAGAGCCACCATTTGATCAAGGCCTGTGAAAATTCATGCTTACAAGTTGACATCTTAGATTGAAAGGATAATCATTGATTGAATCAGTTTTCTAATGCATGAATATAAAAACAGCAAATCAAAACCTCAATGGAAAATAGCTATCACTCTTCTGAATAAAAGAAATGGTTGAAGGAGCAGGTGGGCCTGGTCTGCCTGTAAGAGAGCAGACTTCAGTCACAGAGGAAAGGAGTGGTGTGGCAGGCAATGGAGTTGAATACATTTTTTAAAAAATAAAAATAAAAAGGCCTGTACTTAATGCCATAGAGCTCTAGTAGCTGAAACTAGGATCAGTGAGTGAAACTTACAAAGAGGCCAATTTGTGGTAAAAATGGAATGGGCTGTCTGGGAGATATCAGTCTCATTACATTTGAAGCACCCCACAGAGGCCAGATAACCACCATTCAGAAGGTTCTGTGTTGCAACACAGGCACCCGGGAGCAGCACTGGACTTCCCACATCTCTCTGCTGAAACATTCGTTTATCCTTCCTGATGCTCATAAGCCTCCAGTATTTTCCTATTCATGCTGTATTTTGAATCCAAATAATTACATGATTTATGTGATACTCCCCACCCAAAGTTTTAGAAAAAATTTAGAGTGCGTGCACACACACACACACACTCACACACACACAAATATAAAAACGGTCTATTTCAGGATCAGTTACCTAAATATATTTTAAGTAAAAATCAAAATACTAAAGGCCATACTTAATACTTAGCTGCCTTTAAAAAGTGTGTGCTTATTAGGTCCTGTGAAGTTGATTGTTGTTGGTTCAGATTCCTGCTGTTAATGCATTCTTTGGAAATACCCTTTTAAAACATTTTGGTAACAACAGAGTGAAGATTCTCCTTTCTGGTTTTATATTTTTGACTTGGAAAAAAAAAAAAAACCTGAATCATGGAAGTATAAATGTATGGTTAATTTTTTGTGTTTTGGACCCACCATCCTGTGTAAATGCTCACTTAACCATAGGCTAAGAAAATACTTGGAAATAGAAAAGAAAATGTGAATTACTGATTGTCCTCTTAATTTACAAATGCTTCACGTTTTTGCTTGAAGGCAGATGCTATAAAGTAAGCAGTTGCTGTCTCAGTTCAATGCCACAAGTTCAATGTCCCTGGACCCTATGGTAGATAGTAGTAGTTAATAAAAGCTCAGCAGTACTTTTTTTAATCAAGTAATCATGCTGTACTCTATAATTTTATTCTTGGAAGCATGAAGAGTATTTACAATATAGTGTCTTTCTAGGATCAGAATAGTGAGGGAAAAAAATGGAAAAATGTCCAAACATCCTTGCCTGGCAATGATGGCATTACTGGTGTGTTTAATAAAACCTTTATTGGTACATTTTCCGGTGTGGTGGCATTGGCAGAAACCATCCCCCTTTGGATTTGAAACTCAGCAGCTGATGAAATACAGTAAACATTAATTTGGAATGGGCTGCCAGTTTTGGAAAGCCAGGTGACATTTTATTATATTTGTACCAAGCAGAGGCTGTGTCCCATACTGCTGTAGCTTCCGCTGTCAGAGGCTTAGCTGGCATTATGGAAAAAAAAAATGGCAGGCCTGAGAATCTTATCCCCTGAAATGAAAGTCGAATGCCAAATTGAAATTCCTGTAGGATTTCCGATAGCAATGGGGGAATTGAGAAGCCCACAATTAAGCATATGGGCATTAAGATAATTGTCAGATCTGTTGGCGGACATGATAGAAGACAGATGGGTACGAATCAGTGCGCTCCACTGCAGCACCCTGGGAGACAATTTGACGTTTTACCTGCCTGAGCTACTCTGCCATATTTGTCACTGAATGTACAGCACAGCATCTTACTGAGTGTTAAGTGTTTTCACAGGAAACTATAGGTGCATGTGCGGTCCTCCAGCGCCCTCTAGTGAAATGCGTTTGGGAGTATGGTTTTTGAAAAGCCAGCCTGCCTGCCTCAGGTCCTAGTGTGGCATCTGGTTCCTGCTCACCTCTCTGGGTTCTCTCACCCTTTCAGGTGGGGACCCATCGTGAAGATGGCGTGGCCCTGAGAGGCAGCCATTCTCTTCTGCCAAACCAGGTTCCGGTCCCACAGCTTCCTGTCCAGTCTGCAACTTCCCCTGACCTGAACCCACCCCAGGACCCTTACAGAGGTAGGTCAGCCTCACCAGGGCACTTCTGACCTCACTTCCACAATAAGCCCAGTGTTGATACCCAGCCTCTGGAGTTCATCCCTCAAGAAGCACTGGCAGAAACCCAGGAATCAAATTGGGTACAAAAATCGTAAGTAAATGGGAAAGTATTTAGAACTTCGCCCACTAATCTTATTTCTCCAGGGACTGTTTTCCTCAAACATCCTCTGAAATCTCAGTCCTACATCAGCAGGGAATGAGGCCACAGACTGATGAGAGGAAATTTTATTTTAGCTATTTCCACATTTTTCTCATTCAGGTCCTCTAATGTGGTTAGTTGTGGCCTGAAAATGATATTTCCAAATGAATAGGAAGGAAGGAAATTGTTTTTGTTAAGATGGAAGGAAATATAGGTGCATTTACAAAATGGAGCTGCTTGCATGATTTTCACTTTTGTGTCGGCTAGCCCTGTAATGATTGCCTAGTACCAGTGACTACGAGTGGCTTTTCATGACCCCGGGAAGTTGGGCTGTGGCTGGCCAGCTGAGCAGCAGTCACTTAGATAACATCTTCTCAGTCCCTTCATGTTTAATATAAAAAATGATAACATTGCCACAGGAATACATGGGCATTTTTCCAACTGTTCAACATTGGACAGATCTGAGTGTCAATTTTATGTATGGGTATGTCTGCCCATTTTTCTATGAATAGTAATTGTTTTATGGAACTTTTTTTTCTTTTTCTTTTGCTGCTTTGAGACAGAGTCTCACTTTGTTGCCCAGACAGAGTGCAGTGATGCAATCTCAGCCCACTGCAACCCCCGCTTCCCAGGTTCAAGGGATTCTCCTGCCTCAGCCTCCCAGGTAGCTGGAATTACAGACATGCATCACCATGCCTGGCTATTTTTTGTATTTTTAGTAAAGACAGGGTTTCATCATGTTGGCCAGGCTGGTCTTGAACTCCTGACCTCAAGTAATCCACCCGACTCAGCCTCCTAAAGTGCTGGGAATACAGGCGTCAGCTGCCCCGCCTGGCAGGGAGCTTTCTTTTCAAGAGCTTTGGTTTTTGCCCTCTTTGTCCTAAATCCGTGCTTCTCAAACTGCCTGAGAATCTTATTAAAATGGAGATTCTGATTCAGTAGGTCGGGGATTGTCCATTTCTAATGAACTCACAGGTGATAAGGCCACTTGGACCAAAGTTTGAGTGGCAAGGTTCTAGAATACACAGATTACAAGTAATGGGGAATACTGGACAGACATGCTTCTACCTTAAAAGAAAGTTATTACATAGGGTCGTGTTTTAAAATGCAGTGTGACTTGGAAAGTTGAGCAGTGATAAAGCTAGAAATTTCTAAAATGAGTAGCAAACTGCCTTCCATATGTACCATTTTAAAATGCTGATTACTCCTTGAGAATAAGAGAAGCCTAATTTCAGAATATCATTAGGGTACCTATTGAAGTCTTGACTACACATATTTAGCATACTCCCTGGGAATTATATTTTAAGGACATTTTTCTATTAAATCATTGCATATGGAAGAAACTCAATATAATAGCTGATATTTACTTGGGTTCTTAATCAGAACATTGGGTGTGTGATTTTCATGATTATGATTTTCATTGCAATTAAGTTGATGTTTTGTAGACAGTGAAATTACCATCTACTCCAAAAGATTGCAAAATAGAATTTAACCTTAGAGCCAATGCAGGGAAAACTTGTTTCTGCAGGTGCATTTTTGAAACTTCAACAGATAGCAGGGAAAAAAAGTGACAGAAGGATCACAGTTCAGCAGTATGAATTGTCTGCTGGCAGCCTTGCAATCTGCTGTGCAGGCAGTGAGTTTTCGGTGTACATGTCACCTGATTTCTCTTTTTCTGTAGGCATGCCACCAGGACTACAGGGGCAGAGTGTCTCCTCTGGCAGCTCTGAGATCAAATCCGACGACGAGGGCGATGAGAACCTACAAGACACGAAATCTTCGGAGGACAAGAAATTAGATGACGACAAGAAGGATATCAAATCAATTACTAGGTCAAGATCTAGGTAACAGTATATAATACTGTCGCTTCATTTAATTCCTTTATTGGACTTTGATGAAGTGAACAGAACGGGAAGAAACTATTCAGTTTTTTCCTGGCAGGTAAATTTACAGCTTACAGCTGAAAAGAAAATTAAAGGCCTACTCTAGAAGTACTAAAAGTATTGTTTAAGATACCTGTACTCTAGGGAGGCCTAAAATGTTTCGGCATTGATGAATTTGGACCCAATGCTAATGACACAGTGAAAACAATTTGTATCTGATTCAAGTACAAACAGTTTATTTTTAAAACTCTACTTATTCTACAAATTTGGTCAGAAATGTTGTCTCTATAATATTTCCAAAGAAAGATTGTAGCCGTGTTAAAAACTCAGTTGATGTATGTGCCAACAATAACTGTTTTCTTACCTCTAAAGTGGGAAAATACTGATTTCCTAGATTTATCCTACACATATTGATGTATATAAGAGTAATACCTAAATTGCTAATGGTTTTTCCTCTTGGATACTCATTTCTATGGAAAACACAACTGCAGGAAAATAGCTTCTGGCTGGTTTTCTTAAATATTTGCTATCTTTACATTCCAGTCTCTGTCCCCGTGGACTTTAATCTGGTAATCAGATGGTTTTTGAATACCAACACCCATGTACTTTGCCTCAATTCCCTTGGGTTGTTTATACTGAAAATTTAACCAATTGTCCTAAGACTACAGCTTCCTTCTAAAGGCTGTGGCTCTCAAGGTTCTATCTAAGCTCTTGTGAATTAGGAACAGGCTGCCTCTTTATGTTGCCTTTGTAATTATTGAGATCAATTCCACATCCTGCCACAAGTTTTAAAATGCTGAATGCTTCTAGATAAACTTTTTCCTTCCTCATTGTAGTTTTCTGATTCTTGGCCAAGTTGGCAAGAAATCCCAAGGAGGGGATTTCATACCTTTAACAGCTTCTGTGTTAGTCCAGTCAGTTCTTCGTAATTTAACTTACTGTGGCCAAACTTAGGCATGTTAATGGGTTCTTTGAAGTTTCAGAACATTTTCACTTGCTGTTGAGAAACTTCCTATTTAAAAGGTCACTCTTATGACATTTACTTATGTGTGTGTCCAAAACTATATTATAAGGCAGTGCTTTTCAAATCTAGGCAGTTTTATTTGCATAACCAATTATTTATAAGTGAATAACCAATTCTAATTGATTATTAGCCTGAAAACCTTTGGAAGAAAAGTTCCCATTTTCTAGTCCCCTTTGTGTAAGGTGTGGCACATGTTGGGTACATAAACATATCACCCGAATGCTTAGCTTCAGGACAGGCCCAGCAGAGACTGTTTCCTTTTGCTTTTTATAGCCTATTTGCATAGTGGAATATAGAAGTGAATTAATTATAAGTTAATTTCCTTGGCATTGGCAGCAGTCGAGGATAAGGGCAGAGGAGGGATCAGCAGAAGGCAGAGAAAGAGAGTCTTTTCCAGTGGACTCAGTTGAATTGCATGTTTACCATACACACCTGTGGCGGACAGTACCATCTGGAAAGGCGCTTAAGCTGTGACGAGAGAGCCTGATCTTACAGCATTCTTCTGTGGTGTCATCCTCCTTGCCCCTGACTTTTCTCCTTCACCCACGTGTTCTTGACTTATGTGCATCGTCTTTATGTGTAACGTGTACTTGCAACCCAAGAACACCACTCCCACTTTTGATTGGTTGGAGCTTCTCAAGTGTAGTTGGTCTTTACTGCCACTTGGAAGTTACCCAGTGATTCTCCAAAATGGAAGACCGGAGTCATACATTTTAAACCAGCATTCATTAAGTATACATTGAATTGACTAGATAATTTCCCACATCTTCCAACTCCGAAGTGTTGTGTTTAATGATCTTTATCCTGTGAACATTTCTGATGTGTGAAATTTTAAAGTAGAGGTTAACCTTCATGATCCCATAGATCCATCCATACTTTACCCTCTAGGTTAATTGTTAGTCCCTTCCATGTAGGTTCTTGTAATGGGGAGTCTACTGATGTTCAGTGAAGTTTGTTTCATTTTTTTATGTCTCTCATAAGCCCCTCAAAAATCCTCACTCATGTTTATTCACAATAGTCGTTCAGAGCTGTGTGCTACTCTGCCTTCTTGAGACAAGACATGATGCACACCTCTCTTTTTAACATAGCCCTTGGAATATTTGAACCTGCTTCCATGAAGACTTCCTGATATGACATGCTTTCCAGGTGGCTCATCGTCCTCGTTGCCTTCCATTCAAAAGTTTTTAATTTGTCACTGTTGCACCCAGAAATGGACAGAACTGATCTTATCTTTCCAGACTATTCTGGGCCCAACCATGCCTTTATTATGAATCAGGGGGTATTTTGGTTTTCACAGTCAGAAATTAGCTTTTGGCCTTTTTTTTTTTTTTTTTTCGGTAAGAGAATCTGGCCGTGTTGCCCAAGCTGGTATACAGTGACTGATCACAGCTCACTGCAGCCTCCACCTCCTAGATTTAAGTGTTCCTCCCACCTCAGCCTCTCAAGTAGCTGAGACTACAGGTGTGTGCCGCTGTGCCCGAATAATTTTTTTGTAGAGACAAGGTCTCACTATATTGCCCAGGCTGGGATTATGGGCATGAGTCTCTGTGCCCTACTTTCTGCCTTCATTTTTGACTCACAGTGAGGTCCTGGTCATTCATAAGCTGTAGGTGTTTGGTTTTTTGAATCGTTTTTCATGGCTAATATCAATTCAGGTTTCCCAAACTTCTTCTGGGGATCATAAACATCCATAACATTAAAGACCAGAGAAGTCATGTTTTTCTAACCTTTTATTTAATAGAGAAAATGAGACTCCCATAGGGTAAGTGGGTTGACCAGGCCTTCAAAGCAAGGTAATGGTGACACTTGGATAAAAGCCTCACTGTCTTCACTCCCATTGCTCTGATGTCTTAAATACAGGTTTTTCTTATTCCTGCTGTTAAGCCGCCTTGTATTTTTTTGACCTGTCAAAATCATTTTTCAATTACTTGTTTCCTCTAGGTTTCAGATGTCACGGTATGAAACGTCTTGTATATGTGAAAAAAGATGAAGTATAAATTTAAAGTCATTTGGAAGCATGGCTATACAGCATAGGCTAAGCATAAGTTGGTGAACTTACACTTTGCAGAGTGTAACCCCACTGCTAAGAAAAGCCTTGTTTTAACTCCCCCACCCCCGCATCAGTATGGGCACACTCTGCACTCGAACTTTAATCTACGGCATCCTCACCTATTTGGTTCAGGTTTAATGTCTGCGAGAAAACCAAATATCTTGTGTATTGTGGAACATCACAGCCATCTAAACCAGTCCCCAGGTCAAGTGGATGCAAAAATTCTGCCAAAGATATGGCATAAGATGGAAAAGTTCCCCGAAAACTCTGGAAGCAAACAAAGTAATGTAGACACCTTCTTTTTCCCCCACACCATTAGAAAATGTCACGTCCCTTTTGTCCCACAGCAATAATGACGATGAGGACCTGACGCCGGAGCAGAAGGCGGAGCGTGAGAAGGAGCGGAGGATGGCCAACAACGCCCGAGAGCGCCTGCGTGTCCGCGACATCAACGAGGCTTTCAAAGAGCTTGGCCGCATGGTGCAGCTCCACCTCAAGAGTGACAAGCCCCAGACCAAGCTCCTGATCCTCCACCAGGCGGTGGCCGTCATCCTCAGTCTGGAGCAGCAAGTCCGAGGCGAGTGCAGGCCAGCCTCCTTACAGAGCTCATGGGGAGCTCATAGCAGGCACAAGCTGTGATGGGCACGCCAGCCTTGAGCAGTGGCAGAGGGTAGACTTTTTTTTTTTTTTTTTTTTTTTGAGATGGAGTCTCGTTCTGTCACCAGGCTGGAGTGCAGTGGTGTGATCTCAGCTCACTGCAACTTATGACCCCTGAGTTCAAGTGCTTCTCCTGCCTCCGCCTCCCAAATAGCTGGGACTGCAGACATGTGCCACCACACCTAGCTAATTTTTGTATTTTTAGTAGAGACAGGGTTTCACCATGTTGGCCAGGATGGTCTCAATCTCTTCACCTCATGATCTGCCCGGCCTCTGAAAGTGCTGGGATTAATTCCACCCAGACAGTGGACTTTTAAGCATCATTCCAAAGAACTGTTTCAATTACAGACTGTGTCTAAATCCATGAGGCAGCCTCCTGTAATTAAGTTGTAGGATTCTCCTTTTTTTTGAGACAGTCTTGCTCTGTCTCCCAGGCTGGAACACAGTGGCACAATGTCATCTCACTGCAACCTCTGCCTCTTGGGTTCAAGCAGTTCTCTGCCTTAGCCTCCCGAGTAGCTGGGATTACAGGTGCCCACCACCATGCCTGGCTAAGTTTTGTATTTTTAGTAGAGATGGGGTTTCACCATCTTGGCCAGGCTGATCTTGAACTCCTGACCTTGTGATCCACCCACCTCGGCGTCCCAAAGTGCTGGGATTAGAGGCATGAGCCACCACACCCTGCTAGTCATAGGATTCTCTTATAACTAAGATTGTATTGCAACTTTCCATATGTCCTGTCAGTGGAGCTTAGTTTATTTGCTTTACCAACCTTTGCTCACACTGTAAAGAGGCTGTATACACTCACCGTGCAGTTCACCTTTTACTAGTGACTGACCAAATGGACCGCCACAGTACTTAGTAACTGTTCCTTTTGTTCTGTAATATAAACACTGAGAAAAAGGTCAGACATGCAAGAAGAGTGCGTTGCTGCCTTCTGTCAGAAGCCTCGGCATTAAACAAAGGTCCTGTGCTTTAATCCTCCACAGAAAGGAATCTGAATCCGAAAGCCGCCTGCCTGAAAAGAAGGGAGGAAGAGAAGGTGTCCTCGGAGCCTCCCCCACTCTCCTTGGCCGGCCCGCACCCTGGAATGGGAGATGCATCAAATCACATGGGACAGATGTAAAAGGGCAAGTTTGTTTTCAACCGTTTCTGAAATCGATCATTTGTAACTCTCAGCAGCATATCAGCCATAAAAGTGAATTTTACCCAAATTGACAGATACTTTATTTCATGGAAAAAGAATTTAAAAAATAAAATAAACAACAACAACAAACCCTTCCTCTGTTACATCTGTATTAATGAATTTTTTCTCTCTTTTTTCCTTTCTCAGGTCCAAGTTGCCACATTGCTTCATTAAAACAAGAGACCACTTCCTTAACAGCTGTATTATCTTAAACCCACATAAACACTTCTCCTTAACCCCCTTTTTTGTAATATAAGACAAGTCTGAGTAGTTATGAATCGCAGACGCAAGAGGTTTCAGCATTCCCAATTATCAAAAAACAGAAAAACAAAAAAAAGAAAGAAAAAAGTGCAACTTGAGGGACGACTTTCTTTAACATATCATTCAGAATGTGCAAAGCAGTATGTACAGGCTGAGACACAGCCCAGAGACTGAACGGCAATCTTTCCACACTGTGGAACAATGCATTTGTGCCTAAACTTCTTTTGGAAAAAAAAAATATAATTAATTTGTAAGTCTGAAAAAAAATATTTAATTTAAAAAAAATTGTAAACTTGCAATAATGAAAAAGTGTACTTCTGAAGAAAACTACATGAACGTTTTTGTTGGTATTCAAGTCAGCTAGTGTTTATAATTACTGGATATTGAATTAGGGGAAGCTCGGCTGCCCTAGTAACAAAACCAGCAAACGTCCTGATGACAACGAAGTGATGACATTAGCCATTCCTTAGGGTAGGAGGAACAGATGGATCTTATAGACCTATGACAAATATATATATAAATATATATATAAATATATATTAAAAATTTAGTGACTATGGTAAGCTTTTGTTCATTTGTTTCAGACTTTTTTCTCCTGTAAAAAAATAGTACTGATTAACTTTTTTAAAAGAAAGATTTTACTGTAAATATGGATTTTTTTTTTTTTGGTCTTATTTCTGTCCCTTTCCCTGGTTTGTTATCATAACCTGTAGTGCCAACTCTGCTTCCAGAGGGGTAGTGCAGGATGAAATGCTGACCCTGATGTTGCTTCTCATTCATAAATAAGTAGAAAGTTGTTTCTCCAGTCTTTTGGGAACACAAGACTTAAAAGTCACATCATGTGTAGATATTACAAGCAGCATTACCAAGATACGGCAAAAAGAGTTTGTCTGAATTGTAATGTTGCATTTGTGACCCTATTCTGGGATTTTCAGAGGTACAAGGTTAGAATGCTACAATGTTACCACTGTGCCTTCCAATGTTTATATCATCGGAAACATAACATAATCAAAGTGGCTGTGATTTAACAAAATGATTAAAGTGTTACCTACCTGTGTAGCCGAAGTAGTGTGCAGTGAGGCGTTTCTGAATACATGGTCAGATTTTTGGAAAAAAACAAAAACAAAAAAAACAAAGTTCAAAATCCGTCAAATGAGAAAATTGCAAGTAGTGTGACAGAGCTGATTGATTTTGTTGCTTTCTTGATTTTTTTTTTTTCAAAATGGGTTTACTAAAATGTAGATGGCTTAACTGCCTCCTCCTTCGTCTGAAAAATGCCAATATTCAATCATCATGCAGCATTATAACAAGCCTTATGAGTCCTAAAGCATTAAGTTGCACTTTTTTGAGGAGGGGTAGTGCAGTATTTCTCTGGCCAGTATGAATGAAGTTTATACTTACCATATTTGATAGAAACATAGATCAAGCTATGGCACAGCGACTCATCAGATAGCTAGCTTTGACGTCTGGGCACAATTGAACCAACTTCCATCGTGAATCTTTATAATGATTGACTTTGGTGTATAGTGCAGTAAACAAATAGTGCTCCTAGTTAAGTATTTGTCAGCATCCTTTTGTCTCTAACTCGTTTCTATTTTTACAGCCACACAATCTTGGCATGTATTAAGAAAAAAAAAATCCCTGTTCAAGTAGTTTTTCCACCTATCAGCACTGAGTAAATGCCATAAATCCATTGAAATGGTCTAAATGTTCCATCTGTTCTCCTGTTTTGCCAGTTATATAGTAATGAAATACATTTGTAAATTTTATGCAACAAATGGCAAACGTATCATTATTTTGAAATTGTGTATGTAAAAGTTATATTTTTACATGTAGACTCTTGTTATTATGTGTTTTAATACATTGTATCAGTTTTTGTTTCTTTTTTTAAGCTGTGTGGTTTAAAAAGAAGTCTCATTTAAATGAAATAGTGAGCTACAAGAATCAGAATTTTATGTTCATTTCTGAAAATGTAAGAACAAATAAGATAGTTACCACGTGGTCATCTTTTACAAACCCATAAACATTTTGATTAGCTGTGTGTGTGTTGAAAAACTGTAAATATGTTCAGTAGCGATAAAACTAAAATAACTTTGATTTGTTGATAAGTTCCTAAAATGTGGAGGTGGATTAAAACCTTAGGAGAATAGCAGAAATCAAACTTCATGAAAAGTTATTTTGGGGCTTTCCTGTGACATGTATGAACAAAGAGGCTCAGAGAAGGGCATGGAAGACAATAATGTATACTCTCCTCTCCTCCCTGAATAATGAAAACCATGTGTACTTGTTCCCTCCGTATGTTAAAGATTCCCTTTTAGTGGTACATTCTGCACTCATTTTGTATAGTCTACCAAGGCGGGTATCCCTAGGAACAAATATTATATAGGAAGCAGGTATACTCTAATCACATTCAGGATAAGTGTACAGAAGAAAATACGGTGTTTACTCTTTAGGGAACTGGAAACACTCCCTGCATTGATGTACATTTTAAGAATGGCACTTTTGATACATGTTATCATAAAGGTGCTTAATAGAGCTGAATTAAAGTTTTTCAAATCTGTAAACAAAGCAAAAAAGTTAATTGTAGTCATTTGGTTATTTTTTAAATTGGTGCTTTATATTTTGTTCTCACTCAGAGTAAAAGCTGCAATTTATTGTTCACCAGCTTTGATGTATTCATTACTCAGTAATGCAATACCTCTATTGTTGAATTCCCTTTAGAAATAAGTAAAAATTCTAACGGCCACCGAAAGCTGCTCGCTAGGTTTTGCTTGGTGGAGAAACGTAGTCTGCACCTATTCATATTAATTGGATTGTATCCCCATTAAAAAAGAAAAAAGGGAATGTGGCCTTTTTAGTGTGTTTTTTATTGTTGTTGTTTTGTAATTATCAAACCCAGGTAAGATATTGGTATCCTGCACTGGATTTTCAAATGAAATTCAGCGGAAGACAGTTAAGATTCAAGTACTATACAAAAATTTCATAAGGGTCCATACTACACTATCTATATGATGACACTTAGGCGGGGATCTCTTTCAGAAACTCGGACTTAAAAGCAACTTGGAACAGTTGATCCACCTCCACATTCAAGTAATTTATGAATATGCAGAATAGGGATCTGTTCATCTAGAAATTTTTACCATTTGTCTTCTGTGTAGCTGCAAGGAACACTAATGTTTATACAACTGTCAGTCCACCCAGTGGTGCAACTGGTTCTGATTCAGTCTTCCGATTCCTTTTTTGTTTTTCACTTTTTCCTATTTCTGAATTTTTTTTTTATTTGTGATCTTGATTTTGATGAGGGGTTGGGGAGTGGGGAGGGAGTCGAACCAAGACTTGGAGTTAAGAGGATTTTCATCTTTTGCATCCAACAGGCAGAATATGATCTGTGTCCAAAAGTGAACTTGAGTCAGGAATGAAACAATTTCAGCATAAACAAGCACAAAAATTTAGTCTGCTGGCTGACTGGAAGCAAAAAAAGTCAAGATGGAATATGATGAATTCCAACACAATGGGGCACCAAGGCCTTTAGGCCTCTCTTTTTATTTTGCTTTGGTTTTGTTTGTTTTTCTTTAGAGACATGCTCTTTCTCATGGGACTTGAAGTGGACTCATCTTTGTGCAGTGCTGGTTTTGCCATACTCATTTCAAGTATTATAGACATATGTAATGGTGAAAATATATGAACTGTGGCCTTTTTCATTCTTGTTACTTGTGATGCAATTAAGTGAAGATAAGAAAAAAAAAAAAAAAAAAAAGCAGAGATTTACCATGTATCAGTGCCTGGCTTTTTGTTATAAAGCTTTGTTTGTCTAGTGCTCTTTTGCTATAAAATAGACTGTAGTACACCCTAGTAGGAAAAAAAAAAAACTAAATTTAAAAATAAAAAATATATTTGGCTTATTTTTCGCAGGAGCAATCCTTTTATATCATGAATATTACAAAAAAAATTGTCAGATTCTGAATATTTCTTCTTTGTAGATTTTTGGAATCATTATGAGTAAAAGTTTGTTACTTTATTTTACTATTTAAAAGATGTTATTTTACCATGTGTTACCAAGACGAAACTGTATGGGTAGCTTTTTTGTTTGTTTTTTGTTTTGTTTTTGTTTTTGTTTTTTTAGTTGTAGGTCGCAGCGGGGAAATTTTTTGCGACTGTACACATAGCTGCAGCATTAAAAACTTAAAAAAATTGTTAAAAAAAAAGAAAAAAAGGGAAAACATTTAAAAAAAAAAGATAAACAGTTACACCTTGTTTTCAATGTGTGGCTGAGTGCCTCGATTTTTTCATGTTTTTGGTGTATTTCTGATTTGTAGAAGTGTCCAAACAGGTTGTGTGCTGGAGTTCCTTCAAGACAAAAACAAACCCAGCTTGGTCAAGGCCATTACCTGTTTCCCATCTGTAGTTATTCGATGAAGTCATGTACATGACCGTTCTGTAGCAATAAATGTGCCATTTTTATAAACTGTTTCTGACACTTGTTTCATTTCATTTTGCATTGTCCATATAGCTATGATTCTCTTCTGTAAGTAAATTGCATCTATATTTCATTTTCCAAGTGTTGGAGGTATTGACAGCTTAACAAACAAAACATACAAAAAAAAAATCACAGAAACAAATTGTAACGCAAAGCACATGATTGATCAAGGAAGAGATGCCCTTAATGAAAATGGAACGAGATGCATGCAAAACAAAAAGAAAACTGTCTAGAGGATTAACTAATTGAAGGAATATAATTAATGTGCATGTAACACTGAAGCTATGCATTTGAAGAGCTCTGAACTGCACCAATGTTTTCGGTTGTGCTGCAGGTTGCTAAGTCAAGTCAGCCTTAACCTTTTGCATCAGTTGGTCGGCTGTTTGGCAGAACATTCTCAGCTAGATCTTTTCAGTCAAAAAACTAAGATGCTTTATTTTGTATCACTTTGTTAAAAGCTGAATATTGTTAACAACAGTTAATGTTAACACTGTATTTATACTTTCTCAAACTACACCCGCCCCACCACTTCTGGTTGCCTCTGTTGACTATTAATCCAGATGTAAACAACCAGATGTTTTTTTCTAACTTGTACAAACTGACGTGTCAACTATTATGGAAGGAAAAAATGTACAGATTAAAATTATTCAGTGTTATGTACTGTAAGTTATTTTTGTAGAATGGACATCAATCTACTTTGCAAAATTTGGAGGCTATTTCAACATTGCACTGTAGAAATGTAAAGTAATGTATGCAATGTAAAGGAAAGCCCGCGGTAGCTGAGCACTTCCTAACAGAATGTTCTAATCAAGTACGTGGTATTTGAGGATGTCTCCGATATTGCTCTTGTATTCTTTCTAATTGGGTTTAGTGACTAGTTGAAGGAAAATGTTATAACGCCATTTGGTTCACGTGAAGTGCCCTCCATAGCCAAATGTTGGGATTTTTTTTTTCTTTTTTGGTTGGACTGTTTGCAGATATTTAAATTTTATGAAATTTCCAAAGATTTTGGTTGATAACTCCCTTTTACCTTCTAAATGATTTGAGATGTTCTTATGTTCTTACTGTGTGTTTTAAATATATATAAAAGAGCCACAAGCATTTAGTCTTTTAGTATTATATTTGATCATATACCTACTGGAAAATGGGGGGAAAGTGGGCACCCCTACAATATCTCTTGTGTAGTGTCTATTAACATTCTTCTATTCCTCTTCGGGAGGACCACATTATAAGGTACATTAATCTTAGATTTTGGTTCATTTTCAAAGGGAAGTTAAATTGCTGGAGAACCTAAAGTATTATCCAAAAGTTAAGTTCACAATAATTTTAGAAATGACTAATGGAGGAGTATCCAAAGGGGCTGAAATAGGGAATCATTTTTAGCCTTATAATTGGGTCCATTCATCCAAAACCAAATGAAATTTATATTCTCAGCTTCATTTGTACAGCACCTTTCTCTTGAGGAACGGCCCAAGAAATTTCATGTGTAAGCCTCTTTAAGGGAGACATTGAAATCGACAGAAGGAACTTGTGTGCTGCCTATATTCAAATCACACCAGGATCGCACAATTAAATTGCACTTGGGACACCTCATGCTCTGCCAGCCAGAAGATCTCTTGTTCCATAAGGAATTCTCATTCAAATGGGTTACAAGTCCACATTCTCACTGGTCACAGCCTGTGTTATAAATAAACATGGCCAGTCTTTAAAGGACTAGAAGGGCATGAAGAGCCAGAGTCACTTTGGTATTCTTGAGAGATCATTTAAATTGATAAGGTTTGATGAACAAAGGCACCTCAAGTGAAAATCCACCTTTTCAGGGAAAGGAAGACAATGCCACAGCTATGAGAAAGCAGTAGTTATAGGCAAATGTGCATTGAGGTGCCCCCTACTGAGTTGCTAGGTGCTGTGGGGTCAGAAAGTAAAATCAACCAAGCAGCCAGTATCTGGGTATTTGTTTTTAGTGTGAGACATTAAGATTACTGAATCTGTACTTAAATATAACAAGTATAGTTTAGGCTTTTTGCTATGGAGTGGTGTGTATGAAAGTGTTTCTTGCCACTTTTGGGTTTTGTACCCAAAATGAATGAATCCACTCCATAGAGATTTCTTCATAGAATGAAGAATGAAACCACTCCATAGAGGGGGAAAAAAGGATATATGTATGAAATGTCACATTCAACTTCTTTTTTTTTTTTTTTTAAGAGATAGGGGCTTCATCTGTCAACCAGGCTGACACATCAATGCATCCTCCAACTCCTGTACTCAAGCAATCCTCCTGCCTCAGCCTCCTGAGTAGCTGGGACTACAAGTGTGTGCCACCATGTCTGGCAAATTAGTAAAAATTTATCATACAGACAGGGTCTTGCTATTTTGCCTGAACTAGTCTTTAATGCCTGAACTCAAGTGACCCTCCCAACTTAGCCTCCCAAAGTGCTAGGATTATAGGTGTGAGCCACTGTGCCTGGCCCTGACAAATCTCTCTAGCATCTAGCCATGGCTACTTGTTCATGGGTCAAGTTAAGAAAATCTGGTGTAAGATGCCAAAATCTTCAATACTTGACAAAGGAATAAAACTTGTCCTATTTACCTTGATTGAGATGGTTGAGCCTAACCAGAACTGGACTGGTGTCTGGCTTTTAAAGAAAGACTCTTTGTGTAACAGAAAATAATACGGTTCCTATTAACATCTGTTACACTATATTTAGAAGTCAAATGGCTTTAGCATTGGCATGAACATTCTTCTAAGAGGAAGCTGAAAGTTGCCAAGTGCAAAGTGAAAATGCTCAGGCAGAATCGGACTTGCTGTTGTGAGGTTTTTGACCATAACCAGCCCACGACTGAGGAACTTTTTTGTTCTTGAGCAAAAATGAGAAAATTTTGGAGAATAGGAAAACTTGATTGTTGTAAGGAATTATTTTATTTTACATATATTTATTTGTGAGTCTCAGATCATTTCAAAGATGAGAAAATGCAGGCACAGGAATGTGCTCAAGTCCTTGGGGCTAAAACAAGTAGCCAGTGTGCTGATTTTGAGCCCAGGGTCACTGCACTGACCCACCTCTTGAACAGCCACTTGACTTCCCACCTCTAACAATATGCCTCCCCCACCAACAACTGCCCACAATCTCATTTTTTTTTTTCGCTTTTATCCTTTTTTGCTGCCTTTTCATGAATCTTTTACAGGAGCATTGTTAAACTTCCCTGCCCTTCTCTTTTTCAACCTATTCTACAAATTGTTAGGATATAATGAGATGTGAGAATTTTCACACAGCAAGAGTCTGCTAGCCAAACTCAAATTTTCACTCTGGCCCACCCACTTGTTTAAAAATAAACTTTGTCCTTTGGAATAATTTTAGATTTATAGAATAGTTGCAAAGATAACGACATAACATTCCCATGGACCCTTCACCCAGTTTCCCCTAAGGGTGAAACGTTGCATAACCATGGTACATTTGTCAAAACTAAGACATTAGCAGTGGTTCTTTCTTTAAATTTCACCAGTTTCTCCACTAATATCCTTTTTTTCTGTTCCTAAATCCAATCCAGGAACCCACACTGCCATTAGTCTGACACACTTAGATTTTAAGTGCTAAGAGCGGCATACCAATTCAAGTCTGCACAGTATTCCATGATCCCAGGGCCTTATCAAATCACATCCACACACCTCCCAAATAAACTGTCAGTAGAAAATCACGTGACTTTCTTTTTACAATTCCTTCCATTATTCCCATCTCTTGAAAATCATCCTTCTTTGATAAAAGGCATTGCAGCAGTATGGAGAAGACAGGAATGGAAAAGGAGCAAGAGGACACTCAACAACACCCATGACCTGAAAAATTTAAATAATCACATCATCCATTCATCGATTGATTTTTTATTGACTGCTGATTAAGTCAAAAGCACTGGGGTGGGTTACAAGGCAACAATCCCTACCTGTAAGTCTAGAGGGCAATAGATGCATCTATATGACCAACAATAATTACTGGAAGGCAGAAACAAACCATGCTGGGGAGTAGTAAAGATAGGCACTGGGGTTGCTTCCAGAAAATAGAGGATGTCTGTAAAAGTGACCTTCAGGTGTGAGGAGTATTTTGGCAGGTAGAGAAGATAATGGAGCTAAAACAATGGCAAGTCTTTCTGCACTGTAAAGAAGCAGACTTGTAGGAAGACAATCATGATAGCTTAAATGATGATGATGCATTTTTTTCTCATTTTCATCACCTTCCCATCACCCAAGCAACAATACCTGGAAACGCTTGGCTGACCTTTGGGGTTTACAGAGTTATTTAAGGCTTGCATGTACAGAACGGAAATATCCACATCCTACCCAAGCACAGTGGCTCACACCTGTAATCCCAGCACTTTGAGAAGCCAAGGTGAGAGATCACTTGAGGCCCAGGAGTTCAAGACCAGCCTGAGCAACAAAGTGAAACCCCTGTCTCAAAATAATAATAATAATAAAATTAATTAGCCAGGTGTGTTGGCCTGTGCCTGTGGTCCCAGCTACTCAGGAGGCTAAGAAGATAGCTTGAGCCCAGGAGGTTGAGGCTGCAATGAGCCATGATCATGCCACTGCACTCTAGCCTGGGCTACAGAGTGAAACCCTGTTTCAAAAAGTTTTTAAAAGTAAAGAGAAGAAATATCCACATCATATTATTGATTATTCTGAGGATGTGTAGGAAAATCTAGGCCAAACCACACATTTTAAAGTGAAAGCAAGTAAGCCCTCAGAACTTAGCTGAATCAGCACAGTTCCCTCAAGCTCATGTCTGAGCTCTAAAAGGAACTCTGGTTGCCTGACTCCCTATCAAGGAATGCTTTGCAACATACCGTTATGTCAATTAAATGACACTTTAGCCCTCCAGATGTCCACAACCCAAGGGTTTGTGTGAGCAACTAAAGCAGCAAATGAAAGTGATGGGGGCTATAGAGGAGCAATGAAGAACTGGATTGGAAGATTGATACTTGGAAGATTGCTGGGGTATCCTACAGAGCATGATAGCCATGCTCTGTAGGATAGGTTTCAAGACAGAAATTTACATGAAGGAGGGGAGAAGCTGGCGGGTATGAATAAGAGGTGGTGGGAGGCTGGGCTTGGTGGCTCACCCCTGTAATCCCAGCACTGTGGGAGAGCGAGATGGGTGGATCACCTGAGGTCAGGAGTTTGAGACCAGCCTGGTTAACATGGTGAAACCCCATTTCTGCAAAAAACACAAAACTTAGTTGGGCGTGGTGGCTGTGCCCGTAATCCCAGCTACTCAGGAGACTGAGGCAAGAGAATCACTTGAACTCAGGTGGCAGAGGTTACGGTGAGCTGAGATTGTGCCACTGCGCTCCAACCTGGGTGACAGAGTGAGACTCCATCTCAAAAAAAAAAAAAAGAGGTGGTGGGATGTGGAGAGCACTTAGAGGAAATGGGCATAGGCCTCTGAGTTAGGCAGGTGTTTAGAGTAGATACACAGAGTGTGGTAAGAAAAGCATGCCTGGACGAAAACATCTGATGGGAGGAGGCGATGACATTTCCTTAATTTTTACCAAGCTTTGTTCCAAAAGGTCTTAAGATCACAACTGATAATTCTGAACAGCAGTAAAGGGATAGATGCTTTCCTATATTTTTCATGAACAAGTATAAGCTTACACTCAAACAGGGCCTTGACCATCTAATATCATACAAGATATACGCTGTTGAACAAGCTACTCTACTCACCCATTACCTTCAGCTGTGAAATGGGGATAATAGCACCTACATCTTGGAGTAAATATTATAAGGCATGTCTTGTGCTCCTTCCATGTTGACACATAAAAAATGTCAGGGCATCACACAGATTGTATTGTGTGTGAGTATTTATACATACTAACCATAGGACTGCAGCAATGACCTCTATTTGTAACATCTTTCCTGGCCCCACCCCCAATTTTGTCCTCAAAGGCAGGAAGTCAAATGGATCAAGCTGTGCATCTTCTCAGACTCTACTGTGATTTCCCATTTTTTTCCTGCATTAAATGAAACTCCCACCTACCCAGTGTTAGAAAATCTGAAAACAGAAGGAGCTAGCTTATAAGGAACATGTTCAAGTAGTCTCAACCTCACGAAAGCTCTGCCTCCACAATGGTGGCACTTCCACAAACATTATTTCATCAAGCATCCCTGCAAATCTAAGCAATCGGTATTACCCTCCACACCTTAGAAAGAGAGTGAGTGAGTCTCTGAGGGCTGTGGTCAGTGCAGGTGACCAGGGCAAAGTAATGCAGATGCAAATTCAAGTCTATTGATGTTAAAACCAGTAGATAGTTCATGATCCCAAAGCTGCTGGAGTTGTCTGGAGTTTAGAGGATGGATTCACTGGCTTGAATTAAAATATGTCTAACGCCCTTTCTCATTCAGAATATGGCTCCACTTGTGGGACTGTAAGGCCTGCCACCTCCCTCCCTGATGATGTTCTTGCTCTGCAATGCAGCTTCTGTGGGCTTCCTTCCAATCAGATTATCCAGCACCCCAGTAGCCTGTTCCTCTCGGAGCCTTCACTCATGCCATACTCTTTTATACTATACTCTTTCTCTTTAATTCAAACACATCTTTTCCATCATCTGGATCCTGCCTATGATTGTTCCATCAACTCAGAGAAACAAAAGCAAGAAACCAGTGCAATAACACCTGGGGATCTTAGATCATGGATCAAAACCACTATGGTGGGTACCAGGAAGAAAGCAAACTTAAAATCTCTTGTAGCTATAAAACATGCAAATAGTTTAATGAAAAGAGAAACCATTAGAATCTCTGAAAGCTTATTTTAGACTGTAACATGCACTTAAAAATATCCATCTCAATGAACTAAATCATAAAAAACTAGCCAGGTGTGGTGGTGCATGCTTGTAGTCCCAGGTAAGTGGGCACACCTGCTGAGGTGGAAGGATCACTTAAGCCCAGAAGTTCAAATATAGCCTGAGCAACATAGTGAGACCCCACCTCTAAGAAAGAACAATAATAAAATATAACATTTTTCCTCTTCTAAATCCAGTTGGTATATTATTTTATTTAAATCACATAATTTTATTGGCTGGATATCATTTTTATTCCCATTCCACCTACGAAAAAGTTGAGGCTTAGAGGGATTGTTAGGTAAACGGCAGGGAGGGATAAGAGTGGAGCCTAAGCCATCTGACTCCTGATCCTGAAATCAGTAAATGGGCCCAAAATTTTGCTGTATGAGATGAATGCTAGAATTAATAAGCAGCTTATTTTTTCACAATTCCATGAGGTTTCCAGAGAAACACAAGACTCAGAAACATTAGATCAAGTACCAAGATCATGCTTCCAATAAGTGGATCAAGATGAGATTTCAGGCTGGACGCAGTGGCTCACGCCTGTAATCTCAGCACTTTGGGAGGCTGAGGCGGGTGGATCACTTGAGGTCAGGAGTTTGAGACCAGCCTGGCCAACGTGGTGAAACCCCATCTCTACCAAAAATACAAAAACTAGCTGCACATGGTGATGTGTGCCTGTAGTCTCAGCTAATCGGGAGGCTGAGGCAGGAGAATTGCTTGAACCTGGGAGGTGGAGGTTGCAGTGAGCCGAGATTGCGCCATTGCACTCCAGCCCTGGTGACAAGAGCGAACTTCTGTCTCAAAAAAAAAAAAGAGAGATTTCAATGCAAAGTCATTTACTACCAAAATCTTTCTAAAGGAAGTAATAAAGCAAAGGTAAATACAAGAGCTCAGATATTACAGGCCCTGGCCCATGGAGGGCATCATCTTCCTGAAAAGCTCTTGAAGAGTTGTGGAGTTAATCCCCTGAAGCACGCAGCATACAGAAGCCATTTAATGAAGATGTGTTCATTTATACCCTCTGCCAGCACCTAACACAATTTGGAAGTTTCTTTTTCTGAATTTCCAGAGGCCACACAACACATGGCACAGCCAGGAGGAAAAGCAGATCTTTTTACAACTTGCCCAGGGAGCATTCCAAGAGAAATATTTCATTTGGTGTCCCCATTAGCATCCTCTTCAGCAAGGTCACTGCAGCTTGTAAACAGACACATCACATATGCATTCATTCCACAAACCTCTGCTTAGCACCTGCTGAGGAAGGGCTGGGTGGACAAAGGTGATCAGGATCTAACCCCCCCTTAAGAAGCTGACAGTCTTGGGAGAGGACAGAGTCTCGGGGTGGAAGGAACACAGTCTTGCAGGGAGAGGGCTGGGATGGGAAGGAAGTGGAATGTGCTCTAGTGGAGTTGAGCCCTATGTGCTTGGAGAGGACTGAAGGGCAACACCAGTGGAGTTAGTGACTGGGGAAGACACAGAATTGTTGGAGGAGACTTCATTCTGAAAACAGCAACTGAAATTGAAATTAATCTTGGGAGAAAAGAATCAAATTTCCATGCATGAAAAAGTCAAGGAGAAGATGGAAAAGGAAGTATGACACTGACTCCCGCATTCTCGGAGCACCAAGGAATTCCAAATGGCTTAACAATAGGGATTCTGGTGTCAATGGAAGAAGAAATAGGAGGAGGCAGGGGTCCTGATACCAGTAAGGAGTCTGGACTGTCCTGTGGGCACTGGGAGCTGCAGAAGAGTTTAAGCAGAGAAGTGATCTGATGTGATTTGCATTTCAGAAGTTCCCTCTCCCCCAGGTGAGCTGTGCTCTGTGGGGAGGCTGATGGCAGGGCACCCACACCATCAAGGTCAGAGACAAGAGCTGACCTGGTTCAGTCTATCCTGCTCTGCAGCTCATGATTGTGGATTCCAGCTGTCCTTGCTCTGACCTGTGGACTAGAGGCTTCAGTTTCAAAGACAGTAGCCTTACAGAGAATGGCTTAACCACCTGCCCTGAGAGTGCGCAGGAGATGCTGAATGTTAATGAGGAATTTTCTCAATTGGTTCTGAGTTTTCTGGAATCAATTCTCTGACCTGATTAGATGCAAAGGCATTAATGATCCTGTTTCCAGTGGATCATATCCGATGGCATGGAATGGCGAGACAGTTACTCAAATTATTCCTTGTAGATACCTGGTAACTAAGTGCTGATGAAAGTCAAGATTTTGGTGGAGTAAGTATTAATAATTCATGGCACAAATAATTTTAATCAAAATAAAAAATATAATGGAGTTAGTTGGCTATTTCTAACTGTGCTAGAGAACTTGGAGAAAAGAAAATGATGAACTCAGGGCTTTACATTCACAGTTCAATGTCTGTATAGGGGTCTGAAAGCTCCTCTGCCTCCCTGAAAGAAACCTTTTCTTCTGCAGCACTTCATTTGAAAACCAGAAGAAAGCCTAATCCTGCAAGGGAACTGAATTGCAAAGCAAATCAAATTTCCAAACTCTAGGCAGAGTTCTCTTTTGTTAAAGTCAAGACATGATTGGGAAAAAATGGGATTTTGAAAATTGGGATGGGGACATTCTGATGGAGCTAGATGCGTGGAACTCCTGACTTCCCCTAAATGTCCCCACCAAGCTTCCTTGGCAGCAGAAGCAGTGCTTCCACTCCTGCCTGAGAAAGTTAGTGTTTTCTTGCTTGAAGAACTTACAATGGCCTACTAAAGAAAGTTGCCTTGCAAGACACTGCTGATCTTCAGAACCTGCCCCCACCATCCTTTTTGCTTTTAGAGTTATTATAACCAAGCTCAAGCCCCAGCAGATTCCAAAGGGTGAGGAGGTACAATGTACACCAAAAAAATTATATGATTTTGCCAAATTATATTGATGGAAACCTGGGGAATATGTATGGGAGCAATTTTAAGGGTGTGAAATCCAGGAGGAAGAAATACAGAATTGGATCAGGCCAACTAAATGGATATGGACTCACTAAGCAGACAATACAGATAGAATGTTTTGTAGCTCCAGTGGGAGGAATTGTTCTAATTATTTGCTTGGTTGTTTGACCAAAATATGGATTCAATGTTGGTCTGCACTAAATAAGGTGGAAATGCCAGAACTTCCTTGGTATCCTGCAGAGGAAAGTACCCATAGGCTTAGGGAAATTAAAATGCTAGAGTGGATTTGTCGTGTAAAATCTGTTCACTCACCTGTGGTGAGTCCAGAGCGCATGATAACCTTCACCATTGTGTTGAGAAATAAATTCCTGAGAGAAGTCCCAGCATCCCCAACATGGGGAGGACAGAATCCAGGGGTGACAAGGGGCAGATGGCAGCACTTACTTGCCAAAGGTGAGGTGGTCGAGGTTACTGTAAGGAATAGAGGAATCAAAACAGCCTGATTTGCAGAGACCCATGGTGTTGGCTATTTAACTGGACACCATGGCTGATGGTGTCCCTAGAGGAGAAATCAATGGGAAATCTGCTAGATTCTTACCTAAACTGTATAAATCGAAGAGACCCAGGTCCAGAGAACTGAAGCCTGACTTGGATCATGAAAACAGTCACAGCCACTCAATTTCTAGATTGATGCTGTACATGGATCTGGAGCCCTCTGAATGAAGAGAAGGCCAGAGGAAAGACCTTGCCACACTGCCAAAATTTAATTTGTGCTATTAATCTTCCTCTCAGACGTCCCCAGAGGGATTCGTGGCCATTTACCAGGGTGACTGGGCACTGAGGAAGGAGAAATAATCAAGCTTTTCTGGGATTACTGGACACGGCTCTGAACTGGTACTAATTCCTGGAAACCCAAAATAATATTGTGAAATAACACTCTGAAATTTTGGAAAACTTGTATCTATTGCAGTGAGCTTGACAACATCCCAATACTTAAAAGCTCTGCTAATAAATTCGGTGTTGATATTAACAAATGTGATTTTTGTGCCTGGTATAATGAAATGTGTCAATATTTGTAAGTTCAGCATAGTTCAGCAACCCAGTTTCTCAAATGGACTAATGCATGATGCTACATATTTGTTCATGGTTAAAAGATTTATTGGATATTCAAGATAGGCCAATGGATTTAAATGTAACAGAGTATAAAGTTCATTGATACAGTTTCAGGATCTACATAGCAACTAACTTTTAAGAAACCACCACTTGTCAAGTTTTGGTGTAGTATCAAAAAAGAATACCCACAATAATCTGAAAATGCTATGAAATATTTCTCTGTTCAACTACGTATCTGTATGAGACTGGATTTCCTTCACATTTTTAACCAAAGCAACATACTGCAACAGATTGAAATCAAAAGCAGATATGAGAATCCAGTTGTCTTCTATTAAGATATTAAAGAGATTTATAAAAACTGTAAAATAAAACCATTCTTCCTAAGTTTTGTTTTGAAAGTGTAATTTTTCATTTTAAAATGGGCTCATTTAAAAAATATAATGGGTTTATTATTAGTTTTAAAATTAATATAAAAGATTTATAATTTTTTTCTGTTTTAATTTCTAATATGATAAATATTAAAGGTTATAATTCACATAAATGAAAGCTCTTTGAGGTCCTCAATACATTTAAGAGGGTAAAGGAATCCTGCAAAAACTATGAGGACTGCTGCTGTAGTACCAGATCAGCTGCACTTGGTAAGTATATAAAATAAGCAAAGAAGACCAAAAGCAGGCTGCAGCTAATGTTTCACTTTAAAAGGTGCAGTTTCTTTCAGAATCTAAGCATGTTTTTCCATTAGTTTTCTCAGGCTGCCATAACAAAATACCACAGACTGGTAGTTTAAACACCAGAAGTTTATTTTCTCTCAGTTCTGAAGGCTGAAAGTCCAAGATCAAGGTGCCATGAGTGTTGGTTTCTGGTGAGGGCTCTCTTCCTGGCTTGCAGATGGCTGCTCTCTCACTGTGTGCCCACATGGCCTCTCCCCATGTGCCTGAACAGAGACAGCAACTCTGGTGGTTCTTCCTCTTCTTATAAGGACACCAGACCTGTCTGATTAAGGTCCCATAATATGGCCTTACTTAACCTTTATTATCTCTTTAAAGGCGTCATCTCTACATACAGTTACATTGAGGGTTAAGGCTTCAACATATGCATTTCAGTCCGCAACAATCATCCCTGATGCTCTGCCCTAGAATTCTGTCTTTCTGTAAGACATCATTTTCTCCCTTTTCAAATTGCAGCTTAGAGACCCTTACCCCTGCCATAAGCAATTCTTTTCCACCCACCTGTGTTGGGGCCGTCTGTTGCATATTTAAACCTTCATATAGCACATATCACAAGTCTAATTCTTTCACTATTTGTGTAGTCAGTTATTAAGTGATTATTTTCCTCACCAAACTGTTAGCTCTGTGAGAACAGGACCCTTTCATCTTGTTGACCAGTGCTCAGCCCATTGTCTAGGACCTAACAAGCTCTTAAGACATATTAACTAAGTAAAATGACATGGAATGGAAGGAAGAATGAGGCAGAGGAAAGTCTGAGATGTCCATTGCCCCATGCTATTTATAGTACATTATTAATTATTTGTTATTATTTCCATCCTCTGCATCTCTTTTAAAATAGTTTAAGCATGTGGAATAGTATAGAAAAATAACATAGCAAGTGAATTGGCTTTCAAAAATGCACAAAATTTATTGGAATATTGTAAATACTTTAGTCTGGGTGCTGGGTAGGGAGCAGTAGAGAGGAGAAATGGAGAAAAAAGAAAAAAAATAAAATAGATGACAAGTGGCTGATGGTGGACAATGAAGTGGGAAGTATAAGTCAGTCATTTCTGTTCACTTGCTTTTCAACATTTAAATAAAAATATGGCAAATAACAAGAAATGCCCTAAGACTAAAAAGAACTAGAAAATGGCACCACAAAACCAGGAGATAAGATCATTCTGAGGAAAAAGTCCTCAACATTGTCAAGTCCTGAGGTTAGAGCAGCAGTGTCAGGACAAGCGAGTAACCTTTGGGCATGGAGTGCATGCCATTGCTTGCTTCAGCAAGGACAATTTCACCACCATGTAGGTGCCACAAAGGGGCCAGATACTGCTCTGCTGGTGGAAGCTTTATACTCACTGGTGTGGTTTGGCTGTATCCCTACCCAAAGCTCATCTTGAATTTATTGCTCCCATAATTTCCACATGTTGTGGGAGGGACCTGGTGGGAAGTAATTGAATCATGGGTGTGGTTCCCCCATACTGTTCTCGCAGTAGAGAATAAGTCTCACCACATCTGATGGTTTTACAAAAGGAAAGCTCTTTCACTTGATTCTCTTCTCTCTTGCATACAGCCATGTAAGATATGCCTTTGTTCCTCTTTTGCCTTCTGCCATAATTGTGAGACCTCCCAGCCATGTGGAGCTGTGAGTCCATTAAACCTCTCTTTCTTGATAGTACTCAGTCTCAGGTATGTTTTTATTAGCAGTGTGAGAACAGACTAAAAATTCACTTTCAGTGTTTACTTTTATGTAACTCTCTGTCTCCACCACAGGGTCAGCCATCATCACCAGCAGATCCCCAAAATGCCTAAAACTTTGAGGATTTGTGACAGCATTTGAGTGCTTTCTGGATGACTGACCCATAGACACGAATTCAGACTTTTAACATGAACCAGGCTTTTGTTGTGTTCTCTGGGAGAAGTATAGACTGGCTGAGTATATCAGTTAAGTTGCCTCTGGCCTCCGTTACAAAATACCAAACAAGTTAAGAACAATAATATTCTATATCAGTTGATAGGATGAATACCCAAATTTACATTCTTCCTTAAGCAACTAAAACTCTTGGATAAGTGGCTTAAAAAAGCAAAACAAACAAACAAAAAAACTTCTCAAATGCACGGATGAGCTGAAAAGAAAGTAAGCAACTCACCAACCAAAATGCTATATGAAAGTGGTATTACAATGAGAAATCATTGCACACTCATCAGATGAGCAAAACTGAAAAGTATAATCATAGAACGCATTGGTTAGAACAGGAGCAACAGAAATTCTAGTACATTGTTGATAGGTGTATAAACTGATACCACGCTCTGGAAAACAATTTGATGTTACCCAGTAGAGTTGAAGATATTCTTCTAAGCCAGTGTATTAACCAGTAATTCAATCTCTAGGTATGTGCCACAGAAACTCTTGCAGATGTACATTGGGAGACATACAAAAATGATCACAGCTGTAGTACCAAAGAGCCTAAATGTGAAATATTCTAAATGTCCATCAACAGTAATATACATAAATAAATTGTGGAATGGTCAGAAATGGAAGAAGAGGCACACTTTTTCTATCAAAGGGAAGAGAGTAAATACTTTAGGCTTTGAGGCTGCTACCATTGCTGCTGTCTTCCATTGCAGGCAGCCATAGACGACCTGTAAACAAATGATTGTGTTAAGATCTTATTCCCATGGAAAAAAAATAGAAAATTAAAAATAACAACAACAACAACAAATGATTGTGGCTATGTTATAATAAAACTTTATTTTAAAAAAGCAGGTGGCCCATGAGCTTTAGTTTGCTCAATTCTGGCATAATGGAATCCTATGCAGCAAAATGGATGAATCTCACAAAAATATTAAGCAAAACACATGTAAACAAACATGTAAGTATGACGCTATCCATATATGTTTCAAAGACCAGGCAAAACTAAACCGCAATGATTGGGAATGCATTCAGAAAATGGCACACTAGTGGAAACCTGTAGGGGATTATCACAAGAAATAGAACAGTGGTTGATATGGTTTGGCTGTGTCCTCACTCAAATCTCATCCTGAATTCCCATGTGTTGTAGAAGGAACCTGGTGGGAGGCAATTGAATCATGGGGGTAAGTCTTTTCCATGCTGTTCTTATGATAGTGAATAAGTCTCTTGAGATCTGATGGTTTTAAAAAGGGGAGTTTCCTGCACAAGCTCTCTTCCTCTTTGCTTGCTGCCATCCATGTAAGATGTGCCTTGCTCCTCCTTCCCTTCTGCCATGATTGTGAGGCCTCTGCAGCCTCATGGAACTATAAATCCATTAAATTCTTTTTCCTGTATAAATTACCCAGTCTCAGGTATGCCTTTATCAGCAGCATGAAAGTGGACTAATAGAATTATGTTCTCTGGGAAGGAAGGAAAGAGACTGGAGCAGGACATAAGTGACTCTTGGGGTATTTGTTTAATGCCATTTTTTCACTTGGTTGATGGTGGTCTGAGTGTTTGAATTATTATTTATTTTTACATGGTAAATGTGCCAAGAGGACTTTTTTTGACATTTGTTAAAACTGAAAAACTACAAAAACAAAACAAAAGACAGCCTTACCACAGAAGACTTTCCCTTACAGCTTACTGGGTGGAATGCTCTCATATGCGCATTTTTGAACCAATCTTAAGGAATAGAATTACTAGGCCAGCCAAAACTTATTTCTGGAAAGTAGAAATGAAGCTGGGTCTCTCTTAGAGGCCAAGGCTGTAGGATATCCTACTTGTAGGATAAAAACATGGGTGTCAGGGCTAATTGTTGGATAGATAACTAACAGTATATGCAGTTAGATTAAAAAAAAATCTAGCTAGCTAGCCATCTGCATTTATTCATGAGAATCCTTTGAGTGTCTTTTTGTGAAGGCCACACTGGGTCTATGAGTCATCTTGATGACAACCCCATTAAACCTGTCCTCTGATTTACAGCTGAATTCCCTGTTTCCAGCTGTTACCCTTTCCATCTATTGCCCAAAGATCATGCCAGGGCCACTAAAACAGGACAGCCACAAACCTGCCTTGCTTCTTTTCTTCCCAATGTCTACTAAAGATGGGATTATGATCCTCCCCATATTCACTATCTGAGTCATCTTCAGTAGTCTGAAAACTAATCTTGGAAGAATATCCACAGCTGGGGAATTGGGGTAGGACAAGAGAATAGGAAAATCAGATTTTCAATAAAGGTTTTATAAAAGGGTTGGAGTGTGTTGAATGGTTGCCCCTGAGACAATATGCCTCAGTCCTAACACTCAGAACCTGTGAATGAAAACAGTTTGGGAAAGGGGTCTTTGGTGATGTAATTAAGAATCTAGACATGAGATTATTCTGGATCTTATGGGTTATGTTCCAGAGAAGCATAACCCATAAGATACACACACACACACACACACACACACACACACACACACACACACAGAGAGAGAGAGAGAGAGAGAGAGAGACAGAGAGAGAGAGAGAGAGAGAGAGAGAGAGATTTAAGAAATTGACTCGTGATTGTGGGGCCTAGCAAATTGAAAATCTATAGTGCAAGCCAGCAGGCTATGAATTCAGGCAAGAGTTGATGCTGTAAGCTTGAGGAAGACTCTCTTCTCCAGGAAACCTCAGTTTTTGCTCTTAGGGCCATTGGACTGATTAAATGAGGCCTGCCCATATTAAGAAAGGTAACCTCTTTTACTTAAAGTCAATCAGTGGAAGGTGTCAAACATATCTCCAAGACACCTTCAAAGCCACCCCTAAATGCATGTTTGGTTAAATAATTTGGTACTGTAGCCTAGCTAAGTTGTCACATAAAACTCTTTCAGAAGTGTTCTCCCCTACAGCCTTCAGAGGGAGTGTGGCCCTGCTAATACCTTGATTGCAGAATTCTGGCCACTGGAACAGTGGGAGAATATATTTCTCAGTATGAAGCCACAAATTTTGTGGTTATTTGGTACAGAAGCCCCAGGAGGCTGATACAAGATTTAACAGAAGGGTGTGTTATGATGCCAAGATATTCTTCATATAAGGTCCTCTTCAGAAGCAGGTGATCAGTAAATAGGTATCTGTTCTGTGCCATTGTGAGTCTCTTCCAGAAACATATTGAGTGCAGTTGACCTTGCAGGTGTTGTATTTGCTGCTAAACATTTAACAAAGTCTTCCCTTTAGGACAGTGGCCTTAATGGACTTCACATTAGAACTACTTGGAAAGACTATATATATATATTATATATATGTATATTATATCTAGATAATATAGATATAGAGATATAATATATATAATATATATTATAATATAGAGATATAATTATATCTCTATATTACATAATTATATATATTACAATATTATAATATATATTATATATAATATATAATATAGAGAGATATAATATATATGTATATTGTATATTTCATATATATATATATATATATATATATATATATAGTGTTCTGGTTCCTTTTCCCCACTTCCTTCTGATTTAATTTGTCTGGGACAGAGCTGGGGGGTGATATGTGTTAATAGTTGGGCCAGGTGTGGTGACTCACACCTATAATTCCAGCACTTTGGGAGGTCAAGGCAGGCAAATCACTTGAGGCCAGAAGTTTGAGACCAGCCTGGCCAATATGGCAACACTCTCTCTCTACTAAGAATACAAAAAAATTAGCCAAGTGTCGTGGTGCAAACCTGTAGTCCCAGCCATTCAGGAGGCTGAGGCACGCAAATCACTTGAGCCGAGAGACTAAGGTTGCATGCAATGAACCAAGATTATGCCACTGCACTCCAGCCAGGACCACAAAATGAGACCCTGTCTAAAAAAAAAGTAGGGGTCCCTGGGTTGATTCTCATCTGCAGTCAGGGTTCATAGCTGCTATTGTAAGTCACGCAGGACCTACAGGCCTTCTTTGTGCTGACCAGCACTCCAACCAGATGAAGGGAAACAAGGGAGGTACTGATGCCAGACTAAACAGGAAGTCAGGTGAATGAACAGAAGGAAATCTGGGTCTCCATGTAGCTAATAGTCACATTCACAACCTCATGATGGGGAAAGGTGAAGGGCAGCGTTTAACTAAATAGCCTCCAAGGACTCATCAATAGAGAACTGTTCCCTTCAAAGAGTGCAGGGAGTTCTGAGGCAGCTGCATGAGTCACAGAGTCACAGTAGCTTGGAAAAAATGAAAATGTCTTTCTCTCTTACATTCATGGAGTCCAGAGTTGGGAAATGCTGGGTTGGTAGGATTGAGCCTCCATGTAGGGGATCCCAACTCTTCTACTTTCATGTTCTGTTGTGCCTGCTGGCTACTTGCAGGTCATCACATGACTCTGGAGCTCAGCCCAGCAAATCTACCTTCCAGACAGCAGAAAAGAGTGCAGAGTAGAGCAAGAAGCTAAGGACTGGCACTGGCTCTCTTAAAGGATCCTAGAAGCATCCACATAACCCTTCTGTTTATATAGCACTGGCCAGAGCTTAGTCAAATGGCCATACATTGCTTCAAGGCTAGATAAATTAGTCTTCATTTCAGAAGTAATTCGTTCCTGATATGTTTGGCTCTGCATCTTCACCCAAATCTCATTTCCAATTGTAATCCTTATGTACCAAGGGAGGCACCTATAATCTCCACGTGTTACATGGGAAAATGTGATTGGCTCATGGGGGCAGTTTCCCCCATGCCATTCTCACAATAGTGAGTGAGTTCTCATGACATCTGATGGTTTTATAAGTGTTTGACAGTTCCTCCTTCACAGGTTCTCTTTTCTGCTGCCTTGTGAAGAAGGTTCTTGTTTTTTCCTTGCCTTTTGTCATGATTGTGAATTTTCTGAAGCCTCCCCAGCCATGTAGAACTGTGAGTCAATTAAACCTCTTTTATTTATAAATTACCCAGTCTCAGGTATATCTTTACAGCAGTATGAAAACAGACTATTATAGTTCCCAAAAACCTGCAGATATGGAGAACTGACTGTATTGTCTACAGCTGCTTTCAAGCTACAATGACAGAGCACTGCAACAGTAGTTGTGACAGAGACTGCACGGCCCCTAAAGCCAGAAATATTTGCTATCTGCCTCTCTACAGAAAAAGTTAGCCAACTGCTAGTCTGGTGCACTTCATAAAAATGTAAGCTGAGACTTTGCCCAAGGTCGCATGGCTTGTTAGTTAGATGGGTCCCTTGAAGTCTTGTGGCTCCAATCAACTCTTGCCCCCATATGGTGATCTCTGTCACAAGTGATATTAGGAGTGTTACAGACTGAAAATCTGAGTCCCCTCAAAATTTGTATGCTGAAGACCTAACCCCCAAGTATGGCTATATTTGAAGATGGGACCTCTAAGGAAGTAATTAAGGTTGAGATCATAAGGTTAGGAAACTGATCCAATAGGATTAGTGTCCTTATAAAAAGAGACACCATAGAATTCTTCTTTCTTTCTTTCTTTCTCTTTCTTTTCTTTTCTCTTTCTTTCTTTCTTTCTTTTTTTTTCTTTCTTTTCTTTCTTTCTTTCTTTCTTTCTTCCTTTCTTTCTTTCTTTCTTCCTTTCTTCTTTCCTTCTTTCTTTCTTTCTCTTTCTTTCTTTCTTCTTTCTTTCTTTCTTTCTTTCTTTCTTTCTTTCTTTCTTTCTTTC